>NW_028327171.1:148072813-148380859 GCF_987537825.1 Furipterus horrens | reverse complement strand
TGGATGGAACTAGAGAATATTATGCTAAGTAAAATAAGCCAGGAGGCAAAAGACAAATACTGTATTATCTCACCTATAAGAGGAACCTAATGAACAAAACAAACAAAGCGAGCAAAATAGAACCAGAGGCATGGCAACATGGAACAGACTGACAGCAACCAGAGGGGAGGTAGGTGGCAGATAAGGGTGGAAGGAGGGGAATGGACTAGTCAAGAAATATGTATGAATGACCCATGGACATGGACAACAGGGTGGAGACTGTCTCTGGGAGAGGGGGTGGGATGGATGGCAGAGAGCAAAGGGGGAAAAATTGGGACAACTGTAATAACAAAAATTTTAAAAATAATTATTGGTTTGAGAGACAGACAGACATCAATTTGTTGTTCCACTTATTTATGCGTTCATTGGCTGATTCTTATATATGCCCTGACCGTGGATGGAACCCACAACCCTGGTGTATCAGGTCAATGTTCTAACCAGCTGAACTACCTGGCCAGGACTCATTTTTTATTTTATAGATTTATATTGTGTCACATAACTTGTTATAAGAACAACCTCTGTCAGAACCAATGGCTTGCAGTATGACCTAGAGGGAAAGCTGTGGAGGGGCCCTGATTAATTTTAATTCCATATGAAGTAGGTGTCTAGTGTTTTGAAAAACAAAACAAAAGCTGGAAACTCAAAAATAATCTAAGTGGTGGTAGCGCTGATTCTTGTAGTAGTCGATATTTTTCTTTTATCAATTAGAGGACTTTTCCAAGAACATTCTTCTTTAAAGTAACTTTTAAAAATCTGTTAGAATCTTTACTCCCATAGAAGTTAAGGAAGCTTATCTCCAAGGTAGAAGAGGATCTTAGAAAGATTGAGGAGTGACAACAGATCAGATCTGTGACCTCTCTATATCTCAGTTTCTTCATTTGTAAAATAAATATAATCATACCTCTCCTATTACTTCCCACACAGGATTATTCTGAGGATAAACTATGGAGAATAACTTAAGGATGTTATATAACTTGTAAGCTATTTTTATTTTATTATTATAATCTATACAATACATAGTTTATATATGTACATATGTATGTATAGTGCCAGCTTTTGGAGTGACTCGCTCTGTCCCATAAAAATCCTTTCTTTGTTGTATATATTATTAGATTAGGATAAAAATTCAAATACTTAACTATTTTGGTTGTTTATTTAGCCATATCCATTCAGCTGTATATTTTGTTACATATAGTTATTGCCTCATCTTTTTCTATTTTGGAAATGACAGATTCAAAAAGTTGACTAGGTTTCTGAGGATCTAGCCTAGGTTTGGATAAGTTACTGAAGCCATTTATTTAGTGATTGATAAGATTTTTTTTATAGTAGTCCCTCTCTAATTGCAGTTCACTCATCGTGGCCTCACTGTATCACGGGATTTTAAAAAATATTATATTTAATTATTTATCACGGATTTTTCGCTATATCACGGGATTTTGCAGTACTATATATGTATGTTGTTTAAGTTACGTAGGTTTAAGAGTGTAGAATAAATGTAAGGTTCCTACTTCACGGGGGGGGGGGTCTAGAATGTAACACCCGTGATGTGAGGGACAACTGTATTTATTTATTTAATTTATTTATTTATGTGTTTAGAGAGAAGGGAAGAGAGGGAGAAAGAGAGGATGAAAGATATCAATGTGCAAGAGAAAAAAAAAAAAATCAATCAGTTGCTTCTTGCATGCCCCCAGCTGGAGACCTTGGCCAGCAACCCAGGCTTCTGCCCTGAATGGGAATCAAACCGGTGACCTTTCAGTTCACAGGTGGGCCTTCAACCCACTGAGTGATACTAGCCAAGGCTATTTATTTATTTTTCTAATCCTCACCTGAGGATATGTTTTTATTGGTTTTAGAGAGAGAGGAAGTGGGTAGAGAAAGAGAGAAACATTGATTTGAGAGAGAAACATCTATCAGTTGCCTCCTATATGCACCCCAACTGGGATCGATCCTATAACATTTTGGTGTATGGGACCATGCTCCAACCAACTGACAATTCAGCCAGGGCAACTTCTTAAGCTCTTAAACTCTCAGTTTCCTAATTTCTAAACAGGGTGTGGCCCTTGTCAATGTGGCTCAGTTGGTTGGAGCATTATACCATCCACCAAAAGGTTGAAGGTCCGATTTCCTGTCAGGGATCATACCTAGTTTGCAGGTTCGATCCCCAATGGGGGTGGGTACGAAAGGCATCCAGTTGATGTTTCTCTCTCTCTCGCATCAGTGTTTCTCTCTCTCAAATCAATAAACATATTTTTAAAAATTTTAAATGAGTATAAAAATAGTTCCTTGCAGGGTGGTGAACATTGAGTGACAGTGTAGATTAAGGAACATAAATCATTGTCTGACACAGCATAATCACTCTATGCATGGTAGTTACTAATAATTATCATCGCTAAATTGATTTATCTCTGGAAAAAGAAGCTATTTTTTTTTAACAACCTCTTAGTAACATGTGTTTTTGCAAAATATAAAATTATTATTTCTAACAAACCGTGTGGATTGTAGCAGTAAGCATCCCATCTTTCACTCCTGTTGAGACGGACTCCATAATCAATAATACCAATTTTTCCAAATCCACAGTTGGGCCCTGGCTTCACAATGGGGTATCCAACTCTGCCCTTGGCCATCCACCCAGCAGCACAGACATGAAATCCTGCAAGAGAATGAAAGGGTTTTACACTTAACTGGTAAACTCAGGCAAGAGAAGTTCATCTTTACAAACATCGCCCCTTCCAACAGTGAGAGTTCATGTAAAAGGGGGAAAATTGTTCTCTTTTAAAAAGTAATAATAAAATTGGAACACATATAGAGTATAACATCTGACTTTTGCTAGAAAATGACATCTTAAAGAATAAGATGCAGATGAAATATAAATCATAATACCATGGATATGAAAACATTCAATTTCAGAGCTGGCTTCTTTTCACCAGCAACCTATCTAGTGCAATGAGATAATTTCTGAAATTACTATCAATCATGAAAAAAAATTCAGATGATGGTTTAATTAATTTCTATTTCAGGATCAATTAAGATATTGCTAATATTTTTAAAAATCTGAAGAGGGATAAAAGCACTCATAAATTTCAAACAAAGCCTTAGCCTAGTTTTTCTTGCCCAGCTTTGGAGGCTGTTTAAATATTTGCCAATGCCATCCAAGAACAATTTTACTTGAAGTCCAAGGCAGCTAGTAATGGCTTTGGCTTTTTTGTATCCATCATTCCAGTTATTGTGACACTCATTCTTGTGGGAATAGAGTGAGTAGTTATGTGGGGAGGCTTTGGGGCATTTTAGAGAACACCTGTATTTTTGCTTTCGGTAATTATCATAATAGCATAAGCTTTGCCAGTTATTTTCCTATCAGCAAAGGGGTTTCTTCAAAGGATAAGAGTTCCAAATGCAGGTGGCCTTTTGTAGACTCTTGAAAGCCCAGGAGAGACAGTAGCAGGTCATTTTTTTAAGATAAAGAAACAAAAAGCACTAGTTAATTACTGGTTTTTCACCAGGTCTTCTGACATCATCTTCCCAGTTCCTTTCTCCTACCATCTTATAACTTGTTTATTCTCTTTTCCTCATAGCTTTTGGTCCTGCAATACAAATGCATTCTCCCACTTAATGTTAAAAAAAGAGAAAATTTGAAAAAAAAACACTAAATTCAATGTTTCTTCTACAAGGTAAATTTCCTTGTGAGACTTAACATAGTAACATCACCTAACAGCTGAGAAAACCCATACGCAGAAGTCACAAAGAGCTAGAACAATATTAAAAGTGAATAACAATGGCCTTAAATGTACAAGAAATTGAAATGATGTTGAGTTAATGTCTTCATTTTCATCTGATTTTTATTTATTATCTCACAATGGGTTGTGACTCCAAATAAGTTGCTAGTATTAGAAATTTTCCACTAACTAGCTCTAGGCAGAGAGGATGGGAAAAGGCAGAGGGCAGAAATGTCATAGGGGCTCAGAGAACTGTGAGCAAGGGTGAATAGAGAAGTCTTATTAAGGGGTTACAGGAAAGGTGGAATACTTTTTCCCATGGGTGACAGAGAAAGAAAGTCACTGTCAAATCAGTTACCAATTTTTCTGGCTGCCTCTAGTTGCTTGTAAGTGGCCAGACGACCACCTTCATATTCACACACCGCCTTTGCTTCTACGTAGGTGAGCTTGTATTTGCCAGACCGAGCTTCTCTGTGGTACACTCCTGCTGCTTGTTCTGTGAATTCACAAAACATTGTAAATGCATTACTATTCATTCTTGTAAAACAAGGGAAATTTTGTGAGCTCAGCTGGAAGATTACATCAGCTTTTATTCCTGCCAAAGGGTTCCCTGTGTCAGCTGCCTTGGGTAGCTACATTTTCATTATTAGAAAGCTTTGGGGGAAAAATATGAACGAGGGAGAATTTCAGGGGAATCTGGGGACACAGACAAAAATTTGAGGCTAAATTATGTTTCTGAACTGACAGCCTGAAAGAATTTTAGTACATTGTATTTCTACACTACCAAAGGTGATAAAGTTTTTACTTCTTTTTTTTTTTTTTTTTTTGGCTTGAAGTCATATAAGAACTTGGAATGGAAACTAATAGGAGAAAAAAGGAGGTGAAGGCAGAAGAAACCATGAAAATTGATCCATTATGTAGGCTCACAAAGATGGAGAAAAATAAGCCAAAATATCCATTCAAGGGAAATGACTAATGCAATATAATTGAGGATTTGGTAAACAAATCAAAAACTGAGGGAAAGTTTAAAGGTATCCAAAGCAAACAAATACTGCACTAAAGAAAAGAAAACTGCTCTGGCTGGGTAGCTCATTTGGTTGGAGTACCATCCTGTATATGTCAAGGTTGTAGGTTTGATCCCCAGTCAGGGCACATATAAGAATGAACAAATGAATTCATGAATAAGTGGAACAACAAATCGATGTTTCCCTCCCTCCCCCCAAATCAATAAATAAAAAAATTTTTTAAATTTATTTTTATTGTTTTTCTATTATAATTGTCCCACTTTTTCTGTATTGCCCCCCCACCCCCCATTTTTTTAAAACCTAGATTCAAACACATGAGAAAAAATCCTGGGCACACCTAACTACTCGTTCCTAAGTTCTTTATTTGTTTTTTTGTTTGTTTGTTTGCATTTGTGTCCAACATATTTTTGGTTATGTTAAATCATAGAGAAGCTGTCTTCCAGTAGATCACTATTTAAATTGAGTGTTTTGAGTTTGAAGTGCATTTTGCCATGGAAACAATGTGAAAAGATTCCCAGGACAATAATCATAACATAGCTCTAAATAGTTGTATGTAGACTGTCATAACGGTTCTGTGCCTGTACCCTGACCTCTGCAATCAGCCACCATCGAGACTGTTTTCAATGAGACACATATATCTTGGCATGCAGTGACATAAAGCCAGCTCTACTAGAAATATTGTTTCTTGCTCTCCTCCCCGGGCTGAAGTTGACATTCCCACAACTCAACGGGGGATGCTGTTTGGCATTTTCCCTGTTTTTCAGGACTCCAAGCGATCCTCTTATACATTATACAGTAAAGGCCCATTACTGAATATCTTAATTGATCTGATACTTAAAAGTCAGAGAACACAAGGTCATTTCCCCCTTTTATATGGTAAAGCCTCATTACTAAACTTTCACTAGTTTCCAATCTGGTTTTTCTGAGCATATACCGTGCGGTACTTCTCTAGGTGCCATGGATCATATTCTGTTCCCAAGCAATTTGGTCACTAGTGGGCAATGCAAGTACAGAATATCCCAATTTATGATGGTACAACTTATGGTACCAGGGTTAAAAATCAACCTTAGTAGTCCTCTATTTCAACCTTCTTGTTTTACCAGGGTGGGACTAAGAACAAGGGTTTAAAGTGCCTTATCCTTGATAGTTGCTAGCTGATTCTTGCCTCCTAATCCAACTCTCTTTCCTCCTTAAATAGTTTCTCATACTATATTGACTTAACCAACTGTAAACAATTTGTGCTAGTTTGAGTGGTCAATAATTTGTCCCAGATTGAAGCAATGTGCAATTTCCCCAAGCCTCAAATTTGCAGCATATTATTAACAAACATTCGAGTTTACTCCTCTTTCCTCTAGGACTGAATTTCTATTATCCAGGTTTATATTTTTGTAAAATACAAAATCACTTTTTAAGAAAGCCAACAACAACAATTCCAAATAACTTGATCAACAGAGAGTTTTACAGCATTTCAAAGTTCATCTACATGGGTTTAATTCTTACTGTTTCATGACAATCTTTCTCATGTCTAAAAAGTATGTGTATATTTCCTAAGTTTGATTGTGTGCAGTGACAATAAACAGAGACTTGTTCATTCTTCTAGTAAATCCCAGACCCCATCTTGGCCAAATGGATCTCACTGTTCGGCACAAAACTAGTTCACTGGCTCAAGCTGCAAAAAGAGGCAGTAAGGCCGTGCATTGCAAATCAAGCTTTTTAATGAAATCCGCATGACTGCAGTTATTATTACCAGGGAGAAACGTGCTGAAATATTCTACAACTGTGTGTTGCTTAGCAGGCATAAAACCAGGATGTAGGTTAATTTTGCTTTCTCTTTATTTCTTTATTTGATACAAGAATCCCTCAATTTTCTTTTTGAGAATTCAAATTATTTTCGCTATCAAACACAATAATGAATGTACAGCAATATTAATTAGTATCATGAAAATTAAAGCTTTGTTTAGAATAAAAGATATTTTGGGTTTTCAGTATTTGGTGTTTTTTGTCTATTGTTTATATTCACAGTTAGGCCCATGTTATTCCTTATTTACATTTAACAAAACAAAACAACAAAGGAAACTTTTCTTGTCTAACAAAAGAGGTAAAAAAGTACATGGATAGTTCAAACAAAAGGAATCAAAGTGGTAAGAATGCATTCAGAAATAGAAGCTTTAAAAATTCTTTTCTCTATATTACTAGCTGGCTTTGTCAAACTAGTCAAAAGTTGTTTGGAAAAAGCAAGGTATGCACTACAGATCAGAATACATAGAGCAATAACTATGAGGTTATTGTATATTCCAATTTACCTGTTATGATCCTGTTTCTATCACCTGCTATAAAATCTGACTGCAAATGCATTGGAATAAAAGCAAAATAATTTATTGGTGTTTTTGTTAAAGAAACATTCCCCACTATACCACCACATCTGCTATGAAAAGTTTAAAATATATTTTCATATGGAATATAAATATTAACCTCTATTTCCTACTGAACAGTTTACTTTATAAAAACCTATTTTTTTAATTTTAGAAGGCAGGAACACTATTTACAAATAGTATAGGCATTCTGAAAGCTATCTTTCCTAAGCATTTTCTTTGGAAACATCAGGTTTGAACAGAACAGAAAAAACTACTGCTTTGATTCACATCTTCATGAATTCAAAGAAGTGACATTTCCAACAAGAATCTCAATGAGTGAAGTTTCTTACCAAGCCATATGGAGTTATGAAAGATACCATTCTTGAATCCCCATCCGTGAGCCTCTTCCCACAGCAAGACAAATAAGTAAATTATGATGATCATATCTCCGTCGTAGAGAAGTAACAGCCTATGAGGGGCTCCTCAGGATAAATTCTCAGAGCAGAGGCTCAAATGTGACTGAAACATCTGGTTTCCACATCTTTTAAATGGTTTTTTCAACTGTGAGGTCAGCAGCTACTCTCCAATGGCATTTCCCGCTGCAGAGTTTCACAATTAACTCAGTGTCTGAAGCAATCCTCTGACTCATTTGCATTGGCAACTATTACTAAGGATATAGTGATCATCTACATTTTAAAATTCACTTACTCGAGAAGGTGTTCGTTAATTCTGTCTGTCACAGACATTTTTTATTAGGAAGTTTATGTAACTTGATGCAGATTCAGCAGTGATTAAAAACAACAACAAAAAACTTCAGTATGAATTTTAAGAAAAACCCTGAATGACATTTGTAGTAAGTCAATTGTGGAGCATGGGGTGTGGGATTAAGCACTAACCTCGAACTTGACCCTGGTAATGTTACTTTAGTTTTCCCTAAATATTGCCAAGCTAGTATAGAAGATTTAAAACAAAAAAATGTGCACAACTTAGCAAATCCTAAACCATCTCCAGTGATCTAGGATTTCTTTACCCTCTGTCTGCTTTTCTCCTGGGGTAGGGTCTGTTGCAGTCCTTGGTTTATCGTGGTTAGCAGGTAAATACATCAGCTCCCAGAAAAGTAATGCAGTTTTAGAGGCTTAGGATATTCCAACAGCATTCTAACACAAATTCTCCCAAGCCACAAATCCTTGAAATTTGGGGGGAAAAGATGGATGGGTAGATAGTCATACTTAATAAAAATATGGTCCTACTTTCCCCAACCACTCTAACTTTGAAGATGATCAAAATAATAGGTAATAATTATCATAGTAAGGTCACCACGCCTTAAAATATCCCACAATTTGTTCTCTTTTGTTTAGGGTCCTTTGGTAGCATGTCTGTAGATAACCCCAGTGCTCTGGTGCTACTGGCATTTCCTGCTGATTGTCAGCCAATTTTTGGTAGCTTTTGCTTCTCTTTCTTGAAAGTCGCCCTTTGCTGCCAGACTGCTTCCCGTTTGCTTCCATTATGTTTGTTTCTCTCATTGAACACTTTGTTAGTTCCTCCAGTGATTGGAATTCTTTGAAAACAACTTTCTGGACATGCTCTGGTCTTAAGTTGGCCTTGAATCCATTAGGCATCATTGCATTGAACATTGAAGGCTTGGCTTGACCTCATCTCTCCCCAGAAAAGCAGTTGTGAGAACATAGGTTGAGGGTACAGAATTTATTGGATGCTCGCTGCAGTATGCATAAAATTATAAGGGTTCAAAATCTCTATTTGGGGGCCCCCCAACCCCCCGCAAATGAGAGATGAGAGCATTGTATCCCAGTTCCACTATAGGGTTAGAAAGTTTCAGCATGGTCAGCAAGAAAGGATGAATAGATAGTTGGAAGGAACAAACTGGTATTGGTTTGGAAAGTAGAATTACATGAGTATTTTAAGTTTGTGGTTTAAGAAGTAAATATAACTTTCCTTGCACAGTGATATAGCAAAACCCTCACAGCCTTCCCTATTCTTTGCCTGGTTACAACCTCTGGTCATGCCCTTCCTGCATCTCTTCGAAGGACCCAATGTCCCTGGTTCTCATTTATCAAAAATTACTCTCAGGAAAGTGCTGGAAATTAATCTTTACTTAGGTCAAATAACTAACAACAGATACCCTTCCTTTATTCATTTGCATTTTAATGAAACTCCAAGTACAGCAGGGTGTGAATGTTCATCTTGCTTTAATGTGAAAATTTAATGATTGTTTTAATGGATTAACCCAATCCAGAGTGGACAAATTTTCTTCTCCTCTTTCCCAGCTCCCCATGGAGAGGACAAGGATTTCTTTTTACAAAGTTTGGAAACCCTGTCCTTCCTATCATCCAACAAATAGAAAACAGTGCCTAATGATGTGGGCTCTGGTTTTGAGGGTTGACTTAAGAAATGTCCAAATATGTAGAGAATTTTTATGAGTTTATTTGAACTAAACTGGCCACAATTGCCAGGAAACAAAATCTCAATGAATTGAGAAAATGCTCCAGAAAATGGCAGTTTTGCAGCTTATTATATCCATTAGACTCAAAGGTGGAGACATAAGGAGGATTCCATGAAATCCACTGGTGGTAGATTAAGGGGCAAGGGAAAGCAAAACTGGGAAATTTCTGCAATTAGATAA
Organism: Furipterus horrens; assembly: GCF_987537825.1. Classification (NCBI taxonomy): domain Eukaryota; kingdom Metazoa; phylum Chordata; class Mammalia; order Chiroptera; family Furipteridae; genus Furipterus; species Furipterus horrens. The sequence continues at coordinate 148,371,087 of NW_028327171.1, read as the reverse complement.
AAAGTAAAAGAGAGAGACACATACTTCTTGTACATTAGTGAATACAGGATAGTGACATTTACAGCACATAGCGATGGTATGTGGGAAACAAGATAACAATGAAGGGTGTGTGTGCTCTGGCATGTGTGCCTTGAGGAGTCTGGAAAAGGAGATCTCTCTGACAATTCAAATGTATGTTATCCTAGATGCAAAAAGACAATGGGGAAGGCTCACTTAAGGTAAATATAGGCCTCTGTCTGGGAAGCTACAGGCTCAGGACATGAATACCTTCCTTTTTTTATGTTCAGACTATCCTATGTGGTTATTTTCGGTCTTTTTGAGTTTGTAGGGCTTGCTATGCTGGCCTCCCCTGAGTTTATCAGGTTTAGTATGTGTCCCCTTTTTTGTCCACAAGGGGGTGTTCATTTCTATTGCGGAAGAAAAGAGAATGAAATTTTTATGTGGAAAAGATGCAGCGGGTGTGGGTGGGAAGCAGGGGAGAGTAAGAGGGAAAAGCAGAGAGGAGTTGCAAAGAGAGTGTTACTTATGAACCTGGCTTGGAAGGTGCCCAAGATAAGTGCGACCCCACCCAGCTCCCAGTTCACACTACCCAGAATGTGTCTGAGGAGCAGAGAGATGATACACTAGATAAAAATTCCTTCCAAGGGCTCAGAAAACTCTACTGGTCAGATGCTCTGCCTTCATTGTTCAATACCACCAAACCCTCAACTTCCTCTCTCCCCCGTACTTGTCCCCCATCTCTTGATCTGTTGGGCAGGGCATTCATCGACGCCTTTTCTCCTGCCAGGGACTGGCTGAAAACTTAGCAAGACTGTTTTCTTTTCTTTTCTTTTTAAAAGATTTTATTTATTTATTTTTAGAGAGAAGGGAAGGGAGGGAGAAAGAAAGGGAGAGAAATACTACTGTGTGGTTGCCTCCGGCGAGCCCACAACTGGGGACCTAACCCGCAACCCAGGCATGTGTCCTCGCTGTGGGAATCAAACTGGTGACCCTCTGGCTTGCAAGCTGGCACTCAATCCACTGAGCCACACCAGCCAGGGCAAGACTGTTTTCTTGCTTGTTTGTGTTTCACAGAGGCAGCTCCCCTTTTGGTTGCTTTCCCACAATGTTCCAATGCCCATCAGCCTAAGCATCTAGAAGATACCTAAAGGCATGGTGGGGAGAACTCCACATCTGGTGTGGGCTGAGACTGCACTGAACAAGACTGAGATCTCCTAAGCTGGCACCGTGGTTGACTGACCTCACTATTACACAAATGCTCTTTAAAAAATGAGACTCTGAAGTAGAATTTCAAACATCTGTCAGAAGGCAAGAGTATAAGGCCTTGTAAATTAGTATTTAAAAAATTAATTATTTACTTTTTATTGAGGTTATATTGGTTTATAACAGATATACAACATTATAATTTAATATCTGTATATTCTACTCTGTGTTTACCATCAAAAGCCTAGTTTCAATTACCATGTATTTGACCCCCTTCACCCAATTTCCCCCATCTACCTCCTCTGGTAATCACCATTCTGTCCTCTGTATCTGTGAGTTTATATTGTTTTGCTTTGTTAGTTCTTTTGTTACTTTTTGTTTTATATTCCACATATGAGTGAGATCATACCAGTTTTGTCCTCTTTTACCTGACTTAAATGCTCAGTCTCTGCTGACAAGGAAAATGTATGGAGAAATGTGAGTGGGATGTGGACAGATGTGAGAAAGGAAGAAAGGGAAGAGAAACAAGTTCTAAGAGTTCACATTTTACTTAAAGGCTGGATTTGCAGAAACATGGAAACAGAGAATGGACTGATAGTTGCCAGAGGAAAGGGGGGAGGGGAGAATGGTAGAAAGAAGGGGAAAGGACTAGTCAAAGAACATGTATGAATGACCCATGGACATGAACAATGGTGTGGGGAAGGACTATGGGAGCAGGGAGGGGGGCATCTGGACAGAGGAGGGCAAAGGGGGAAAATTAGGACAACTGTAATAGAATAAACAAGAATTTTAAAAAAATCAATAAGAAAAGACTGGAGTTGAAAAACAAGACATTGTGGGGAAACTGCAATTTGGAAAGAGAAAGAAAATGCAAGAGGAGAAGGAAAGAAAAGGGTGGAGATAGTGAATTACAAAATATGTCAGTAGAGGACATCTTTAAGAACATTGCCAATAAGGCTATGAAATTACAATACCGGAATGCCCCCACCCACATTAAGAACTTCATAGGAACTAGGATGGGAATAAAGTCAAAATAAAACTCATCCTCCTTGAGCACGATTTAATAAAATGGGAGAGAAATTCCAATTATTCTAATGCGTAGCATAGAATAATTTTAAAGAAACGAAGTATGTGGTATCCCACTCATTCATTCAATAAATACTTAAGAATCTTGAAGTAGAATGCTGCAAACTTTTACAGGGTCAGTAAGCAGGATAGAGCCTATGTAAAACAATGGCAAATGTATGGAAAATTGAAGCATTTAATTATTTTACATCAAAAAGCTTTTAGAAAGTGAATATGACACCAAATAGAATAATGTGCTTTCAAGGTTGTGGGAAAATATATGTCAGAAAGAGATCTGAAACTAACATTGAACTTTCCATAGGTATATGGTATGATAGTCCTTAGTAATGCCCACCACACATTTCTGGTTCTCCATCTCTGGCAGCACATTAGTATTGTACTCTCTGGCCCTCTGTGGTTTGGTAGTATCATGTGATTATTTCTGGCCAATAAAATGGGAGAAGAAATTATACATGTTGTCCCAGAGATGAGCATTTGATTGTTGATGCTCCAGAACACTCTTTCCCCTGGCATGGAGGGTAATGTCTGAGATGGTGGCTGCTTGGTCACCTGAATCCCGAACTGATCTCTAATGCTATGTAGTATGAACAAAATAGAAATCGTTATTGTTTTAAGTCACTGATATTTTGGGGTTGTTTTTTACTGTTTGCAAAAGTTAATGTGTCCTGAGTTATAGGAAGAGCTTATATGAATATTAAAGCAAAGATGACCTCAAAAGGTTGGGAGTCTAGAGACATTCAGATGTAAAAGTTACTACAAGGAGGAGAAGGAAGAAAAGGAGGAGAGGAGAACAAAGAGAAGAAAACAATGCTTAATATACTTAAAATCCCCACTGTCCCCCATCCCACCTCCTATAGCACAGAGCTCCCCAATTGGTCTTTGACCTGCCTTCTAAGTTTATTAACTAGTATTCCCCCACATGCATTCTTTCCAGTCAGACTGTTCCCTATACCTCTGATTACATCTTCAAATTGCTTTGTGAATCCTTCCATTCATCATCCCTTCTTTCAGTGCAACAGATGGAGCTTCAGGAAGGAGAGGAATTAAGCATATTTCCTAGATCTTCTTTCATCACTGTTACTACACATCACTAGTGAGAAAAATCTGAAGCTACATTTAAAAACAAAAAAAGATTTTAGGGAGAGAGAGAGAGAGAGAGAGAGAGAGAGAGCGGTACAGAGAAAAAGAAACATCAGTTTTGTTGTTCCACTTATTTATGCTTCATTGGTTATTTCCTGTATGTACCCTGACCAGAGATTGAACCTGTAGCCTTGACATATGGGGATGATGCTCTAACCAATGGAGCCACCCAGCCAGGGCCCGAGGCTTCATTCCTGATTCCTCACTACCTCTCACCAACTTCATCCAATTCATTTCCAGGTTCCGTGGTCTCTATCTCCAAAACAAAATATTTGCTGGCAGAGATTGTTAGATAATTACCAGACCAGGTTCCCTTTCTATCTGGACACAGTCATAGACTATATTTCTCTGCCTCTTTTGCAGTTAGGTGCATATAGTATGTGCCTAATTAATAAAGTGTGGGTTAACTTGATGTTTAAGAGTTGCATACCAGGTCTCCAAGGTCCCTAGACATCTCCCACATGTGGTCCCCTATTTGCTCTCTAACATGAGGAAGACATATGTGGCTCTAGAGGACAGTATAGCCAAGAAATGGAATCTTATTCTCTTTTTAAAAATATGTTTTATTGATTATGCTTTTACAGTTGTCCCGATTTCTTTTCCCTTTGTTCTCTTCCACCCGGTGGCCCCCCTCCCTCCAGTTGTCTCCCCCTTTTAGTTCATGTCCATTGGTTGTGCATATAGTTCTTCTCAATACCTTCTTGTCTACTCCACTCCCTCCTATTATGCTTCTTAATTCCTGCACCATCTCCCTACATTTCCCCCCTTCCCCCTCCCTGTGGACCTCCCCCAAAATGTTCCCTATACCTATAATTCTTTTCCCACTCTCGTTGTCTACTTAGTTTGCCCTTGTTTCAATTCCCTAGCTTCTGTTGTTGGTTGTTGTGATGCAGTTTTCATTTTAATGTTCATAGTTTGATCCTCCTCCTTCTAAACAAGTCCCTTTAACATCTCATATAACAGTGGTTTGAATCTGATGAACTCCTTCAGTTTTACTTTGTCCTGGAAGCACTTTCTCTCCCTTTCTATTCTGAATGACAACTTCACTGAATAGAGTAATTGTGGTTGTAGGTTTTTGCTTTTCATTACTTTGAATATTTCTTGCCAATCCCTTCTTGCCTGCAGAGTTTCTTTTGAGAAATCAGCTAATAGTCTTATTGGGATGCCTTTGTATGTAATTCTCTTTTTCTCTCTTGCTGCTTTTAAGATTCTCTCTTTATCCTTAATTTTTGACACTTTGATTATAATGTGTCTTGGTGTGGTTCTCCCTGGGTCCAGTTTTTTGGAACTCTTTGTGCTTCCTGGACATGTAAGTCTATTTCCTTCTCCAAGTTTGGGAAGTTCTGTTTCATTATTTTTTCACATAATTTTTCAATTTCTAGTTCTTCTTCACCTTCTGGCAACCCTATGATTCAGATGTTGGCCGCTTATAGCTGTCCCATAGGTGTCTGAGCCTCATCATTTTCCTCACTTTTCGTTTCCTCTTTCTGCACTGGTTGACTGTTTGTTCCTTCCCTATGTTCTGATTTGTTGATTTGATCCCTGGTTTTCTTTCCCTCACCACTAGTTTCATATGTGTTTTTGTTCATTCCAGCAGGACTAGCTTTCATTCCTTCCCTGTCTTGTTTAAGATCTGCTGTTAGGTCTGTAAGCATTTTTATACCCAGAGCTCTGAACTGTGCCTCAGAAAGTTTTCCTATCTGCTGCTTCATTAGATTAGATATTTGCTATCTGGTCAGCTGCATCACTGGGATCTCTATCATGATCTGTGCCATCCTGACAGTTTTGTGCTTACCGTTGCTTTCTGGGTGGGACTGTCACACCTCCTATGATATATGGGGCGGAGCCCTGTGCACTTGTCACAACTGGGCAACCCTTCTCACCACATTGTGGCATTTCCTGTGGGGGTGGGGTCCAAGATGGATTCCTGCCATTCACTCTCCACTGAGAGACCAGGAGCTTCCTCCTCCATCCCAACCGCCTCCGGGCCTCACAGTACAAGGCAATGGGGGTCTGCCTTCCCTGGAGTTGGAATCGCAAGTTGACAGGTCTAGTCTGCAGCCAGGGGTGCTCCCCAGGTGCTTCTAGCCTCCCCTTAAATACAGTGTCTGTGCTTACCGCTGTCCCACCACCATCCCTGCTGCTGCCACTGCCAGCACAGCTTGACCTCTCTGCCCTGACTTTGCACCTCCTACCCATCCGGATGAGCACCACTTATTTAGAACTTCATACGTTGGACTTCCATTTATTTTCTGGAACTTCTAGTTATTTTTGGTTTTGCAGTAGTTGTATTCCTTCTTAGTTGTGGAGGGAGATGGAGAGTGTCAGTCTAGGCCTCCATCTTGGCTGGAAGTCTCCTGCATGTGTTCGCTTCTGTGTCTTAGGTAGAGCTGTTCCTCCTGTTACATTTTAACCTCCCATCACTTTTTATTGTAGGACCCTATTTTTTAAAGATCAAGTTTATTGAGATATAATTTACATGCAATTGTGGAACCATCACAATCAAGATGCAGAACATTTCCATCACTACATTGAAGTTCCTTCATTATCCCTATATTTTGAATCTCCACATTAAGGTTATTGTAATCTAATCTTTCTTGTTTGTGTATTCATTTATTTTTTTATTCATTTTTTGTTTTATTATTTGTCATCTATTAGAATATAGGATGATGAAAGCAGGGACCTTATCCCCTGGTTTACCTATGTATGCACAGTGCTGAGAGTGGTACCTGTACATCATAGACTCTGAACAAATATTTGTAGAAGGGAGGAGGGAGAAAGGGTGGAAGCGATGGAGGATGCAGGGATGGGGAGAGGGAGATAGAATGGACCTCTCTGAGTCTCTGTGTTTTCATATGTCCAATGGGGATATGTAAAAACACCCCTTTCAGAGTACTTGTGAGGACCACAGGAGATGACTGACTATAAAAGCCCCTAGCCTCATGCTGGTGTTTTAGTAGCGTCCAGTCTACAGAGTTCCTGTTGCATTTGAAGTGAGTTTACCAATTTTCTTTGGCTTGTCTGACACTTCAGGTAAGATTGGTGTTCTTATTTTTTAATTTTTATTTATTTTTTTGCTATTTTTGTTCTATAGTGCCGCCCTCCCCTGGCCCAGAGCTTGTCCCCTACTAGTGTCAATTCTTCAGGTCAGAGTGGTCACTGACCTCTCTCAGCAACCTTTCTACTAGCAGAAGGGGAGCTTCCAGTTTCCTTCTTGCTCTGATTATGGATTATAAGAACTACAGTGCTATGTAAGGGGTGAGAGAAGAGGTTCCCTGTTATGGGCCATCTTTATGGCTCTAGTGACTTAGCAAACCAAGTGGCTCACCTTGTTGTGAGTTTTCAGGGTTCACTTAAGGATTTACTCCCCTTTTAGTGCTCAACCTTGGCCCAAACCTTAAAGGAGTCACCACTCTACATGTCAGCCCATCTTTTTTCCAAGGAAACACTACTCACAGCTGACATTCACTTAGCTCCAGGTCACAGCTGTTAGATTTCCTTTGGCATCAACTGAAATGCTTTGTTATAATTCTCTACTTCCCATGTCAAGGGACTTTTATCTGCATATGCTGGAGACCTTTATTTTAATCCTTAGCTGATTTATGTTAGGGACAAAGCCCAGAACACAGAGATACATTAGGAAATATACAACGTCTTACCAGGATATCCACTCTAATACTGTGTGTAATAAGACAAATTAGAAGCAACCATGATGTCAATTAACAAAGGAATAATTAAATAAACAATGGCTTGCATCAGTGTAAACAACTAGAAGGAAGAATTTCAAGATTCAAGGGGAACATCTTTTAATCGGTATTATTTAACTATTTAAATGACAATGTAATTACTGAGTAATTACATTAATCTAAAAATTAAAAATACTATTTGATCTGTTATCTGATTTGAAACTTGGAGAGAGCTTGGGGAGCCTCTTTCTAACACCCTCACATAGAGAATACACCCTCAGTGGAGAAACAGAGGCTCAGAGAAATAAATTCTTAGCTTGTCAAGGTTAAATTTATGAGAATCTGGACTAAAGCCCAAGTCTGTTGAATCATTAATAAAGTCAACATATTATCTCCTGGAGAGGGGACATGAGGTGTTTTCTGAAATTCTTGATACCTCTCTAATGCCCTGTCACTGCACAGCTAAGTTTCTGAGATGTTGATGGCCTTGGGATCAAGAGGAGGCTGGCACCTAAGTCATGCTGTGGCATCCTTGAAAAGAAAGATAATATAGCAAAAAATGGGATGAAACATGGCAGCTAATCACAATAAATATACCAGCAATTGGATTTTTTTAAACAAAGAATTATCTTAAAACAGCTTGACTATTTGGATGAGATAAACTTGCAAGGACCAGAAAGTTCCAGGCAAAGGGGAACACACATGGAGGTTCAGAAACTGAAACAACTGACTCCTTTGAAGAACAGCAAGTTCTGGAGAATAAGGCACAGTAGAAGCACAAGCTAAGTCTTTGAAAACTTAAGGAGTTTGAATTTTATGCTGGAAGTTATAGGGCACCTCTTGGGGGCCAAGAAACTCTACAACATGTTTCTTTCCTTAATTAATTCAATCATTCAGACCATTTTCAAGAGTCCATTCTTGTTCATGAACTCCTGTGACTCCTTGGACAAGTTAATGCATTTATTTGAGAGAGATAAGGGCTCCAATATTTTATATTTATTGATGTTTCAGAGAGAGAGAGAGAGAGAGAAACATCGATCAGTTGCCTCCCATACATGTTCTTACTGGAGATCAAACCCACAGCCTAGGTATGTGCCCTGATCAGGGATCAAAGCCACAGTCTTTTGATGTACGGACAATGTTTTAACCAACTGAGCCACCTGGCCAGGGCAAAGGACTGCAATGTTTTAAAGAAAGGGGATTGTTAAGCCAATGGCAAAGTGTGTGTGTGTGCGTGTGCGTGTGCATATTACCATATATTTGGTATACCATTCCATCCTTATTGGGAGAATAAATAAATAAAAAATATAATCAAGCACAAACACATATATACATATTTTTAAAATAATTATTTACTTACTCATGCTTCAGCAGCATCCAATGCATACCATTAGGTTTTAAAGTCTCCTTCTTAGAAATAAATTATAGCCCTTAACTTTCTCCTATGTAGAAATTCCACAGCTGCCATTAAAGAAAATGTTCAAGAAGAACACATCCGTAAAATTACTAAGAACTGGGAAAAATGCTATCATCAAGCAGAAATTTTGAAAAATTCCAGAGAGAAGTAGATATAGTTAGCCAAGAAGAGGAGAATACATAAGGAAAGTAGTTCTATGGAAGGTGGATTAAGTCCAGGATTGCTCTGATTGCATAACACTAGCTGTAAGGGTTAAAAAGGATGCCTCCAGCAATCATTCCAGATGATTGGGGAAACTTCTGAAATGGTCTATCAGGTCAGCCTTGTCCTGGCAGGAGGAAGACAGCAGAACTGGTTCCTCCTAGATGGAACAGTGAGGGTGAGCACTTGACCAGAGGCAGGACAATACCTTGGGAGACTGTTTACTCTCAGAAGGAAAGGGGAATTGCTACTTTCAAAGGATAAGTTACTGTAACATCACATAAGGCATTAGTCTACCCCTTCCCAATAATAACTGGTGCAGACTCTGTGGAACAGAAGCGTAATTCTCAGACAGGGAAACATGGGATCTCAAAGATGCAGATGAAATGAAAACCAGGCATCATCAACCATTAAAGGAAAAATCAGAGTCCAACTCAACTAATAACCATGAAACAAGAACAGAATATTACGAACGAGAGCAATGAACAGTAATGACAATGAAAAATACAATCATTGAACCAAAAACTCAACAAATGAGCTGAATAGTAGAATGCTCACAATTGAAGACTGAATACAAACTGGGGAACTGAAAAGAAGAATTATGTCAAGCACTAATACAAAAGGATGGAAGTATGAAAAGTATGAGAAATGTTGAGACATGACTTTATAGCCCCATAGTTTTCATATGTATTTAGATAGATCCTACCACAATGAGGCTGAATATATTCTCATGTTTATTGATCACTTGTATTTCTAGTCCTGGAACTTCTTTTTTATGTTAAGTTGAACCACTAAAAGCTGGTCAAGCTTTAAGGATTGGCAAGAATAATGACTCACACTCGCCTGAGGTTGCCATTGCATAAAATCAAGGACACAATGTTGTGGGAGCGGGGGTGTCCTTTCTAGTGTATTTCATAGTTACAGGTCTAAGGTTTGGTAATCTCTGCTTCCTGGAAGAATGTGGGATCTCTCAGATCAGGAGCTCCCAGAGCTGTGGGCTTTTTATCTCTTTTTGGCTTGCGGAGGAGGAATGAAGGCCAGGAATGTCAGCACTCATGAATATGCCTCATGAACATAAAAGGGATTTCAAGTCTCATAATGACATATTTCTGTGTTTCATTTTTGCCATGCCATTGGATCTGATTCAGTACTGGAGGCCAGCACATTTGCCTTTTTTTTCTGAGTATTACTGTTTGCCATTTCCAAGCATATCACATACATCTATGTTCTCCTCCTTTCACCAGAAAAAATCTTATTATTAAAAATTTTGTTCTTTATGTCTATGAAATCTTTTCTCTTCCCCAGGTAGAATTAATTTCTTTCAGATTTTCTTAAAAAGAGTTCATTCTTATAATTACAATATTTTCTGAGTCAAAAGTGAATTCAGGACATATCAATGGATTGAGTGCCAGCCTGCAAACCAAAGGGTCACTGGTTCGATTCCCACTCAGGGCACCTGCTTGGGTTGTCGACCAGGTCCTCAGTTAGGGGCATGCGAGAGGCAACCACACATTAATGTTTCTTTCCCTCTTTTTCTCCCTCCCTCCCTTCTCTCTAAAAATAAGTGAAATCTTTAAAAAACAAAAAGTTCACTTGTAAAAGTGGCAAATATTACTTAAATTTTTTTAAAGTTTTTTATTCATCGATTTTAGAGAAAGAGAGGAAGGGGAGAGAGAGAGAACCATCAATTTATTGTTCCACTTATTCATGTATTCTCGGTTGATTCTTGTATATGCCCTGATAAGGATCAAACCCGAAACCTTGGCATATTGGGACGATAATTTAACCAACTGAGCTACCTGACCAGACTTTTTTTTTAGCTTTATTTTTATTATTGACACTATTACAGATGTTTTTATCCCAACCCACCCCCCCAAACCCTTTGCCCATCTCCATCTAGCCCTCACCATCCTTTCCTTCTGGCCATCACCACATTGTTGTCTGTGTCTACGTGTTATGTAGATAACACATCACTTTTTTATTAAAATGGAAATTTTTCTCAAAACAGTCAATATAATTATTGTAAAATAAATGTGATGATTTTATTCTTAAAAACTTAATATAATTTTAAGTGGTAGTGTGGCATCCAGGGCTACGTGCCACTGACTATTTCATGCTTGCTCTTTCATTCCTTGCTAATCTGGTTGCCCTTTTGCATGGAACAAACTTTACTTTATATAAATATTTGTCTGTTTGTCAGCCTTGTTGTTTTCTTTTTTGCCAGATTGGAATTTTTTGATGGTTGGTGGGAAGGGATGTTGCAGATGGGCAATTATTTGACTTCTCTCTACATTGTGATTTTAAAAGCAATTATCAGCTAATTAAAAAGCAGATGCTTTCCTTTCTTCATTGTCCATTGGTTTTCAAATGATGACATTTTGTCTTCAGACACTATCTCCCACCTTTCCAGCCACATCAAAAGTCTCACTATTGATGAAATGCCTGACCTTTCCATGCCTCTGTGCTTTTGCCCAGTGACGTGTACGTCATGAGAAGTGTGGCTACTCCAGAAATTTTTCTCTTTCAGGTGAATTTTTATTACTTCTCCAAAATCTATCCAAATGCCATCTCTGTTGTAAAGTGACCTTTGCTTTTCTTGAGCAATCAGTCATTTGATTTATTTCCGCTTCTGTGTCCCAGAGCACATGGGACACATCTCCACTATGCCTAGTATGATATAATTTAATATATCTTTCTCTTGCGCTTGACTGTGATGGGTGTGAGTGTAATATCGGCTTGCCCTCTAGAAAGGATTGCATTAATGCACACTCTGTCTTCACTATGAGTACCATTTTCCTCTACACCAACAAACACTGGATAGCATAATTTTAAAATCTTTTCTAATTTGGTCCACCAAAATTGGCATCTGATTACTATTTACATTTATGTCTCATTGATTACTTTTGAGAGAAAATATTGAACTGTATGTTTGGTATAGTAATGGCTATTTGTGTTTTGAACTAATCATATTTTGAGATTGATTTAATTCTATTTTGTTATTATTATAGTCAAACGAGTACCAGAGGGGAAACAAAGGCAGGGCCCTCACCATTTCAGAGAAAGAACTTAATACAGAGGCTAAAAGCAAACGGAGATATGTCTTACTTGCTACCTCAGCAGTCCTGGGCCTGGCCTGATAATATCTTTTCCACTATCTGGGAAGAAAAGCCTTTGAAACTATGCTTTCATCCCAAGGCCAGAAAGGCAGGAGAGGGTCCATGGTGCCCAAAGGGAAGAGACTCATAAACCAACTTTGGTTAATTGCCTACCTCTGGTCACAATCTGTTTTACAAGAGAGTCCCTAATGCTTACAGAAAGAGCCCATAAATAACTTCGGGTAACTGCCCCAACTTTAATGTACTGCCTCCCTTCACTTATGTGTTTTTATTTATTTATTTAATAACTAAAAAAATTTTAAATTGTTTTTCTGTTACAACTGTCCCGCTCCCCCCCCCCCCCCCCCGCATTCCTTCTCCCCAACTCATCCACGCCTTCTCCCACGGTCAATTCTCACCTCATTGTTCATGTCCATGGGTCATATATACTAGTTCCTTGACTAGATCCTTCCCCTTCTTACCCCTTCCTCTCCTTCCTCTCTCCCCCTTTGTCACCATTAGTCTGCTCCTTGTTTACATGCCTCTGGTTCAGTTTTGCTTGTTTGTTTGTGTTGTTCATGTTTCCTATATTAGGTGATATCATATGGTATTGTCTTTCGTTGCCTGGCTTATTTCACTAAGCATGATTCTCTCTGGTTCCATCTATATTGTCGCAAATGGTAGAAGTTCCTTCTTTCTTTCTGCTGCATAGTATTCCATTGTGCAAATGTACCACAATTTTTAAATTCACTCATCTACAGATGGGCACTTAGGCTGTTTACAGCACTTGGCTATTGTAAACAGTGCTGCTATGAACATAGGGGTTCACTTATCCCATTGAGTACATTTTTTCATGGAGTCTATAGGGTTTTCTATGTAGTCTATCATGTCATCTGCAAATAATGATAGTTTTACTTCCTGTTTTCCATTTTGGATATCTTTTACTTCTTTTTCTTCTTTTTTTAATTTTAATTTTTGGTTTTTCAATTACAGTTGTCCAATTTTTCCCCCATTGCTCTCCCCCACCCAGCCCACCCCTTCTCCCACAATCATATTCCTCCCCGTTGTCCATGTCCATGAGTCATTTATACACGTTCCTTGACTAAACTCTTCCCTAACTTACCCCCTTTCTCTCCCTCCTCACTCCCCCCTATTGACTGCTATTATGCTCCTTGTCCTATTTAGTTCGTTTGTTTATGTTGTTCTTTAGTTTCCTGTATTAGGTGATATCATAGGGTATTTTTCTTTCTTTGCCTGGCTTATTTCACTAAGCATAATTCTCTCTAGTTCCATCCATGTTGTCACAAATGGCAGGAGTTCCTTCTTTCTTTCTGCTACATAGTATTCCATTATGTAAATGTACTCACAGTTTTTTGATCCACTCATCTACAGATGGGCACTTAGGCTGTTTCCAGCACTTAGCTATTGTAAACAGTGCTGCTATGAGCATAAGGGTGCATAAGTTTTTTTGAATTAGGGTTTTAGGATTTTTCGGGAACCAGCAATGGAATTGCTGGTTCAAAAGGCAGTTCCATTTTGTTTTTTGAGGTAATTCCATAGTATTTTCCATAGTGGCTGCACCAGTCTGCATTCCCACCAACAGTGCAGTAGGGTTCCCGTTTCTCCACATCCTAGCCAGCACTTGTTTGTTGATTTGTTGATGATGGCCATTCTGACAGGTGTAAAGTGGTATCTCATTGTGGTTTTAATTTGCATCTCTCTGATGGCTAATGATGTTGAGCATTTTTTCATGTGTCTATGGACCTTCTGTATGTCCTCTTCAGAGAAGTGTTTATTCAGGTCCTTTGCCCATTTTTTAATTGGGTTGTTTGTTTTCTTGACATTGAGTCGTATAAGCTCTTTACATATTTTGGATATCAGTCCCCTGTCTGTGATATTACTGGCAAATATGTTTTCCCGTATGGTTGGTTTCTTTTCCATCTTGCTGATGTTTTCTTTTGCTGAGCAGAAATTCTTTACCTTGATGTAGTCCCATTTGTTTATTTTTTCCTTTATTTCTCTTGCCTTAGGAGATGTATCCGTGAAAATATTGTTACGTGGGATATCTGAAAATTACCTGCCTATGTTTTCCTCTAGGATTACTTCTTTTTCTTGTCTGATTTCTGTAGCTAGAACTTCCAAGACTTTGTTAAATAAGAGTGGAGAGAGTGGACATCCTTGTCTTGTTCCTGATCGTAGAGGGAATGCTTTCAGTTTTTGCCCATTGAGTATGATGTTGGCTTTAGGTTTCTCACATATGGCCTTCATTATGTTGAGGTTTTCTCCCTGTATTCTCATTATGCTGAGTATTTTCATCATAAATGGGTGTTGTACTTTATCAAATGCTTTTTAAGCATCTATTGTTATCATCATGTGAATTTTGTCTTTCATTTTGTTTATGTGGTGTATTACATTTATTGATTTGTGAATATTAAACCATCCTTGCATCTCTGAAATGAATCCCATTTGATTGTGGTGTTTGATCTTTCTAATGTGTTGCTGGGTACAGTTTGCTAATATTTTGTTGAGGATTTTAGCATCTATGTTCATCAGCAATATTGGCTTATAGTTTTCTTTCTTTGTTGTGTCTTCTCCTGGTTTTTGTTTTCTTTCTTTTTTTACTGTGTGGTTGCCTCTCACTCGTGCCCCCAACTGGGGACCTGATGTGCAACCTAGTAATGTGCCCTGACTGGGAATCGAACCAGCGACACTTGGTTCGCAGGCCGACGCTCAATCCACTGAGCCACAGCAGCCAGGGTCTTGTCCTGGTTTTTGAATTATGGTAATACTGGCTTCATAGAAAGAATTTGGGAGTTTTTCCTCTTCTTGGATTTTTTTTGAATAGTGTGAGGATAGGAGTTAGTTCTTCCCTGAATGTTTTGTAAAATTCACCTGTGAAGTCATTCGGTCTAGGGCTTTTGTGTGCCAGTAGCTTTTTGATTACTGCTTCAGTTTCACTAGTTGTTATTGGCCTATTCAGGCTTTCTGCTTCTTCTTGATTAAGTTCTGGAAGATTATATGTTTCCAGAAATTTGTCCATTTCATCCAGGTTATCAAATTTCTTGTGATACAGTTGTTCATAGTAATTTCTTACAATCCTTTGTATTCCTGTGGTATTGGTTGTGATTTCTTCTCTTTCGTTTCTGATTTTATTTGGGTCCTCTCTCTCTTTTCTTTGATGAGCCTGGCTAAAGACTTGTTGATTTTGTTTATCTTTCCAAAGAATCAGCTCCTGGTTTTATTGATCTTTTGAATTGTTTGTTTAGTGTCTATGTTATTTAATTATGCTCTGATCTTGATGATTTACTTCATTCTACTCGCTCTGGTCTTTGTTGTTGCTGTTCTAGTTCTTGTAGCTGTAGGGTTAGATTGTTTTATTTGAGATTTTTCTATCCTTTCTAGGTATGCTTGTATTGCTATTAACTTTCCTCTCAAGACTGCTTTTGCTGTGCCCCATAGATTTTGGGCTGTTGTGTGTTCATTATCATTTGTTTCCAGAAACCTTTTGATTTCTTCCTTGACATCATTGTTAACCCATTTATTATTTAAGAGCATGTTATCCATTCTCCATAAGTTTGAATGCTTTTGAGTTTTTTCGTTGAGGTTGATTTCTAGTTTCAAGGCATTGTGATCTGAGAAGATGCTTGCTATAATTTCAATTTTCTTGAATTTGTTGAGGCTTGTTTTGTGTCCTACCATGTGGTCTATCTTTGAAAGTGTTCCATGTGCACTTGAAAAAAATGTATATTTTGCTTTTTTGGAGTGAAAAGTTCTATATATATCAACTAAGTCCATTTGATCTAGAGTGTTGTTCAATGCCTCAATATCCTTGTTGTTTCTTTGCTTCAAAGATCTGTCTATTGTTGACAATGGGGTGTTAAATTCCCCTACTATGAGTGTGTTGCTGTCAATATCTTTCTTGAAGTCCTTTAAGATTTTTCTTATATATTTGGGTGCTCCTATGTTGGGTGTATACATGTTTACAGGGTTATAACTTCTTGATGGATTGTTTCCTTAAGTATTATGAAATGTACTTCTTTGTCTATTTTTATGGGCTTTGTTGTGAAATCTGTTTTGTCGGATATAAGTATTGCCACTCAGCTTTTTTTTTTTTTCATTTCTATTTGCTTGTAATATTTTTTTTCATTCCTTCATTTTCAGCCTGTGTAGATCTTTTGTTCCGAGATGGGTCTCTTGTAGACAGCATATATATGGGTCATGCTTTCTAATCCATTCAGCTACCCTATGTCTTTTTATTGGTATATTTAATCCATTTACATTTTAGGTTACTATGGACAGATACTTATTCATTGTCATTTTTCTCCTTTGTACCTATGTTCCTCTCTGTCTCTCTCTGTTTCTTCATCTTCTTAAAGCAGACCCTTTAGCATCTCTTGCAATGCTGGTTTGGTGGAGATGTACTCTTTTAGCCTTCTTTTGTCTGGGAAATTCCTTATTTCACCTTCCATTTTGAATGAAACCCTTGCTGGGTAGAGTAGTCTTGGTTGTAGGCTTTTGTTTTTCATTGCTTGGAATATTTTTTGCCATTCCCTTCTGGCTTGTAGTGTTTCTGTTGAGAAATCTGATGATAGCCTTATTGGAGTTCCCTTGTATGTTATTAGTTGTTTCTCTGTTGCTGCTTTTAGGATTCTCTCTTTGTCTTTGAATGTTGCCATTTTAATTATGATGTGTCTTGAAGTGGGCTTGTTTGGGTTCATCTTCATTGGGACCCTCTGTGCTTCCTGGACTTGTGTGACTTTTTCTCTCATCAATTTAGGGAAGTTTTCTGTCATTATTTTTTCAAACACATTTTCTGTCTGTTGCTCCTTTTCTTCTCCTGGTAGTCCTATGATATGGATATTATTATGTTTCATGTTGTCCTGCAGCTCTCTTAAAACCTCCTCATTCTTTTTCAGTCTTTTTTTGTTTTGTTGCACTATCTGGAAATTTTTTTCTGCATTGTCCTCCAGTTTGCTGATCCGATCTTCTGCTTCCTCTAGCCTGCTTTTAATTCCTTCTACTGTGTTCTTCAATTCAGAAATTGTATTCTTCATTTCCTCTTGGCTCTTATTGAAAGCTTCTATGTCCTTTTCTTTGCTGCTGTAATTCTCAGTAAGTTTCTTATGGTTTCTCTGTGCTTTTTTGTAGTTTTCTTTGAGTTTGCTGAGCTCATTGAGCTTCCCTACAATCAATATTTGAATCCCATAGTTTGCTTTCCTCTATTTCATTTAGCACTCTTTCTGGGGATTCCTCCTTTTCTTTCAATGGGGGGTTGTTTCTATGTCTCCCCATTTTTGTGACTCTTCTTATTTGTGTCTCCTTCTTAGATTGATCTGCTCTTTCTGGATCTGCCCCTGGTAGTGTCAGATCGTGTTCCAGTCTGGGCCTAGGCAGCCTGTTGGAGACTACCAGAGATCTACTGCCTTTGTCTGTTTCCTTTAGTTGTTAATCTATTCAATCTGTGATCAGCCTTCAGGTTTAAGCATTGAGGGTGGGGCTATTGCTTCCCCCCAGGCTGATGCCACTTGGAGGGGAGTGGTCTGCATGCAGTATGGGGAATGAGTCAGTACTGGGACCTGGTTGGCTGCTCTTTCAGTTCTCTCCTCACAGCCACCACCCCAAACTCTACTTAAGCATCTTTAGTTCTCTCTGCCCTCCCTCTGCTAGAGCCAGGGTATGTAGGTGCAATATGTTTTCATAAGTGATTAGTTTAAGAGCTCTTTGTCTCCAGCTGTTTCTTTCAAGCCAGCAAAAAGCAAACAAACAAACGAAACAAAACAACCCTGTGGCTTTTCACTTTTTAAAGCTGGATGCTTTCTTACCTTCTGCCTCTTTTGCCGTAGGTTGGGAAGGCCAGATGGGGGTTTAGACCTCGCCCTTCTTAGGGGGAACCTCCAGCTTCTGAGCTGTTTCTCAGTCCCTTTAGCTGCCACCTATGGGAGCCCAGCCAGCCCTTTCATGTCTCTGCACTTCCTAACAGTGACCTTGTGATGAAGCGGCCTTTTCTGTCTGTCTGTGGTTATAAGGCTTCTCTCTAGCTAGTGTTCAGTTGGTTATTCCAGATGATTTCTCCACAATTACGTTGTAATTCCAGATTGGTCCTGGGAGGAGGTTAGTGTAGCTTCCACTTACTCCTCTGCCATCTTGGATCTCTCCACTTACGTGTTTTACAACAAGATGAACAAATGGAGCCTGCAACAAGATAAGGATTTGGGCTAACAGACTCCCACCCATACCTGTTTTTGTAGTCATGCCCCACTCTGCCCCCAGGAAAAGCTGGCTCCACTTTTATCCGTCAATCAAATGTAACTTCTTCATTCCCATCCTGCCAACTACATAGGTCCTCAGAAAAAAAGGATTCACTCTCTTGGCTCTTGGCCTTCATGTTGTTCTTGGCACACTTGGTTTCTGGCCACCCTAGGGTGAGCTTGCCACCCTGACCTTTGGCCACCCTTGCTTTTGCTCTCCCATTCACTAATAAACTTTTTGTGCATACTAATAGGTTCACTGATCTGTAATTATTTACTGAATTTGTGAGAAGAACTAGGGTTTCTCCGATAACATTATTACACATACTCCACCTACTCCAACCTCTTACCCCATCCTATTGAACACTTCTGGGGACTACGGTGTTTATTTTGCCAAGTATTGCACTATGGTGATCTGATTGAGTTACTTCATAGGAAGATACTATTAAGGTCATAACATTTTATTGGAAAATCACGTCTTCTTAGTTCTTTCCACCCAGTCACAGTACTTCTGAATTACACATCGCTACCAGTAAGTCCAATAAAAGCTTATTCCAAGTGATGTGTCACTAATAAAACTGAAGAAAAATTTAAAATTCCCTGAGAGTCAGTGGAAAGTTGGTTTCTTATTAAAGAAAGAAGAAAGGGATTAGAAAACTCTTAGAAAGTTTGTCAGTTTTTAATTTCATGTGAATCGTTATAGTTTCCTCTTAATGATAATAATGATTATAAAATTAACAACAATAATACCTAAGATATACCGAATGTTCAAAAGGTGATGGGCATTTTTCTAAAGGCTTCATACATTTTAACAAATTTAGTCTTTATAACTTACTCTTTCAGT
Organism: Furipterus horrens; assembly: GCF_987537825.1. Lineage (NCBI taxonomy): Eukaryota > Metazoa > Chordata > Mammalia > Chiroptera > Furipteridae > Furipterus > Furipterus horrens. Next base: position 148,352,167 of record NW_028327171.1, on the reverse strand, counting down.
CCCCATCTTACTCAATTTCCTGGGAAGTGGAGGTTTATAGATAACATCATTGGAGTTGCTTGAGGTCTGACCTTCAAAGTGTCTGGCCAATGGAAACTGTGGGCAGGAAACGGGACAGAGGCAGGAGGGGCCACATTGGGGAAAATGGTTCTTGACATCTGTAGGGAAAATGGAGTTAGTCAGGCACCCTCACCCAGATGTCAGGCATGAATGGCTCAACAGTACTAGCTAGAAACCCACATGTGCAGAGCACTCGCCATTATGTAACCAATGATGTCACATTCTGGAACGCAGCCGGCTTTTTCTACACTTTGTATATAGGAATATGGGACTTTCTGCCTGCGCAGATCACCCCAGCACTTGGAATAAAGGCCTGTCAGATATCCCGACGACTCCACATGTTTTCTTTTGACTGCCCAAATCCCAAGTGGACCTGCTGGCTCTACTAAAGGATACAACTCCTGTCCTGTGGCACTCTGCATGCATCTCCCTTCTGGGTATTGGTAGCTCATTTCTCTCTTTGTACCTCTGCGGTAATGATGCTCTACCCAAACCTTTTGAGCCAGTCTCTTTATTACACCACCTCCACTACCTCACCCCACCACCACCACACACATAAACTGCACCCTCTTTTTTCCTGCCAGGATTCTGGTTGATGCACTTGATTGATAATATATAGAATTCTCAGTTATGATCCTTCTCAGAATTTTAATGACATTGCTTTATTGCCTCAAGTTTTCAGTGTTACTATTGAAAAATCTGATTATTTGATTCCTTAATTTATGACTCCCCACCCTCAAAATCTTGTTAAATATTCTTTTTGTCCTCAGTATTATAAAACTTCACAAAGTTGCTTATTTTTTTAAAATTACAATATGTTTATTTATTTTTAAGTATATTTTATTGATTATGTTGTTACAATAGTCCCAATTTCTTTTCCCTTTGCTCACCTCTTCCTAGTACCTCGCTTCCTTCCAGCAATCCACCCCCCTTAGTTCATGTCCATGGATTGTGCATATAAGTTCTTTGGCTTCACCCTTTCCTATATTATTCTTAATTCTCTCCTGTCTGGTTTGTACCAACCAATTATGCTTCTTAGTCCCTGCACTATTTCCCTATTTCTCTCCCTTCCCCATCCCAGCTGATAACCCTCCAAATGATCCTCACACCTATGATTCTGTTCCTGTTCTATTGTTTGCTTGGTTTGTTTTTATTTTTTAGATTCAGTTGTTGATAGTTGTGAGTTTGTTGTCATTTTAATGCTCATAGTTTTGATCTTTTTCTTAAATAAGTCCCTTTAACATTTTATATAATAATGGCTTGGTGATGATGAACTCCTTTAGCTTTACCTTGTCTGGAAAGCACTTTACCTGACCTTCCATTCCAAATGATAGCTTTGCTGGATAGAGTAGTTCTGGTTGTAGGTCCTTGCTTTTCATCACCTTGAATATTTCTTGCCAGTCCCCTCTTGCCTGCAAAGTTTCTTTTGAGAAATCATCTGACAATCTTATAGGCACTTATTTGTAGGTAACTCTCTGCTTTTCTCTTGCTGCTTTTAAGATTCTCTCTTTATCTTGAACCTTTGACATTTTAACTATGATGTGTCTTGGTGTGGTCCTCATTGGGTCCAACTTGTTTGGGACTCTCTGTGTTTCCTGGATGTGCATGCCTATTTCCTTTACCAAATTAAGGAAGTTTTACTTCATTATTTTTTCACATAAGCTTTCAATTTCTTGCTCTTCTTCTTCTCCTTCTGACACCCCTACGGTTTGAATGTTGGCACATTTAAAGTTGTCCCAGAGGTTCCTAAGATTTTCCTTATTTTTTTAAAAATTCTTGTTTCCTCATTTTGTACTGGTTGACTGTTTTTTTCTTCCTTATATTCCATATCATTGATTTGAACCCTGATTTCCCTCTCTTCACCATTGGTTTTGTGTGGATTTTCCTTCATTTCATTTAGCATGGCCTTCACTTCTTCCCTTATATGTTTGCTATACTCAAGCATATCTGTCAAGTCTGTGAGCATCTTTATCAACAGTGTTTTGAACTCCACATCTGTTAGGTTGGCTATCTCCTCATTTGTTAGGTTGGCTATCTCCTCATCTCTTAGTTTTCCCACTGGACTTTGATCTGTTCCCTCTTTTGGGCCATACTTCTCTGTCTCCTCATCTTGATAGGCTCCTGTGTTTGTTTGTCTCTGTGTCTTATGTAGAACTGTAACACTTGTTATATTGTGAGGGGTGGAGTCTTAGGTATTCGTCAGTACAGGGTGACCCATTTCACCATGTTGTGGAACTGTGTGTGTGGGAGGGGTCTGAGAGAGAACAATGCCACTTGCTCAGCACTCGCACCTTTTCCAGGCACTTATCCGACTTCCGTATGGGTCTGGCACCTCTTTAGTTGTTGCTGTTGCCCTGGCTGTTGTTCTCAGAGTGGGTATATGTGCAGTCATTCTAGGACCATGGGGGCCCTTTAAACAAGTGAACTCTGCTGAGAGACCAGCAGTTTCTGCCTTTGGCCCAACTCCCACTGTCTTTCACAGTCAGAAACAATGCAGCTTTATTGTCCTCAGTGGTGGCACTGTGAGCTGTGCAGTCTGATCTGGTGCTAGGAGTGGTCCCCAGGTGTCTCTCTTGACTTTTAAAATATTTGACTGTACTTTTTGCTGGCTTGCCCCTGCCGCTGTTGCTGCAGCCACCACACTTTGTCTTTTCCACCCTGGCTCTGCCCCTCCTACCTGTCTGGATGAGTATTTCTTCTTTATATCTTTGTTTGTTGGACTTCCATGCAGCTTAGTTTTCTGGAACTTCTGGTTGTCTCTAGTTTTAAGGTAGTTGTATTCCTTCTTATTTGTGGAGGGAGATGCAGCGTTTCTGTCTAGGCCTCCATCTTGGCTGGAAGTCTCCAAAGTTGCTTCTTTTTGAAAGACTTTTTCCACCATTGTGTTGAACAGTGGGTTCATAGAATCTGGAAGTTTATGTCCCGGAGCGTGGATGATTTTTCTTGATTATTTTGCTTTTGATATTCTTCTCTGTGTTTCCCAAATTCTCTTCTTCTAGCATTCATATGACTGTATTTTAGATATTAGAATGTCTTGTCTTACTCTCTAGTTTTTCTGCTCTTGTCTCTTTTCTTTTACTCTTCTGTGTCTTTTTTGTTTACTTTCTCTGATACTTACCTAACTTTATCTTTCAACACTTCACTTATTATTTTTTTTAATTTCAAAATCACATTTCTTCTCCTAGAATGAGCCATTTAGAAGTAGATATTTATATTTCATGGATGTATCTTCTTTTAACTGTATAACGATATTGGTTATTTTGGATTTTGAAGTTTTATTCTCCTTGCTTAGTCTGTTTACACCAAGTTTTTTTTGTTTGTTTGTTTATTGGTTTTCATCACTCTTTTTCATGTTAAATGTTTTCTCTATTTCTAGTAACCCTTGAGTGTTTACTCATATTTAAAATTTGGAAGTAAAAAGAAAGACTGGAAGTCCTGTGTGCATGGGTGAGTCTTGTTGGCTGTGATCTCCATTCTAGGGTAATCTGACTATGCTGTGTTGTTCAAAACCCTCAGTGCTCATGTCATATGGTCTGAGCTTATAGGCTGGTCCTGTTTCCTTGGAAGTTACAGGTTGGCTGCCATAACTGGAAATTGTGTGGGGGAAGACGGCCAGGTCCTCATCATTCATTATGAGAATATTCACTTAATCCCCTTGTTTATGGTACACTACTTCCACTATTGTAAGGGATTTTATTCTGCCCAGAGATCCTCTATTTTTCCCTTTCAAAGGGAAAAACCCTTCAGCCTTCCATAGAGGGAGGAGAGGACCAGTGGCCAGGCTGACTGGAATTGCAACATAGATCTGGGAGTTACGGTGATTCCTCCACACACTTTCAATCAATCCTCACACTTTTACCACTTCTACAAGTAAACAGCATAGTCAATTCTCGAGCTTTTTTCCCTTTTCTCTATATAGTAACAGTTACTTCTCAGATAGCCTCACTAGTAGGATAGGATTTAATTTTTTTTGTCCTGCTAACATATTTACCACTCTCACATCTGCTTTCTAGCTCCCAAAAATCTTCATATTAGATAAAGATCTTTTAAAATACAGTAATCCTCCCTTATCTGTGGCAGATATATTCCAAGACCTGAAATCATGGATAGTACTGAACTCTATATATACTATGTTTTTTTCCTATGTATACATACCTGTGATAAAATTTAATTTATGAATTAGGCACAGTAAGAGAATAACAAGAATAACAAATAATAAGATAAAACATATAACAATATGCTTTAATAGAAGTTATTTGAATGGCTTTGGGGCCATTATTAAATAAAATGAGGGTTACTTGGACACAAACACTGTAATACCATGACAATCAAACTTATAACAAAGATGGCTACTAAGTGACTGTTGGGCAGGTAGGGTACACAGCATGGATACAGTGGACAAAGGGATGATTCACAGCTCAGATGAGACTGAGTGGAATAACATGAGATTTCATCATGCTACTCAGAATGGCACATGATTCAAAACTTATAAATTGTTCATTTCTGGAATTGTCCATTTATTATTTTTTGATCACCATTTACTATGGGTAACTGAAACCACAGAAAGCAAAATTGTAGGTAAGAGGAGACTATTATATATCCAGTTAGTATCATTTTACAGTGATTTCAGGTGGAATAAAACATTAATGCATTTGTTACATTCATCATCTTTATCTATTTAAAGCTGATTAGAACTTCTTGTGGTTAAAAAAAGAGATTGATAACAGCCTATTCTTTGCCTTCTATATACTTTAAAGCATTATTTTCTTCAATATTCAATTGTTTATTGATTGCTAATGAAACAAGAACACTTTATAATTGTTGAGACTGGTAAGATATGCTTACGTAAAACAGAGTGATCTTGTGCAAAAGCAAAAATGATTCAAGAACTGTGCTTTGATATCACTGTTAGAGCACCATATTAACAAGTTAGTGATAAGTTCATAATTGTGCTGCATAATTTTGCTCTAAGTCATGACCACCATGTAAAACTGTGACATATCTTCTTAGCACTCTTATCAAGAAGATTTGAGAAATCTTTTAAAACATGTATTTTCAGTGTGAGATAGTAGCCACTTTGGCCTTGACAGATTCAAGGGACATATGACTTCAGATACTTCTATTGGACAGTCTGTGCCATACTTTATTGTGCAAGGTTGTGGAAACAGATGGAGACCAGATTTAACAGTGTCAGAGGCCTTGTTGTCCTGTTGAGTGATTGTTGCTGGGGTTCCTTTTGTTCATCCTGGTCAAACAGTCCTCCTTGAGGTTATTCCAATTTCTTAAGCCTGGCCATCTGGCCTCTCATCAATTCAGTCAGCTCTGATGACCTTCTAACAAAATTCTATTTTGCGTAAGTTAGCCAGTGATGTTTTTGCAAACAGAAGTTCTGACTGATCAACATGACAACCATGGGAAGACAATTTGTAAGTGCCTCAGGAGGTTGGGAAGCTTGGATGGACAGACACTAATTCAACAGGTCCTCAGAAAATAAATTTAAAATACTGGCTCCATTAGGGATTGATTACCAGTATCTCTTACATATGAAAACAATGGTGGAGTTTTTAATTTCTGCTGTGTACAGTCTGAGAGTAGGTCAATGTTCACTTCATTGCCTCTGAAATCCCACATTTGTTTTATCAGGAGCCAAAGGGAATGATTTCACTAATTAGCACCAGATCTGCCTTTGTCTAAAACACTAAGGGAATTTTTTAGTAATATTTGGAAGCAGTCCCTGAAAACAGTACAAATCTAAGAGTCTGATAAATTACATGGGAAATTAAATTGATTTTTGGCTGCCAATATTATATCACTCCTATACACTCAGTTAAATGAAATAGGTTTGGTTTGACTTACAGATGTTGGCAGCAATCGCATCTAACACATGCAAAATAACATATGTTAAAATATTATAAGTACTAAAGGTATGCATGAAACCTGCTTATCGTAAAAATAATTTGAAACAATAAAAAATACATAAAATGAAACCTGAAAGGTCTGTTCTCTAATCATCATCATCCTCAATCCCATTCCCTCCTCATACATAACCTCTGTTAGCAGTTAGATGTATGTGTTCTTCCTGTTTATCTCTATATATCTCTATACACATTTACAGATCTGTATTTTTACATATTTATAGCTTTATTATACATGTTACTGCATGACATGCATTTTTATTTATCCAGCATATCTTAGAGATCTTTTCATTTTATATAAAAAGATAGCCTTCATTTTTTTTTAAACCTACATAGTATTACATAATATGGTTAAACATAACTTGGTGATTCCCATTTTTGTTAATTTAACCTGTTTGGATTTTTTTGTATTACAAACAATGTTAACATGATATCTTGTGCTTTGCATTTCTATATACATTTAAGATTCTGAATGATAAATTATTCATAGAAGTAGAATTATTGGTTAAAGGCTATGCATGTTTAACATTTTGAAAGATTTTGCCCCCAAAGTCTCCTATGACTTCAATTTGTATTTCTATACTTAATAGAAAGCTTGCGCATCCTTTATGTCTTTGTTGTGAAATTACTGATTTATACTATTTGTTCACTTCCCTAATGGGTTGGTTATCTCTTTCTTACTGGTTTGATTGAATGATGTATTCATAGTAAATCACTTTTATGCTATGTAGTAGAAGTCTATAAACAGTATCACCTCTTTGCCCCCTTTTGCCTTACTTGAAGCAATATAAAAGTCCAGTGGCTTACACAGCTTTTTAAATCTCAGTGCCAAGGAATCAATCAGTACCAGACATATGCATTACTGTAACTTGCACTAAATATTTCAAAATAGTTTAAAAAGACAAATAAGTTACTAAAACAACATTTTCTACATAGCTCTTTTAAATCATATGCAGTTAATTAATTTAACAATTAGGGTATTTGGCGATTGTATTTTAAATATACTTGGACAGGCACAGGTCCTAAAGTAGCTAGAACAATCTTGACAAAGACAAAGCCTTATATGAAGGCTTACCATATAGCTATAGTGATCAAGACAATGTGACGCTCTCAGAGTAAACAGACACATAGATCAACAGAGCAGATTTTTTTAAGCCAAAAACAGACTTACACAAATGTGTTCAAGTAATTTTTTGATAAATGTGGAACAGTGATCCAACTGCGGAAAAATAGAAGTAGACTTTCAACAAATGATGCTGTAGCAATTGGACATTCATACGCCAAAAAATGAAACAAGACTTAAACCTCACATCTTAATTAAAAATAACTTAAAACAGATAATATGCTTAAAGATAAAATGTAAAGCTAAAACTTTTAGAAAAAAAGGGAAAATCTTCAGACCCTAGGACGAGGCAAAGACTTCATCATCAAAGGAGTAGACCTTAGAGTGGACCCCCACAAATGATTTATAAAAGGAAAAGTTAATAGATTGGACCACATCAAAATGAATAACAAATTTTAAAAAACTTTGCTATGTAAAAGATTCTGTTAGCATATTGAAAAGACAAACTAAAAACTGGGATAAACTTTGAAATCCACAAATCTGAAAAAGAACTAGTTATCTAGAATATGTAAAGAACTCTCAAAATCTGATAGTAAAAAAAAACATATAATCCAATTAAAAAATTGGCAAGACACATAAACAGAATGTGTAACTCACTGAAGAAAGTACACAGTTGGCAAATAAGCATATAAAAAGATGTTCAACATTATTAGCTATTAAGGAATGCAAAACTAATACCACAATGAGATGCCACTACACAATTATCAGAATGCCTAAATTAAAAATAATGACAATGCCAAAGGCTGATTTGAATGTAAATAAACTAGAACACTCATATATTGTTGGTGGGAATATAAAATGGTAAGGCCGTTCTGAAAAACAGATGGGTAGTTTCTTATAAAGTTAAAAATGCAAAAACAACCCACAGAATGGGAAAAATTATTTGCAAACCATGTATTTGATAAGGGCCTAAAATCCAAAATCTATAAAGAACTCATTGATAAAAAAAAAAGCAACTCAATTAAAAAATAAGAAAAAATTCAGTAAAAAAAAAAAATTAAAAAATAAGAAAATCAACATTTCTTGAAAGAAGATATACAAATGTCCAATGAGCACATGAAAAGATGTTTAGTATATTAATTATCACAGAAATGCAAATAAAAACCACAATGAGATACCCCTTCATGTCCACTAGGATGCCTGGGATCAAAAAGTCAAATAATAGCCCTCACTGGACATGGCTCACTTGGTTGAGTGTTGTCCCACAGAGTGGAAGGTCATTGGTTTGATTACCAGTCAGGGCACATGCCTGGGTTGTAGGCCAGGTCTCCAGTTCGGGCACATGGGAGAGGCAACTGGTTGATATTTCTCTCACACATTGATGTTTCTCTCCCTCTCTTTCTCCCTCCATTCCCCTATCTCTAAAAATAAATAAATAAAATCTTTTTAAAAAAGTCAAATAATCACAAATGTTGATAAGAATGTGGAGATATTGGAAACTTCACACTGCTAGTGGGAGTGTCAAATGGTACTCCTCTTTGGAAAACAGTCTGCAAGTTCCTCAAACAATGAAACATGGTTACTATATATATGTCTAAGAGAAATGAACACATATTCCCACACAAAAACTTTTACATGAATATTCATAGTAGCATTATTCATAATAGCAAACAACCAAAATGTCCATTGAATTATGAATGAATCAACAAAATGTGGAATAGTATATAATAAAATATTATTCAGCCATAAAAAGGAATGAACTACTGATACACATTTGGAACATCAGTAAACCCTGCAAACATGCTCAGTGAAAGAACCTAGTTGTGAAAAGCAACTATTATATTATTATATTTACATAAAATGTCCAGAATGGGTGAATATATAAAGACAGAAAGTAGATAAATTAGATTAGTGGTTGTTTAGAATTGGAGTGTTGCAGGGATTGAGGAGTGATATCTCAGGATGTGAGATATGTTTTTGAGGTGATGAAAACGTTTTAAAATTAATTGTAGTGATGGTTACACAACTGTGAATATATAAAAACAATTGAATTGTACACTTTAACTGGATCAATTATAGCTCAATAAAACTGTCACAAAAGATACCTAAACATGCAACTACTGTTTGACCCCAAAATTGTACTCTTTGGCATTTATCTTTTAAACCTGTATACAAATGTTCATTGCAGCTTTATTTATAATATCCCCAAATCAGAAACAACTCTAATGTTCTTCAAAGTGTGAGTGGATAAACAAAAACCACACCCTGGAATACAAATAAGAATGAAAAAGAATGAATTATTGTTACATGAATCTCCAGGGAATTATGCTGAGTGAATAAAGCTAATCCCAAAGTTCACATAATTTGTGATTTCATCTATAAAATATTCTATAATGACAAAGTTATAGAAATGGGGAACAGACTAGCAGTTGCCAGAAGTCTGGGATGGAGTTGGGGGAAGCAGAGAGAGGTGGGTATGACTATAAAGGGCAACATGAAGGATCCTTGTGGTGAAGGAACTGAATCAATGTCAGTATCTTAGCTCTGATATTGAACTTGCAGTTTTGCAAGATGTTACCACTGAGAGAAACTGGGTAATGGCCACATTGAATGAATTTATAATTTTATCAAAATTAAAAGTTTAATTAAAGAAAAAGAAACTGGGCATAATGAGGACATACATTTTGCTCAAAATTTAACAGAAAAAAATCAGTGAATGAAACAATTATGGTAGATATCTTCACGTCAACTTTATATTCAGAAATGTTCCTTCTAGGAAAGAAAATATTCATCTCAATACGTTTACTTTTTTAATTTAAATTTTAATTTTTATCAGAGTTTTAAAAGTCAAACTGTACCACAAGACTTAAAATATAGCAACTTCATGTCTGGCCTCTCTTTCATCTGTCCCCATTGCCTACTTCCAGAATCATTTTAATATTCTTTTAGTAGTTTCTTCAGATATTTACCTCTGTATCTCTATTATATTATGCTTGTATTGCTATTTCTTAAGTTTTCACTTTTAATTATTATCCAATAATTTTTCACATAGAAAGATAAGGATTTTGCTCTTATCTCCTTTCTACCACCTACACACTTCCCAGTCACCATCTCCTCAATATAGTTATATCAGAAACATAAGCAAATATTTAAGTTCTCACATTATGATGACTATGCAAATACTTCTCTTAGCTGAGCTAGGTAGTATACAATGGTTAAATATCCATTCTTATACAAGTCTTTGTTTTTCTCTAATGGTAATACCCTCTTTTTTTTTTTTTATTTGCTTATGTGTTCTCTCTATATATTGCTATTTCATCTCTAAACTTCCCACAGAATTATAAAACTGCTTTCAATATAGGCTAACAAGTTGACTAAACTATCTGTTTAACTTTTCTGGAGACATCTCTCCCAAAGGCCTTGCAGAGGAGGGAGGGTCTATTACTTGGCTGGGGTGAGGGGCAGGGGGTGGAGAAGAGGTTCAGTGGTTGAACTGCTTTTACACAGGTGCTCAACCGTCCCGTTGTTGTCCGTCGGCAGCCGTCCATCTCGAGAGACGATGGTGTAGCTTCTTAAGAGTCTATCTGCACCGCCGAGAATGGCTGTGCAGTCCAACTCGGGAGTGACACGGTATCTGTCTCCTCCCGTGTTGAATCGACATCTTGTGATGATGCTGGAGTGTCCTCTCCAGTGAAGCTGAAGCTACAGAGCCTGGGCAGGGTGATATGGAGGGTCTGCTGTTGCCCAAAAACCTCCGCTGCCTTGTGGCATACCTCTTCAGGGGAAAGGCTAAGGGAGTAAACCCCGACAGAAAATCCGGAGCCGGAGTCCCTAAGGCGGTTTGACGTTGTAGTCAACACCGGCAACTCCTGCGGCGCACCTGAAGCCAAGCTGTATTGACTCCGTCTTTCCCTTGGACCCTTCAGCTGCGAAGAGAGGGGGGGTCTGCTGCATGGGCCAGTCCTCTTATTTTCAGCCTCATCTACTTCCCACATGTAGAGACAACTTGTGGCTCTAATTTCTGGGCTTTCAATGGTTTGGAAGCCTAATAAGTATGCTTCTTGGCATCCTCCACCTCTCCCCTACTACAAACATTTTATTTTAACTTCTAGTCTGCTAAATCACTTATTATAAGTCTGTTCTGTTGACATCTCTTGGTTGCAATTATCTCCTCTCTCATTTTTTTTGTGCTTGTGAATTTTTAAGTTTTTCTTTTAAAAAGTTCTTTATCATAATTTCAGTGAGATTTTGGGTAATGGCAATGAGGGTAAATAGGCGTTACTTTGCCATATTTGAATGGCAGTCCATTCTTTGTGCCTTCTAATATAAATACAAATGGCAGTTGCTCCCAAGTGATCAAGTTTATGGAGCATCTATATGCGTAAAACATCAGAAGATAACTGTGGTACTGTCTGCCAATTGTTCTCCACTAATATCTGGCAGTAAAATAGAAAGAACTGATGCATACTAATTCTGCTATCTGGACAATGTGAATGCAGGATGCACCCTAGAGATGGCAATGCAATGAGATAAAAATCTGGATCCTTGAATACGGTGGAGCTGTTGCATCCTTACGCTTGAAAAGCTATGTGGGAGGAAAATTAATTTTAATTTCTATTTTGTACAAACTTCTCTTATTGCTTTTTATTTCCTTGGTTGGTTTGTTTACTGCCACTAAACCAGTATATTACATAATAAACAACATTTTTTTGTTAAGGAAGTCAAGGATATGAGAACAGTCATAAGCATGGAGGGTAAAAAACAAAAAAACAAGAGAAGAATAATTTTTTCCTATGAGTGCTTTTATATTTCATTAAACCAAACACCCCTCATTTACAGTTTAAAGTACAAAATTTTTTCATTAGTTTTTGAAATACTTTCTAAAAAGGTCTTCTATGTACTGTGTAACTTTAATATTTTTTAATATGAAAAATTGCAGAAAAATAATATGTTCTCCTTGGTAGTTGACTAATCTTAGGTTTATTTTTATTATAAGTGACAAGTAGAACTCTTTCTTCCATTTCTACATTTTAGTCAGACATGATTTCATGCAAACTGATTATATTTTTTTAAAAAAGCTTTTCTCTGGTGTTTCAGCATGTTTTTCACTTATTGCTCCCATGTCTAGGTTCTTGGGTTAGAAGAAGATGATGTTAAACTAATACATTTTACTTAACATTGACCAAAGAGTTCAGAATGTTGCTATTACAACTTTCATTAAGAAATAAGACTGAGTTTCTTTTGAAAGACTTTTATTTTTTAAAACTGCTATAACTTGCATTAAATGTAGAGAATTTACATGTACCATTCAATGAGTTTAAAATTTTTTTTTAAACTTATTTGATTTTAGAGAGAGAGGAAGGGAATGTATGTGTATGTGTGTGTGTGAGAGAGAAACATCAATTTGTTGTTCTACTGTTTTATGCATTCATTGGTTGATTCTTACATGTGCCCTGAGTGGGAATCAAACCCACAATCTTAACTTATCAAGATGACATTCTAACCACTGAACTATCCAGCCAGGTTTCTTTTTTAAAAACTGATTAAAGAAAGAGAAAGGAAAGAGGAGGGGAGGGGAGAGAGTGAGAGAGAGAGAGAGAGAGAGAGAGAAAGAGAGAGGAGTCCATTTAATGAGAAGACTTCCAGCACCTGAGAACTTTTCCTCACACTTCTTTCTATGCAATATGCTTCAAACATCCATAGCTAAGCATTGTTCTGATTTTTGTCATCACAGATGTGATTGGCCTGTTTTAGATTTCATATAAATAGAGTCACGTAGTGTGTATTCTTTTGCAGCTACTTTCCTTTGTTCAACATAATTGAGTAAAATAGGCCATTGGTACATCTTGTCATGATGCTTAGTTTTGTAACAGGAAAATGGATGCCCTGTGTAACTAATTTGCTTCTGTTTCTGATGCATCTGATTGGCATAATTTATCCACATATCTGCACCCAGCAGCAAGAAAGCTAGGAATTATGTGTTTGGATTCTTCATTTAGATGGAAAGATTTCTACCATGGGTAACTATCAAAACATGAAGAAGGTATTCAAAAGATTCTGATTAGTCACACATGACAGATATCTGCTACTGACCAAATTCTTCAGTAAAGCCTAAAACCTTTTATATAATAGCAGTGGTAGGCCCTGGCTGCTGTGGCTCAGTGGATTGAGCGTCGGCCTGCGAGCCAAGTGTCGCTGGTTCGATTCCCAGTCAGGGCACATGACTAGGTTGCACGTCAGGTCCCCAGTTGGGGGCACAAGTGAGAGGCAACCACACAGTGACGTTTCTCTCCCTCTCTTTCTCCTTTCCCCTCTCTTCAAAAATAACTATATAAACAAACAAATAAATAAGTAAATTATAATAAAAATTAAAAAAAAAATAATAGCAGTGGTGGTGTTGTGGAAAATTAAGGGAAAGAGAAGTGAGTAGAAGTGAGGCTCATCACACATTTACCTGATGTCCAAGCAGAGGGAATCACATATTATTGATAGGCTGTGCTTAAGGAACCCAGAAACTAGCAGCAACGTGAATGGTGCAGCCTGGAGCAGCAGAAAGACCACATGATTTCATTCTAGAGAAAAGTGACCGATGTTGAAAAATAATTTTTGTTACTGTTGAGCCAAGGTGGGATTTTAAAAATATCATTCTTTATTGTTATTCTATTACAATTGTCCCAATTTTTCCCTGTTTGCCCTCCTCTGTCCCCCGCCCCCCACAGTTAATTCTCACACTGTTGGCCATGTCTGTGGGTCATTCATACATGTTCTTTGTCTAGTCCCTTCTCCATCTTTCCACCATTATCCCCCTCCCACTTTCAGTCTGTTCCGTGTTTCCATGCCTGTGTTTCTACTTTGTTCATTAAATTCCTCCTATAGTTGAGATCATATAGTATTTGTCTTTCACGAACTGGCTTATTTCACTTAGCATAATACTCTCCAGTTCCATCCATGCTGTTGCAAAAGGTAGGGTTTCCTTCTTTCTTTCTGTTGCATAGTATTCCATTGTGTAAATATTATGGGAGAAACTCCCAGAAACTTGGCTCTTCTCACTAACATAGTAAATAACTACAGATCAGTGAGTCTATTAGAGTGCAAGCAAGCAGGGTTTATTGGTGATCTTGTGGAAGAGAATGGCCTAGCTAAAGTGGGGGAGAAAGGCAAAAGCAAGGGTGGCAAGGGCAGGGGTGGCAAGAGCAAGAATCTGAGCATGAGTGGCCCAAGGCCAGGTGGTCATAGAGAGCAAGTTCTTTGTTCTGAGGACTTATACAGTTGGTGGTATTGGGGTGAAGAAGTTACATATTGATTAACAGGTAAAGGTGGTGCTAGCTTTCCAGGATTGGGTGTGAATACCCAAAAGTATTAATGAGCTTCTTCCTTTAGGCCCTATGGACCCTTTCCAGACTTTCAGGCTTTGGGATGAAAGCACAGTTTCAAAGGCTTTCTTTCCCAGAGAGTGGAAAAGATACCTAGAATTTTAAGGACTGCTGAGTCAGTGGGTGGGACACGTGTCCTTCTTCCTTCCTGCCTTGGTTTTCTATCTATCCTACCTAATAAATGTACCACAATTTTTTCATCCACTCATCTACTGATGGACACATAGGCTTTTTCCAGCACTTGGCTATTGTAAATAGTGCTGCTATGAGCATAGAGGTGCATAGGTTCTTTTGAATTGGGGTTTCAGGATTCTTCAGGTATAATCCTAGCAATGGAAGTGCTGGATCAAAAGGCAGTTCCATTTTTAGTTTTGGGAGGAAATTCCATACTGTTTTCCACAGCTGATGCACCAGTCTGCATTCCCACCAACAATGCACTAGGGTTCTCTTTTCTCCACATCCTCGCCAACACTTGTTGTTTGAAAAAATAATTTTTATAAAGGATGCAGTTATAACTCTCAAATAAATATAAAATGAGCACATATCAAAGAAATTATTCAACACATTAATTTATTGAAGAAATATTGAATAGTAAACTTTAACTGAATAATAATTAGAAAATACAAAAAAAGGTAGAAAATGCACAACAGCTATGACTTGACTTAAAAAAATGTATAGCCCTGGCTGCTGTGGCTCAGTGGATTGAGCGTTGGCCTGCGAACCAGCTGTCGCTGGTTCGATTCCCAGTCAGGGCACATTACTAGGTTGCACGTCAGGTCCCCAGTTGGGGGCATGAGTGAGAGGCAACCACACAGTGATGTTTCTCTCCCTCTCTTTCTCCTTTCCCCTCTCTCTAATAAAATAAAATAAAATAAACAAACAAATAAATAAATTATTTTAAAAAAGTATAAGGAGGCCCCCCAAAATTAATTAATTTTAAAAATGTACAGAAGTCCCTCTTTATATCACGGTTCACTTATCATGGCCTCACTGTATCGCAGGATTTTTAAAAAATTTATATTTAATTATTTATTGTGGAGTTTTCACTATATCGCAGGATTTTGCGGTACTGTATACGTACGTTGTTAAAGTTACGTAGGTTTAAGAGTGTAGAATATGCTTAAGAACATAAGTAGTGTTATAAAAGTGTGGAAAAGGTTAATAACAGAGTGGTAAAGCTTAATAAGGGACTGAGAATGGTTTATAAGTGTGTGGGAAGGGTTTATAAAACCTTAAAATATATATAAATACTAAAGTAAGTATAAGGTTCCTACTTCGTGGATTTTCACCTATCACAGGGTGGAGGTGTGGGGGTCTAGAATGTAACACCCATGATAAGTGAGGGAATACTGTATATGTTTATATAGGGACGTTTTTCTACGTATGTTGTGGGGCTCCAGAATGAATCAATATTATGCAGGCTACTTTGAGGAAAGGCAGTTTTAACCTTAGGCTCAAGAGGAACTTCTGCCCACCCCATCCCAACTACTTAGAAGAATTTGAATTAGGGGCCTTGACCCTAATAAGATATTATCAAAGGTGGGGTAAACTTTTATTTACTAAGCTTTTGTTCTTAACACTCATCAATGACCCTTTGAAGCCCCCAAGGCACCTTAACTCAACCCCTCGCCCAAGATGTCTTACATACCTCAGTCCTCCTTTCTATCTCTGAACCTCTCTTGCATGCGGGGGTCTCTGACTCTCTCATGCTTACAGGGTTCCATATATATGTATTACATTTGCTTATTTTCTCTTGCTAATCTGTCTCATGTCTATTTAAATATCAGAGAAGCCAGAAGAACCTTGAGGGTAGAAATATTTGTTCCTCCTCTACAATTTATGTACACATATATACATATACACACACATATATATATTGGGGAAGGAACACAAATGGGT
Organism: Furipterus horrens; assembly: GCF_987537825.1. NCBI lineage: Eukaryota > Metazoa > Chordata > Mammalia > Chiroptera > Furipteridae > Furipterus > Furipterus horrens. The sequence goes on along the minus strand of NW_028327171.1, from coordinate 148,335,857 downwards.
TCACTGTAGACCTAATGTTTTGCAATTGAATTTAAATGTAGTTTTAAAATATAATACAAATCATGTGATGGCAGCTTTCTGATCTTTGAAGCAGCCATGAACCCTGTTGTCAAGAGAACCAGACAGCAGCTTTTGTCAGCTAGTGGTTATGGATTGAATGATGTCTTTTAACCCTTTTCGCCAAATCTGTTGCCCCCAGAACACAACAAGGATGCCAGCTTGTTAAACCAAGCACGCAGTTGTCCGGGGACAGCCAACTGACCTGGAGTCTGAACGATCCTTCCCCATGTGGGAAGGCCACCCTCCCCTCCACACCCCCACTATTAATAGGGATTTCTGGACCCAAGGGTAGGTAGGACGACGACCATGTCCAGCTTGAAGCAGCTAGAGGAGCTTGAGACCTTCGCCCATTGTCCTTTACAAGATTACAAAGGGTCTTAATATCTGAGAGGGAGGGATAGTTATTTTTTACGAACCATGGGTATGGACTTGGGGCGGGGTATTGCTGGGGGAGGGAGATGCTGGGTGGAGGGAAGTAAAGGGGAGAAAATTGGAACTATTGTAACAATATAATCAATAAAGAAAAGCTGGGAAAAAAAAAAAAAGAGAGAGAGAACCAGACAGCCTAGAAAGCCGGGTAACTGGAGCCACTTTGCCAGGTATGGATATTGAACCTGTGGCAGAAAGAGGTTCATCATGGCAGATGACCTAAAGTGATTCCTGTAGAAAAAGTTACCAAGTTGAAAGGCTCCATGCTATTATTTTGTCAGAGAGAGACGGAGTGCCTGTTATTAAAGTGGCCAGTGATAGCACTCCAGAGCATGCTTTGAGACCTGGTTTCTTATCTACTTTTGCCCTTGCAACAGTCCAAGGGAGCAAACTTTGACCTCCAGAAAAGAAAACTATCATCTGTCACTACAATACCTACCAGGTGGTTAAATTTGATTGTTTACCTTTGGTGGTGAGTTTCATAGCCAGCCGCAATGCCAATACAGGACTAATTGTCAGCCTAGATATGGAACTGGCTCCATGATTTTGAGAATTGAGACAAGTTGCAGAAGTTTCTTAATCTGACATGGTTTTGATGTCTAACTTATCTTCATTATAACAGACACAATATCAATCTAGCAGTCTTGAGACCACAACAATACTTGTATCCATGAACTCAAGAAAGGCACCCTTTACTACCTTACACTAAAGAAAGAGTCTATAGATACAATTTATGGACAGATTGGTTGCTATCTTTTCTTATATAGGTCTTACTTACTGAGATTGGGGATACCACAGAAAGAGTTCAGTCTATCACAGCTCCCATGGAGTTAGTCCAGTCACCGGATCTGCATGAGATTCTATTCAGTGGGTCAGAATCAAAATGTTACTTTGATCCACTTGAAGCATGCAGTGCTGCCTCTTGTACACTCTGCCAGGTTTGCAGAATGAAATAGATCCTTTTTACTGTGGATAATAACGAGGACATTTTTTTCATATTGTTTTATTTCTTTGCATTGAGTGTGGGAAAGACAAAATGACTTAGTAAAAGTAATAAAATCAGTACAATTGCTAACTTTCCTCTGTTTATATTATTTTACAGTATGGATGAATATTACTAATTAATCTAATTCTCCTTAGAGGGTGCTGTTGTTTAATGAAAATGATAGCTGATGCCCCCCCCCCACTCTGCTTTCTATAACCAATCAGTGTTTTAATGTTTGTGTATTCTTTATAAAATTTGGTTGTGATTCATTATTGAACTCTGTTTCCAATATTGATATGTATGTAACCATGATACCACAGCCATCTTTTTCAATGCATGAGTATAAATAAAATAGAACAACACAAACAAAGGAACTAAATAGAACAAAGAGCAGAATAGCAGTCAATAGGGGGGAGGGGAGAGGGAGAGAAGGGGGATAAGTAAGGGAAGGGTTTAGTCAAAGAACCCGTATAAATGACTCATTGACACAGACAACAGGGAGGGATATGATTGTGGGAGAGGGGGTGGGTGAGAGAAATTGGGGGGAAAGGGGACAACTGTAATTGAAAAACCAAAAACAAACAAACAAACAAACAAATAAATAAATAAATAAATAAATAAAAATAGTATTTTTAAAAGTTAAAAATATATATATATAATTAATAATTGAGAAGAACTTAACTTTTAAATTAGAATGTGCTTCTTTTTCTTTTCTTGTTTTCTCTGAGAGTAGTTTTTTATGTAAAATTACTCTGTGGGCTGAACTGACTAAAAATTAGTGAAAGATCAACTAAGTAGAAGTCAGCCTGACTTAAGGCACAACTGTATAGAGAGGATTCAAGCATCTGGCTGACAGCTTGAATAGATGAACTCTGAATTTTCCAAAACCGAAGTGACTAATATAAGGGGTTTTGGAGAAATAGATTGGAAAGTCAGATTTCAACACTACATTTATGTCTTGGATCCAAAGCTCTGGGTATTTGTGTCAAAGGAAACTCATGGGAGCAGATTTGCATGAAGAAAGGTCAGGAACCTTTTCTTCCTCTTCTCTCTTTTCCTCTTCCTCTTTACTTTAACAAGAACTGAATAAGTTCTCTCAACTTTCTGATATTCCTCTTCCTTGAATTTCCATATAAAATAACTTGGGTTCACTTCCCAAATAATAAGGGGAAATTCAATGACACATAAATCTGTCTTTTTTCCTATCAGCCTGAAAATAGTAAATCTTTGTTCAACAGTGATTCATTTTATCTACACCATCTTACAATGTTATACAAAGATTCACACATGAATAGAACTCATCCACATTGTAGCCTATGTGAAAATTTATTTCTGTTTTCCAGTTAAATACAATAATATTCTATTGTATATAAATTCTGCATTTTGTTTATCCATTCATCTCACTAAATTTTTTTTGAATGATATTCCTGTAACCTTATTAAGCCTTCATTCTGCTTTTTGGTCCTGGACAAGTTTACCAATGTTCTACTTGAATATTTTTTAACATTTCCAGATTTTATTTGACAGCCTAGAATTCTTTCAGGGTTTAAAAAAAAAATTTTTTTTTTTAATTCCCAGTCATAGCTGCTTTTCTCCCAGGCAGCAAGGCATCTAGGACCAGGGCTTTGGTGTAAATGGAAAAAGAACAAGGTCAAGGCCATAAGTTGGTTCACAGTACCTTACTCAATGAGTACAGGGGTGGCAAAAGTAAGTTTATAGTTGTATTGCATTAACAATACAATAATTAATAAATAATACAAGAATAAACATGCATATTCACAACTGTAAACCTACTTTTGCCCACCCCTGAATTCACAGGCTACTCCTGTGAATGTACCACCTTTATTGCTGTGGTAGCCATCTTCCCACAATGGCCAGATGTCCATTTGGGGGAAAGAATGGACATAACTGCTGAAACAATGGGCTTGATACTGCTTAAACTCTTTTCCCCAAAAGCAAGACACATTATTGGAGGAAAGCTGTGCTTTTCACACACACACAGGGGTTATCACAAATCAAGAAACAGCAGAAGATAACCACCCACCATCCAAGCCTTCGCACCCAACTCCCTACTTCTGGCAGCTTAGTTTTGAGACCATGTTGTAAATCAGTTGCAGAAGAGGACCAGGGGAATGGTTTTTCCTAATACTCTTCCCCTGCACCATGTGAGCTCCCCTGAATCTCACATGGTACTTGTGGTTAGGAACTATCCTCATGGGGGGCAGTACATCAACCACACTGTGCAGAATGACATAGAGAGAATGAGTATTTCACTTTCAGGCACTTTTACTCTTTATCACAGTTGTCAAAGCAGATGGAAAATAAGGCTGCCACTGAGTCAGACTCCTCAATTGCACCCTCTCTTCCTCATGTTCCAGAGAACTGATGTAATTTCTCCACTGTTGGAAAACAGTGACTTTTTTGTGTTTCCTAGTAATGTTTCTTTGGTATAAGGCCAAAGAAAGCATAGGTTAGCTCTAATTTTAATTAGCATTTATTTAACTATTTTCTTCCTTAGTATTTTCTTCAGGGGTCCTCTTCATGCCCATTTCTAATGTGTTTCTTGTAGTAGTGCGCTCCAGAAAGTTTTAGACAATGGAAACCAATCCAAAAATTAGTAGTACATAAAAGATTTTTTCTTTTCCCAAGAAGTGAAGCAAATCAGTATGACATATGAAAATGTGTTATTTTTCTCAATTTTTGTGTCAATTACAGAGCAAGGAGCTTCCCTTGTAATTAAGTTCTCTTCTTCCTTCCAGAAAGAAGTTTAATACAAGGAAGCCAGTCAACTGCCTCAGGGAGTTGATGGAAGTCCCATCTCTTTGAGTCACAGTGCGTAACTCAGTGGGAGTCAATTCCACACAGAGTTTTAGTGACATGATCTCACTATTTTATACCTCATGTCTACAGTTTGTTTACATATGAAGGCTGCTTTCCCTGATGAACAAAGTCCCATGTGAGACAAAGTTGACCTTGCATTTTCACATGCCCATCCACTCCCAGTTAGACATGAATCAGACTCTTTACACTTAGGCGTGTGGTACTTGTTGCATAGTTCAACCAGTCAGCGACCTCCTACTCCAGATTGTTATTGGCACTTGTTATTTGACATCTATGAGTATGACCAGTAATAAGCTCACTTTCACTGAAACCGTCAGCAGTATAACATTCCTGGAGGAGACTGGACCATTACCTCAAGCATATGGGTCCTGCTGCTCTTCTGCCTTCCAGATAGAGACAAGGAGATAGGCACTTAGATATTAGGATCCAAGGGATGAAAAGGGATAAGTCCTCCTAAAGTGGCTTGCTCACTGGAATACCTAGATAACAGCAAAGTTCATCTTTAGTAGTTGGCTGTGGGGCTTTGGTGTGGCATAAACCATTCATCCTTCACTGAGATGCTACAAAGCCTTATTAAAAACGTTTGTATCTCCCATGAATTCCTATTATATTCAAACATACCTGGAGATTTAGGTTGATGCATTTCATTGTTTATAAAATCAAGAGTGCTGCCCTGGCTGGTGTGGCTCAGTGGATTGAATGCCTGCATGTGAACCGAAAGGTTGCCAGTTTGATTCCTGGTCAGGCCACATGCCTGGGTTGCAGGCCAAGTCACCAGTTGAGGACGTGCAATCTGTCGATGTTTCTCTCCCTTTCTTCCTCCTTTCCCTTCTCTCTAAAAATAAATAAATAAATAAAATCTTGGAAAAAATAAGAGTGCTGATAAAAAGTAAAGTTTTGAAAGTTTCAAGTTCTAGGCTGCTCGTGGTCATCATTAACCAGCTTTGCTTGGATTGCACATCAGATGAAATGTGTTGTCAGTTTAAGCAAGCTCTGTTAGATGGAACATTGTATCTCATTTAAACCATAATACTTAACTGAGGAATAAACCCTGGCTGGTTTGGCTCAGTGGATTGAGCGTCGGCCTGCGAGCTAAGTGTCGCTGGTTCGATCTTCCAGTCAGGGCACATCAGAGAAGGAAAACTCTGACTCCAAAAAAAAAAAACCTCCACTGCCTTGCGGCATACCTCTTCAGGGGAAAGGCTAAGGGAGTAAACCCCGACAGAAAATCCGGAGCCGGAGTCCCTAAGGCGGTTTGACACTGTAGTCAACACCGGCAACTCCTGCGGCGCACCTGAACCCAAGCTGTATCGACTCCGTCTTTCCCTTGGACCCTTCAGCTGCGAAGAGAGGGGGGGTCTGCTGCATGGGCAACAGCAGACCCTCCATATCACCCTGCCCAGGCTCTGTAGCTTCAGCTTCACTGGAGAGGACACTCCAGCGTCATCGCAAGATGTCGATTCAACACGGGAGGAGACAGATACCGTGTCACTCCCGAGTCGGACTGCACAGCCATTCTCGGCGGTGCAGATAGACTCTTAAGAAGCTACACCATCGTCTCTCGAGACGGACGGCTGCCGACGACGAGGACTTAACTGAGGTTCTGTTAGACCCCAGGAATCTATGAATCTATGAATGGCTTAGGGGATAAGTGAGATACCTGAAATTATATGCACAATTTGTGTAGTTATGGATATTTCTGGGAAGAGAATTCTTAGCTCTTAACAGGTGTCAAAGATGAATGACACTCTCTCACTCTCTAAGTGATTTGAAATGACTATATTATGATGTATATAGTTCCCAATTATTTGACCAAACAATTTTTATTAATTTATTCGTTAATAAATATAGGGTATATTTATTCATTAATAAATATAGGATAAGTGACAACCTAAGAAAGACACTATATTTGACATTTAGGGAGAGACAAACATACAGTACAACTCCTGTTTTGGAAAAGATCACTATCTTCTTGGGATGGATTCCACAACAGTCCTCCAAAAAAAACAAAACAAAACAGTGCAAGGCTACAAATGTGCCTAGTAAGTGCTATGGGCAACATGTTAAAATAACTTAGAGGGGGGAAGGATGACTGCTTCTCAGGTTATTGGATGAGGAGCTTAAATTGAGTCTGGAGCTGCATCAGCAAAGCCTGCCGCTGGTGTTCAGCAAGTATGCCTGGGGTGTTCATGTTGAATGTTAAATAATGAAATACTTTTGTGGCTATTGGTTGTAGTCTTTCCCTATACCCACTCCAGTGCCTACACTGCCCTGGCCATACCCGCATCTCCATCAGGAATTCCCAACATTCACCAATACTCTACCCCATCCCCACCACCTTCCTAGGATCCAGTAACTGTAGGATTAATGCCTGACCCAGAAAGAATTCTTTAGGACACCACTCCAGCACTCTGGCTAGAGCCTTTCTGATGATTCATGTTTTGAACATCACCACTGCATTTAAAGTGTGGTATGTGTTTGTCAGAAGTTCACTTGTACAACTGAATGATGGAAATAATAGAAAGGACAGGAAAGGGAAATGATGAAAGTGAGAAGAAACTTAGTTTGTTGATAAGACTTCTGAAGTGGGATAGCTGACTAATTTAGTTTGGTACAAAGAAGCAGTGTAATGGACAATAAAATTAAAAAGACAAGTTGTAGCCAACCTGTTGTGGAAAGAGTTGGGGATTCCGTCGTCGGCAGCCGTCCGTCTCGAGAGACGATGGTGTAGCTTCTTAAGAGTCCATCTGCACCGCTGAGAATGGGGATTGGGAGCATAGTTAAGGGTAGGCCTTGCAGCCTATAATTTGGCTGTAGATAATCTTAGATCATGTGCAAATGCTTAAGGTGTGAAATGATGTGATGAATGTGGCACTTTTATAAGAATAATCTGGCAAGGATGTGTAGGATGAAAGGACAGAATCATCAGCAGGATAAATTCCACATGTTAGTTAGCCATCATGAAAAGTCCTGTGGAAAGATGTGGAGAGCAGGACCAATAAAATGGCATTGGTCTTGTCAAAATGGCATAAAATATGTAAAACAAAGTGGAGTCACTCATGTCAATCAAGATGGCTTGCCAATCAGCTGTGACAGTTTGGTTTAAGAGGGAAACTACCTAAATCATGCTAGACACATCTGGCAAGGAGACACACCTAAGATAGCTGCACACGTGAGCAGAACAGCCATGTCTGCAGAGTAGGACCACCCATAGATAGGCTCCTGGGGAAATTCCCCACCAGCCATCATGGGTGCCAAGACACTTATCAAGAGACCCAGAGGCGTGGCATACACCAGTCTCAAGATGTAACTGAGGCAGGCTTCAGGCCACTGCTGAGATAGCTGAGCTCCACACACCAAGATGCTGCTCCATGACACGCTGATCTCCCATGACACTGGTCACCAGAGGCTCTGTCCTGCTGAGCTGAGGACTTCTTCTGCCCTGCTGCCCACCTGGCTCTGGAGATTCTTCCTTGTAAGATGCTGAGGGCTCCCTCACTTACCCTGCTGTCTCCTGGGCCTGCAGATTGAGACTCTGGGACTCAGGTTTGTTATCCCCCAATTCTCTTGTGTGATGTTATTACTTATTGTTTCTGAGTGATTAGTATTGTTATTAGGTTAATATAGATTTGAATTAAATCTGCATTAATAAGAACTTAGTGAACTTGCATTAATAAAGTCTGAGTGAACAGCACAGTCACCTGTGTTGGCTCCCTGTTATTTCTCTGTGCTGGTGCCACCTGTAGGACTGGTGGTCATATAGGCAGCTTGGCACTTTTGGTTCTAAGGCTCAGATCAGACATGACAGCAGGGATTGAAGGCTGACTTATAGGAAAGACTAAGAGGTATGTCCAGAAGGTATCCAGCCATGTAATATGAAAAACAGAGACATTTATTGAAGAAGGTACAAGAACAAGAAACATTGCACATAGGACAATGATGCCTCAGTCCCATTCAGAGTAGGCACCTTGGGATCTCACACAGTTCTCCCAATCACCATCAGCTGCTGTGTTGTATTTTCCTGAATCTCATCCACAGTCTGAAATCTCTTCCCTTTTAAAGGTGATTTTAGTTTTGGGAAAAGCAAGAAGTCGCAGGGTGCCAAATCTCAGGCTGTAGCGGGGCTGAGGCACCTCAGTGATTTGGTATTTTGCCAAAAGATTCTGCACAAGACATGACGCATGAGCAGGCATGTTGTCGTGATGAAGGTGCTAATCACCAGCTGCCCATAGCTGCGGCCTTCTGATTCATCCCAATAGTTTCTGTGGAGGAATGTTGAAGCTTAATGCAAAATTTGATGTAGATTCATTGTTCTACTTGTTCAGTCATTTTTAATGTGATGGCCACACAGTACACATGCTCACTCAACAGCATCTACCGTCTCCACTGACTGGCACAGTGAAGTTGTCATTGTTCACGCACACACATCCCAGTCCACTCCCCTTGGCTGCCAAGTTCATAAATGTTGCACAAACCATTCTTGTTATATTCATAATGGCTGGAATTTTTCTGACAGACCTTATATATGATGAACATAGACTTGTGACAAAAGGAAACCATCAACTATGAATTTTAATGCAAGGAGGTGGGGAAGAAAAGAGACACTGACTGTGACACATGAATAAAACTGGGTAAAATGTTTGAAATGGAGTCTTAAGAAACCTGGGTCATCCGATCACATTGTCCCTAGGAGGGAAGCAGAATGTGCTAGTGGCCACAGAATGGACCTCTGTGGAGAGCAGGGAAAATTGCATTACTGTGTGGGGTAAGTTCAAGGTAGTATGATGGAGACTAGATCACAAAAATTGTCACTGAACAATGACCTGTCCCTTTTACGTAAAGTTCGTAAAATAATATGACAAAAGTGGTTGATAGAGAGAGAGAATATGAATGAATCTCAGACTTATTATTTTACTGACTTATTCTTACTTGTTCTATCAAATACAAGACTAGCAACCACACAAGTCTTAGCAGCCCAGAAACCATCCCTAACAGGCACTGTACAATTCCAGGGAACACCAGAAGGCATTGTACAGTACACATTCAGAGTAGTTATATGCAATTGCTTTGGTGACTCCCATGAGATTTTTAACTTTTAAATTATCTAGTTATTTTCTCCTACCTTAAATCACCTCTGAAAATCAACTCTTCTAATTAGAGCTTAAAACCAGAAGACAATGTTCATATTAGTAATTGCATTTACTGTTCAAAAAGCATTTTTATGTACATTAGCTTATTTAATCCTCACAAAACACCTTATTGTTATTAAGTAAACATTATTATCTTCATTTTGCCCTGGCTGGTTTAGCTCAGTGGATTGAGCGTCGGCCTGCGAGCTAAGTGTCGCTGGTTCGATCTTCCAGTCAGGGTACATCAGAGAAGGAAAACTCTGACTCCAAAAAACCTCCGCTGCCTTGCGGCATACCTCTTCTGGGGAAAGGCTAAGGGAGTAAACCCCGACAGAAAATCCGGAGCCGGAGTCCCTAAGGCGGTTTGACGTTGTAGTCAACACCGGCAACTCCTGCGGCGCACCTGAACCCAAGCTGTATCGACTCCGTCTTTCCCTTGGACCCTTCAGCTGCGAAGAGAGGGCGGGTCTGCTGCATGGGCAACAGCAGACCCTCCATATCACCCTGCCCAGGCTTTGTAGCTTCAGCTCCACTGGAGAGGACACTCCAGCGTCATCGCAAGATGTCGATTCAACACGGGAGGAGACAGATGCCGTGTCACTCCCGAGTCGGACTGCACAGCCATTCTCGGCGGTGCAGGTAGACACTTAAGAAGCTACACCATTGTCTCTCGAGACGGACGGCTGCCGACGACGATTATCTTCATTTTACAGTTGAGGAAACTGAGCTTCAGAAAGTTAAAGGGAAGTATGATCGGAACTTACATTTTTTGTGCACCTATTATGTGCCAGAATCATCACATATTCTCAAGTTCACATTGCTGGTAAGGGTCAGAGCAGACTTAGCCCAGATGTCCCAGTCATTTTAAGGTATTACAGTTGCCAAGACAAGCCAACCTAACAGCCATTGTTAACCCACTTGAGAAAACTTTGCTTTGTGTATAGATTTGATATTTTATTCCTCAAGTGGTTGAAAAACAGCTGAGGTCATCCTCCCAAAAGGCAATAATGTTTCCAGTCCAATTCATAAAGTTGCCAAGTAATAAGATCTGAAGTACACTTTCTTGTTTTATTTTTATTGGGGACGAAGCCTGTTTTTATTTGTAATTTCTCTGGGGGAGTTTAAGCACTGAGAGGGATAAATTACCTTTGGCTTTATGTATCCAATATCATCAAACTGTCCCATGCAGACACTATGTTTATTAAAATGAGCACTGTGTGTGAGGTCATTCTATCTGGTTGCATTGCACACTAGGGACAAACTATTTAAAATAAACTGAAATGAATAACTAACGAAAGAGAAAAGAATATTCCTTTCAAGGTTCCCAGATATACTAGTCTTGTTCTTTTTTTCTGGCTTCTCCTTCCTTCCTCTTCCCACTTCTTTATATCATTTTGACCCATTTACCTCATGGTTTATTTCTTTCTTTCCATTTCAGATTTGCTATAATGGTAGGTTAGCTACAGACAAGGGACAATTGTTCTCTGTTGAAGATGTCGTGGAGGACAGGAACAGTTGTTGCTCTTTCTACTGTGGCACCTAGACATGCCTTGCTTTGCATCCAGGGCCCACCCACCAGACTGGCAAACAGGAGGAGGGCCTGTGCTCCCTGACTGATCCAGGACAGAGAGAGCCACACAGTACACAGTACCCATCCATTGGAATGACCATCTCCGGTCACCCTCTGCTCTTCCAGTAAATTGGTCAGTCTACAGCCTTGTTACTTAAAGTATAGTCAAGGATCAGCACCATCAGTATTGCTTAACTATGTTTGAAATGCAGAACCTCCACCCTAAACCTGTGGAATCAGGATCTATGGTTTAGGAGATCCCTATCTGATTCCTTGGGACAGTAATGTCTGAATAGTACTGGTCTACATACAGACTGTCCTCTCTCTCTTTTGTAACAGTGGGACACGGTGTGAGGGAAAACAGTAGAAATCCCATACTATACTGAGATATAGCTTAGTAGAAATTATGTCCCTACATAGAACTAGCTTCCCTAAGACCAATTGGAAAACAAACTTAGCTTCAAAAAACAAGTTGAGATTTTTTTGCTTGATATGTTTTTAATACTCTGAGATCAGTAAACTTCCTTGTTGCAATGATTTAACACCACTTGCAGAGTACTGTTCAAACCAGGAAAATAATCATGTGAGAAACGCTCACAATAAAAACTGGGACACAGGACTTGAGCAGTAAAACGAGGCCTTTATTCACGAGTCTGCAGAGCCGGGCGCACCCTCACAGCCAGGAGAATGTGCTCGCCAAGTAGACAAAGGAAACTGGTTTTATAGTCTTAGCTTCCCCACCCTGAAATTGCCACCCTAAAGTGATTATCTTTTCCACCCTGAAATTGCCACCCTAAAGTGATTATCTTCCTTGCCCTAAAGTGAGAGCGATTAGCTTCCCCGCCCTAACGCAATTAGCTCCCCCTCCCCTCTCCTTCTTCCCCGTTTCTCCATTACTGGTTACTCCGGAGTTACAATCTAACACGGTTATCTAAATGCCCGTTCTGTGGTTTGTAGATATGCCAGTGCTGTCAAGCTCCCTTCTCAGAGATCCTCTAATTACATTTGCCCTTAAGACCCTTTAATTACATTTGCCCTTTGTTACTAATGACTTTTTACTGGTTTGGGAGTCACTATGTCCTTATTTCTAACAATCAGAAACAACTTATTCAAGCATTACCCCAAATCTTTCTTCTTGGCAATTTCTAGAACTCTTCATACAGTCCCCCAGGTAAAGATAAATCACAATTTTTCAAATAAAAAAATGAAGATAATCAAGCAAATACATTTCTTCTAGGGTTGGCCAAAAAGTTCATTAGTTTTTTTTTGTTTTTTTTTTCTGTAAGATTGTTCTAGTAGTGCTTACTTGTCTTTAACTTCATTCAAAACAATTTTGTCAGATTGTATTGTGACAGCTGTCATATCAGCATGCATTAAAAAAAACGCATGAAAATTGATGAATTTTTGTACAGTCATTTTAATATTGAAGATGGAAGAAAAGCAACATTTTCAACATATTATGCGTTATTATTTCAAGAAAGGTAAAAATGCAACTGAAATGCAAAAAAAAAGATTGTGCAGTGTATGGAGAAGGTGCTATGATTGATAGAATGTGTCAAGAGTGCTTTTGATGGGGGACTCAAATGCTGGATAATTTTTGTTTTGAGTAACAGCTAATGAGCTTAGTAAGCAATGTATGTAAAAAGCTATTGATTCAGGAACTGGAGATATGACCCACTTTGACTCCAGGTAACCACAAGCAGTTCCATCTTTGTGACTCAGGAGGACTGCGAGCAATCAAGACGTTACCTGAGCCATTGTACTCCAGGGTGACCACCGCCCTGGACACAAAGACCACAGCCCAGGGCACAGATGACAGGACACTGCAGCTTTTATCCAATTAACCTTTTCCCTGAATTCCAACCCCATTATCTAGTCTTCTCCTTATAAAAGGGCCCGTTTTATACTGGAATTTAAGACAGTCTATTAGGGTACAAACCTGCTGTCTTCTCAGATCCTGACCATCTGAATAAAGCACCCATAATGATTCAGTCTTTGTCTCTGCTTATTGGGTCTGGTAGATGACAGGCAGCAAGAGCACAGGCTTTTCTGGTTTCAGTTTGTGAAGTTCCATGCTGATTCCTCGCTGGACGATGCTCCACGGTTGGGTAGACAAGTTGAAGTTGATAGTGGTCATATTGAGACATTAATTGAGAATAATCAACTTTATGACACATGGGAGATAACCAATGTACTCAAAATACCCAAATCAATAGTTATTGGTGAAAAAGAAAAATGTGCCTTTTATTTTATAGAAAACGCTAAATGGACTTTTTGGCCAACCCAGTAATATTTCTTTAGGCGTTTTCAGTATGTTTATGCATGTTCTCTTAAGAGCTGAGCTCCCTGGAAATTACATTAACTTATTTGCATGCTTTGTCCAAATCTTTCTTATTTGGAATTTTGAGTGATCAGTCAGGATTTAATATTTTGATTGTTCCAACATCCCAAGGCCACATTCTCTTTAAGCATTCCAAGAAAATAATTTCAAAATTCTTTGAGGTGTAGGAAACAAGGAAATAGTGACTCCCAAACCAGTAGAAAGTCATTAGTAACAACCAAATGTAATTAAAGGGCCTTAAGGGCAAATATAATCAGAGGATCTCTGAGAAGGGAGTTGACAGCATTAGCATATTTACAAATCACAATAAGGGCATTTAGATAATTGTGTTAGATTGTAACTCCGGAGTAACCAGTAATGGAGAAACCAGGGAGAAGGAGAGTGGTGGGGGAGCTAATCTCGTTGGGGAGGGGGAGCTAATTGCATTACTATAAAACCAGTTTTCTTTGTCTACTTGGCACGAACATTCTCTTGGCTGAGGGTGCATCTGATTCTGCAGATTCATGAATAAAGGCCTCGCTTTGCTGCTCAAGTCCTGTGTCCCGGTTTTTATTGTGAGCATTTCTCACAGAGGTTTTTCTCTACTATGATTTTAAGTTCAAGCCAAACAATTGGCTTTATCCTGTCATCCCTTTATCTAAGAGAGCTCTATCAGAAGCAGTATTCAGTTCACTTTTGTTTTAATTCACCTCCTCTAATGTTAAGAGTCAACTCAATCTTCACCTCTTCTGTGGAGGAAACTCTCCCTGATCTCCTGAGAAAGAGAGGACCACTCTTTCCTTTATGTTTTGCTACTGTAAGGGATAAAGAAGCCAGTGACTCTCAAACCAGTAGGAGATAATTAACAGATGAATCATGGGAAAGGGGTGAGGAAATGACATTCCACAGCTCCTCACACATTTCTCTGGGATAAAAAGGAGGAAGATTGTCATCATAAACACAGAGAAATGGGACAATGTAGCTAGATAACTTTGCAAATAAGTTGGATATAGACCTATAACTAGATTCCGTCGGCAGCCGTCCGTCTTGAGAGACGATGGTGTAGCTTCTTAAGAGTCTATCTGCACCGCCGAGAATGGCTGTGCAGTCCGACTCGGGAGTGACATGGTATCTGTCTCCTCCCGTGTTGAATCGACATCTTGTGATGACACTGAAGCTACAGAGCCTGGGCAGGGTGATATGGAGGGTCTGCTGTTGCCCATGCAGCAGACCCCCCCTCTCTTCGCAGCTGAAGGGTCCAAGGGAAAGACGGAGTCGATACAGCTTGGGTTCAGGTGCGCCGCAGGAGTTGCCGGTGTTGACTACAACGTCAAACCGCCTTAGGGACTCCGGCTCCGGATTTTCTGTCGGGGTTTACTCCCTTAGCCTTTCCCCTGAAGAGGTATGCCGCAAGGCAGCGGAGGTTTTTTGGAGTCAGAGTTTTCCTTCTCTGATGTACCCTGACTGGAAGATCGAACCAGCGACACTTAGCTCGCAGGCCGACGCTCAATCCACTGAGCTAAACCAGCCAGGGCATTATAACTAGATTACCCTTAGTTAATCACACCCTTAATTAAGAAGTTAATCGCGTTAGATTGTGAACCTAGATTAACCAGTAATGGAGAAACAAGGGAGAAGGAGAGGGGAGAGGGAGCTAATCGAGTTAGGGAAGGGGAACTAATCCTGTTGGTATAAAACCAGTTTTCTCTACTTTGCGCGTGCATGTCCCTGGCTAGCTGTGTGTCCTACTCTACAGACTTGTAAATAAACACCTTGCTTTGCTGCTCAAGTCCTGTGTCCTGGTGTTTTATTGTGAGTGTTTCTCACACTACAACTGGTATCCCACCTCTTCATAGCATATGTTGTACTGTTTGTAACACTGATGTGTATGTGTGTGTGTGAACTTATAGGGAGCTCATTGCCATCTGGGGGAGGGGAGATACATGTGTAGAATATATACATTTCATATGATGGCATTGTAGATTTACATGAGGTGTCCATCACATTTCATGTGCAATATATTATTGAGTGAGTGAGAGGCATTCCTTAAATAATGACTTTTATATTAGTAAATGGTGTAATATACTGTAGGGTAGGAAAAAGTTTTCCTCTGCCTTCTTAGGGTCCTGGCTGGGTCTGCAAATTAAACTGACAGATTAACAGGAGAAAAGTGTACAGATTTATTTAATATAAGTTTTATGTGACACAGGAGCCTTCATAAGGAAATAAAGACCCAAAGAAATAGTTAGACCTGAGTATTTTATGCTAGGTTTGATGAAGAGTGGACAGTTATGGAGAAATATAGCTAAGGAATATGAGGTGAATGTAGTAAAGTGGAGAAACTTAAGGTCTGTTTGTTCAAATTCTCCTCAGCGACCATTTGTCTTTGGAGATGAGAATGCGTCTTTCCTTTGTCCTGCTGCTTAGAATCTTCTTATAAAAACAAAAGACAAAAGAAGAAATGAGGTTGAACTAGATAACCTCTAGAGTTCATGCTCTCTGCAATTCTAAGGTAGAATGGAAATGATTCCCAACAGGTGTTTTTGTATTTCCTAACTGGGCAAGAGTCCTTGCCACACACCAGTTAATTTTTTTTTTTCACTTAGGAAAACCATTTTAAACTAATTGCCATCAACTTTCTTGATATGAAGGAAGTTTGACTTTCTTGATATAACAAAAGTTTGACTTTTGTTAATGTTATTTTAGACCACTGTATCGATTATTATATATGATTACATAGCATTAATAAACTAAAATTTATGCCTGGAAATCATTTTGATACATTCCCTCCCCCCACCTCTATTTATGAGCAAGGGCAGCTGTGGGGTGGTTCTGTGTGTAGGATTAAGAAACACTGCAGTTCTTGAAATAAGCCAGATGTTTTTATTTTCAAAGGAAAAGATCACACCTAGCCAAGTATTTATTTACATGCCTCACAACAAAACAAAAGATTAAAAGAAAACTTTAAAAAGACATATGTCGTAGAAACCATCCGAACCCACAGCTTTCCCAACTCCTGTGCCGAGAGGACACTGCAGAAAAGCTGATCTTGTGCTGATTGTAAAAATTTGTAGGCTAAAATGACCAATAAATCACAATAATTACAATAAAAGTTACAACCTGAAGAGAGACTCCTGCTCTGACTTTACTTGGTGTGTCATCTACTATTTCAACGATGTGTCTGGTAATTAATGCATACACAGTGTTTTTAAAAACGTGTTCTAAAATAGTATTAATGGAAACTTCAGGAACGCTTTTGGGAGAGATTTCTTCAAAACAAAACCGAAACAATGACGTTTCTAAAACCGAAAGTGAAAATTGTTGTAGCTTGTTAGTGATTAATCATTAGAGACAGTAAATTCGGTATTTCGGGTAGTTTTAGACAAAATCGCCATTTGAGCAGCCTTTCCTTTTTCTTTTTAAGGAACCAAACAGTTAATCTGAGCGACACCAACTCGGGATAAAGCAGCACCGTCCCGCCCACTTCCCAAGGGTTCCGGGGACTCCGGTGCGCGCTCCTCCCGCACGCGCCGCCGCGCCAGGTTTCCGTGAAGGCGGGGCGCTCAGGCCCTGGGGTGCGGCGCTTGGCTGGCCGAGGCAAGGTGAGTGCGGCGCCCCGTTCCCCGACTGCCATCCCGAGGCTCTGAGTGTGGAGGGAAGCCGGTTCCGAGGGGTCGGACAACGCGTGCGCGAGGAGGGCCGGATCGAGAGCTCCCAAGATGTGGCTCTGCGAACCCCCGAAACCGCTGCGCCCCCGGCTTCTCTGAGCCGCGGGCTTTCCGAGTCGCCAGGGCTACGTCATCGAGGGGGCACACCTGCCCCGGCCCACTTTACCTTCTCTTTACCCTCCTGGTGTCTGACCCCATCTGCTTAGTTTGCTTTGCTTCTTTCCGGAAATTGAAACTTAAAATGGTTTGTGTTTCCCCGCTGTTCCTGTAGTGTTTCTCCAGATAGTTCTAAGAAGAACTGATTCCTTAAGGAGGTGTCCTCTCGGCAGGCAGGCGCAGGGTTTGTCAGGCATGTCCCACTGTTAAGAATATGCAGGGATGTTCTTGAAGGAGATATCTAAAGGAGAATATGATGTTTCCCTGTCTGCGTAACACACATGTTTTTTTAAGTTGTATTTTATTTCCATTACCATCTACCCCCCCCCTTAGATCATCTTTTACCACACAAATACATTTTTAGAAAGCTGTTTTTGTGTATCACCAGTTTACTAACCACCGTCTCCTTCCGTTAATGTCCTCATTCTTTCTTTTTGCTACCAGGCATGCATGCATATGGAAAGATTCGATTCTCTCCCGCCTGGCACTCCAATGATAAGAGTGTATTAGGGGAATAGGGAGTAGGAGGGTGGAGGCGATTTGTACTGGGTTTTTAATTTGCTGGCGTACCAAGTTACCATGGATTTAGCATCTTAATAACCACAATTTATGACCTGTAGGTTAGAAGCCCAACCTGGGCCTCACGGGGCTAAAAATCAGCGTGTCTGCAGCCCTGTCTTCCGTTCTGTAGGCTACTAGGATAAATCTGTTTCCTTGCCTTTTCCTGCTTCTTTAGGCTCCCCACCTTCCTTGGCTCACTGGTGCCCTTTCCCCATCTTCAGACAGCCAGCGTTACCTCTCATCATTCAGCTTTTGTTACATCTCATCTGAACTCTGCTCTTGCCTTTCTCTTTCACTTTAAAGAACTGTGGTGATTACATTGGCCCCACTGATAATCCAGGACGATATGTATATTTGGAAGTCAGCTGATTAGCAATCTTACTTCAGTCTACAATCTTAATTCTCCTTAGCAATAACCTAACATATTCACAGATTCTGGGAATTAGGATGTGGAAATGTTTAAGGGAGCCATCCATTTGATTGCATGAAAGGAAGACAGCCACTGTACACTCACTCATACACAGACGGAGGGTATCCAGATACTAAATATGTCATAGGAAGTTCTGGGGTTAATATGTAGTGGGCCATTTATATGAATTAAATATATTGAGAAACTTTATTATAAGTTTTTAAGAATATTGACTTTAAAAAGCATTTAAATGTTACAGTTTCTGCTTTCTGGCAATGTAACAAGAGAATTTCATATGCCTGGGATTCCTAGGCAGAACAAATACTTGAATCAAGATACTGCATAATTCTAATATCTAGAATTGTATTTTTATTTATCTGTGAATAAAAAACATAGCAGTCTGAAAAAAAAAGATAGTGCATAATTCTATAAATTCTGAGTGTTTTCAGTGTGCAGACTTGTATTGTGCCCTGAGTTGAGCAAGGTGTGGACATAATCTCTGGCCTTAAGGTCATGACCATCTATCTAGTCATGGAAAATGACTCAAACAATTAAAGCTCCCCCAAAAGAGGTAAAAGAGGGAGAAATGCCATCATTTGGGAGAATCAGAAAAGGCCTCAAGAACTTATAGGGAAATTTAGGATAGACCTTGAAGAACATTTTGAACCCATTTCAAACTTACAGACCAGTGGCAAGTACAATTTTTTTTCTGAATTAGTTGGAAATATGTTTCCAACTTCATTACCTGTTACCCTGGAATTCTTGAATATATATTTCTTACAAAAAAGGTGTTCTCTATATAACCACAATACATTGATCAAAATCAGGGAATTAATGTTGAATATTACTGCCATCTAATTCTTGGATCCAATTCACATATGGCCAGTTGTCCCATTAATATCCTGTATCACAAAAAGACCCAGTTCAGAATAATACATTGCGTTTAGTTGTGATGTCTCTTTAGTTTCCTTCTGTCTGGCAGTTTCTCAGTCTTTCCTTGGCTTTTATGAATTTGATACTTTTGAAATTTATTTAATTTTTCTTCATGCTTAGATTCAATTAATGCATCTTTGGCAGGAATATCATAGAAGTCATGCTGTTTTCTCAGTGTACCGTATCAGATGGCACACGATTTGATGCATCTCATTATTGACTTTGATTATTTCATTATTGTGGCGTCTGCCTGGCTTCTCCACTGTAAAGTCACTCTCTTCCCCTTTGAAATTAATAACTATTTTGTGGGGAAGTATTTTGAAACTCATGGAATGGTCCTTTTTTCACCCCATTTTTATTTATTTACTTATATGAGTATGGACTCACAGTTTTTTTACTTTACTTTGGATTTAATCATTACTGTCATTATTTACTGTTACGCTTAATTTACTTGCACATTTGGCCAGTGAGAACTTCCTCAGGCTGGATTCCTTGTCCATATCATTTGTTCCGCACTTCCTTGTTTTCTGGCACCATAAATTGCTCTCTTATACTTTTCCTAGAAGACCAAAATAGTAGTCTTTTAATGGAACATGATATTATGATTGAGCTGTTAACTGCAAAGGAATGATAATACCTATCATTTTCTATTACTGTGCTGAAAAGCAAAGGATTTTTAGAACCCTTTTATATATTTATAGGTGTAAAGATGTTCAAAATATAGACTTTGTTTGGATATAAGCCACATGATAACAAAAACTTTGATGATGGGAGAAAAGGTATAGCGAAGAACCTTTCTTCTGTAAAAGTGTCAGAGTTGTTATTTCTTTCTTATTGAGTTTGTGTGTATATACTGTTTATAATATGTTAAAAATTTCTGATATTAGGGAATCATGGCAGCTGATGAAAACAATGAAAAACAAGTTCCTAAGGACGATTGGCTAGATGAAGAATTAATGAAAGATGAACAAAGTCAGGTAAAAAGGAAAAATTACTGGGTATTATTAAAAATTAATTTATATACATTAGTTTTGTGGTGAAGCATGTTTCATATGTCTTTATCCAATAATAGCTTGAATTTGGGAGTATATTAGGGTTTTCAAATTATTTTTATTTTCATTATTCAAGAAAAATCATATTTTTATTTTGTCCTTTACATGGCTTATAACATTACTGCTTCTTCACTCCCTCCCTTATTTCTTTGATTTGCACCTAGAAGTTATGAGCTTAGTTAACATTTATCTGATCAGACCCAGGAGGGAAGGGAGAGGATCAGGTAGCTTAAAGCACTTACCCAAGGCCATATCTGGCATGTGAAGGCAGCAAAAACAAAACAAAACAAAACAAGAACATGAGAAAAACTCATAACAAATTTTAAAAATCGTCCCAGAGTAACATATGTACAATTTAAAAGTCAGATCGTTGTCACAAATAGCTAGGAAAGGAGCTAATAGAGCACTGGACTTAGACTCAGAAGATCTGGGTCTCAATCCTTGCTCTACTATGAAAATTTCTGGGACTTTGGTCTCTGTGAAAGGCAGTTTCCTTGTTTAAAAAATGGAGATAATATTTGGGAGTAGTAAGAGATGATGTAAAACATTCAACAAATTTATGATTCACATGATTATATGTATTCTGAGTCCATCAAATGTCTTTCTTTGCCTTTTCAAGGTGAGAAAAGTTTAGCTTCTTTAATTCCTTTAGAAAAATGAGGTTGGGGATGTTTAAATTTTTGATATTATTTGATTTTTTTTTAGAAATTACTTGATGAAATGTTAAAGGAAAATATTGACTTAAAGATGGAGATCCAAAAGCTTAAAGCTGAGTTATAAGAGACCACGAGAAACTCTCAGGTACCCTTTACTTATTTTACATATCACATTTTTAATGACATCATTTTTCAGAAAACGATTTTATTATTTAAAATTAACTTTCAAGATATTAAGGTCATCCACGGCACCGCTGTTTGAATAGTCGCAAAGTGAAAACAACCCAGTGTCCCTCCACAGTAGAATGAATTAATAAATAAGGGTGTATTCACACAATGAAATACTACACAGCAATGAGAATGAACAGATTACATGTAACAACATGAATGAATTTCATAAACAGAAAAAAGATAAAAGAGGGCATACCATATGCTTCCATTTAAATATAGTACAAAAACAGGGTGTTAGAAGTTAGCATGGTAGGAACTACCAGATAGGCACTAGAAGGGAACCCAAGAGGCCTGAGGGGTGTTGTCATGTTTTGTTTTTGATCTGGGTGCTGGTCACAAGTGTGTGAGCACCTTGTAAAATTTCCTCTTGCAGTACGCTTAGGATAATGCACATTTTGTATTTGTGTATCCATTAATAAAATTTTCGAAAACAAAAGCATGGTCATCATCAATCACTTTTGGACCATATTCTTGATTTTGTTCTTTTTTGTTCTCATCCAAGGTGCACAGTTTAAATAAATGGATGTATATTTTCACCATTGGTCTCTCCTAAATTTTCCTTTATTTGAATGAGACGTAACTTGCACCCCTTTCTTTCCTCATAACAACTCCTATTATTTCTTTACATGATTTAAATGGTTAAAGCATTGTCACTTTTTGTTTCTGAAATGGGGGATAGGATATTGAATATTAGGAAGTGAAGTTTCCCGTGCTTATGGGACATAGAGAAGACTGTTAAGATTCTGGTTACTTTGGACTGGAGCCAGAATCATTTACTCTTAGAACTAAAAGGGTCTGGAGGAACCAGCCAGCTCAGCTGGTCCACTTTCCAGAGGACTGAAGCTGTGGTCCAGAGTGCATAAGTACATTGCTTTCTGCCACACTGTGCTCAGGACTAGAATCAGGCACTCTCACTCTCACTCCAAAAACTCTTGACTTTTCTAGGTACAGGCACAGCTCAGAGATATTGCGGGTTCAGTTCCAGAGCACCGCAGTAAAGAGAATATTGCAATATACGTGAGTCACGCGAATTTCTTGATTTCCCAGTACATGTAAAAGTTATGTTTACACTATATTGTAGTCCGTTATTAAGTGTGCAATAGCATTGTGTCTAAAAAACAATGTAATACCTTAATTAAAAAAATATTTTATTGCTGAAAAATGCTAACCATCATTCGAGTCATCAGCGAATTGTAATCTTTTTGCTGGTGGAGGGTCTTACCTTCAGTTTGTAAAATACGCAATATCTGCCAAGTGCAATAAAGCAAAGCACAATGAAAGGAGGTCTGTCTGTATATTGGATATTT
This sequence comes from Furipterus horrens, assembly GCF_987537825.1. Classification (NCBI taxonomy): domain Eukaryota; kingdom Metazoa; phylum Chordata; class Mammalia; order Chiroptera; family Furipteridae; genus Furipterus; species Furipterus horrens. The sequence continues at coordinate 148,313,550 of NW_028327171.1, read as the reverse complement.
CCTTATTATTTGCCTTTTCTCAGACATTACAGATTGTTTTGAAATTGGAATTATGGTAATCAGAAATTCTACTGAATTCACATGTAGATATACAATGAATGTAAGATTAGATCAAATGACTCAATGAATATTTTTAATTTCTTCATGGTGACCCCTTTTATTTCAGCATGTAAATAACCACTGGAGATAGATACCAAACTAATTTGTGCATTTATGTGTAGTTGTATCAGTCTATTGATTCCAATGATTTTCAGCAGCTAAGAATAACCACTTAACTTTGTCCTCCAGATTATAAACCTTGTAGATACTATCCCTTCATGTTTTTATAAACCCAAGTTGTGTTAATGGTTAAAAAGTTGATGGGCAGGTGTTAGGCAAGGAAGAAATTCAATCTGATAGATTTTAAATTATATACTGGTAATTCAGGAGTCTTTCTTCTTAGATGAAATTTTCTCTGTTTGCTATTAAGTTAACTACAGTGTACTCCTGACTCCCTTTCATCTCTTTGCAGTAAGAGTAAATGTTCTGTCTAATGACTCCCTTGTGAGCTAGCCTATTATTAGAACAATTGTTTAAAATGTACTTATCCATAGGAATGATGTAGTCTTTAGAATCCAATACCATTCTATATTGACCAGTTTAAATATTGATCAGAAAAAGTGAGAGATTATATACTTATAATTTTGTCTGTGAAATAAGATTCAAGGATTAGCACCTGATTACTAAGGCGATTACTAAAGTTATTAAATAGGACCACACTCAGTATCTTGTGGGGTTCTGAAATCAGTGGAGAATGAATTATGGGATGATCAGATCACATTATCACTGGAAGGACTTAAGTTATTTCTTGTCTTGATTTTAATCAAACATTTCTGTTTGAATTAGATTAAAGAGGATATTCCTGAAACAAAGATGAAATTCACATCTTTAGAGAAGCCTGAGAATGACAGTCAGTTTTTAAATATCTCCTGTTCATTTCAAGTGAGCTCAACAGTTCCTTATGAGCTACAAAAAGGAGAAGCGCTTATCACCTTTGAAGAAGAAGAAGGTATGACGTGTTCAGCAATATGACCAAATTACCTTTGGAAAGCACCTGCACTTACAAACAGCTTTCATAGATCTTTGGCTATTGTTTTACAGTTTTACACATACTACTTCATCTCAGCCTCATAGTGAAACTCCAAGGCAGGTGTGGTTATCCCCATTTCACAGATAAGAAGACTGTCTCCGAGATGTTAAGTGACTTGAATATGATCACTCATTCAGAATGCAATGCCTCTGAGTCTCGAGCCCAAGTGTTGTGATGCCCAATACCAGTGTCTTTCTGTTCTACTTGCTACCTCTGAATGATAATACTAGAAATAATCTTTGAAGGATGCAGAGGCCTGCTTAGTTCTCACAGACATTATCTCATTTTATACTCTGATAAGTCTATGAAAGCAATAATATAGGAGAGTAACTATCTGTATTTTATAGCCAAGAGAACAGATTCTCAGGTGTTTAAGTGATTTACCAAAGGGCACAGGACCAATGAATGGACAGAGCCCAGGGGCCAGAGATGTGGGTTGGGACCTGATGTTTTCTTTTCTTTTTTTTTTTTTAAGTATATTTTATTTATTATATTGTTACAATACTTCCAATTTTTCCCCTTTGCTCCCCTCCACCCAGTACCCCCCCCAGCAATCCACCCCCCAAGTCCATGCCCATGGGTTGTACATACAAGTTCTCCCGCTTTACCCTTTCATATATTCTCTTTTTTTAATAAATAAATGATTAATTATTTTAACAATAAAAAATAACAGTCCCTCCCTCTCAGACTTAAGACCCTTTATAATCTTATAAAGGACAATGGGCGAAGGTCTCGAGCTCCTCTAGCTGCTTCGAGCTGGATATGGTCGTCGTCCTACCTACCCTTGGGGACCTGATGTTTTCTAAGTCTGCCATGCTGGGGCACCTTAATGAGGAGGATCTGGCTTTGAGTGCTATCTTGGCCTCTTTCTAGAAGTGTGTTTGGGTCACGTTCTTTATAAATCTTAGATATTTTAAAAAGATTTTATTTATTTATTTTCAGGGAGAGGGGAAAGGAGGGAGAAAGAGAGGGAGAAAAACATCACTGTGTGATGCCTCTCATGCACACCCAACTGGGTACCTGGCCCACAACCTAGGCATGTGCCCTGACTGGGAATCGAACTGGCAATCCTTTGGTTTGCAGGTCGGCACTCAGTTCACTGAGCCATACCAGCCAGGGCTATTAGTCTTAGATTTTTATGACTGGCTTTGTGGTCATACCTACCTCATGGGGTTGCTTTGAGTATTAAATGAGAAATATTGGTAACATACGTAGCACAGTGTCTGACATAAATACTTAGTAAATGTTAGCTATTAGTATTGCTATGTTGGAAATTTTCCAGGTAAGGAAACTGAAGCTTAAAGAAGATAAGGAACTTGCTCAAGGTCCATGCAGCTAACAAGTTGCAGAGCTGAGATCCAAACCCTGAGTACTCGCTCACTTCCTCAGTAGAACCAACATTCCTCTGAGCAGGCCACCATATGTCAAGTTATGGGCCTTTCCATGCCCTTCAAGTGCTCAGATGCTGAGAATCTGTTACTGTAATGCATGTCTCCTGATACCTGGTTCATCACTATAGCCTGAAAATAAGTGTTAGAAAGAAAGAGATTCAAGGGGTCAAGAAGTACAGCTTTTCAGATATAAAATAAGTAAGTCATGGGGTGTAATATACAGCATGACAACTATAGTCAGTAATATTTTATTGTGTATTTGAAAGTTGCTAAGAGTAAATATTAAAAGTTCTCATAAAAATGTTTTTTAACTTTTTATAGTGGCGATGGTAACTGGACTTATGGTGATCAGTTCGTAGTATATACAAATATTGACTTATAATGTACACTTGAAACTAATATGTTGTATGTCAGTTTTACCTCAATTAAAAAAAAAAAACACTAGCCTTCTAGCAGGTCTGTATTATACCCATACTGTTCATTCACCCTGGGTCCATCCCTGCAGCTGAGGGTGGAGGGGGAAGACCAAGAGCCGTGCTAGCAGTTGGTGGTGGTAATTGGGATTAACCTGAAAGACCAAAGCGAGGATTTGGGAGGCAGGGATTCTGCACAGGAATTTCCTGGGGATGCTGAGAATGGGATCCTTTTCGAAAACATTGCTTCCACTGTAGGCCTGGCTCGGAGGTCCTGCTCTCCTGTGACAGCTTTGGGTGTATACAATTAATAGGCTTTGGCTCTTGATGGTCAGCATCACAGAAGTTGAAACACAATGATTACTCTTTGCTGAGTCAAATCACCAGATGTGGAAGGTTTGGGTGTGGGAGTGGGAGGGAAGGAGGATCATGTAAGTGTTACTTCATTGATATTTTCTGTTATTGTTGCCTGTTGTCATTAACAAAAAAGTCATAATTCAAGTTATAGTCATATAATGGTACAATGAATGTGAATTCCCACATGACAACGGCCTGCCTTCTAGCCCAGTTTCTCTTCCTCCAGCTGTGATGTGCTAGCTGATTATCATAAACACATGTGAGGTTTATAAGACCAAAAATGAGCATCTCTTATCTTCATGACAAATTAGAGCAAGCAGCTCCAAATATTAGCAACTGAGGTGTTATAACCTTTCATGTCACAGAATTAAAAATCAACACACTCATATGCATTTTAAACAGACATATAGTTTCTGTTTACAGATCAAATGATTTTGGCATAATTATATTACTGAGCCTGTCATATTTGTATGGATAAGTTTAATGCGATAGTTTTGTGATTGGTAGTGCAAGGCTATTAACTTTTTAATGAATGATTTTAAAAAACATTTTAGCGAAAGTAGAATTTCTAATTAAATATGGCAAAAAATAGTGATTTACTCTTTGATATTGAAGCCTATGTGGTCTTTCATATGTAACCCCTGGGAAAGACAGAGACAAGAACATTTATTTCTATGGTGCTTATAAGATATTAAGAAAGAGTGGCAAGTGATAAGTAAGGTTCATTGTTGGAATGATACTGACCCACAAAGATTTTCCCAGCTTACTCAACATGGAACAAATTTCTGTCTGTGCTTTAATCTCCTAAGGGAATTTTCCAGTAATTCTGACAGCAGTGGAAAGGGAGGGCGTGTGACTGTCCTGAAATATGTGAATTTCTGAAGGATTATCAGGCTTATCTGTTAAGAGATGAGTCTAGAACTTGATGAGCGTTTCTACATTGTAATATTTGCTGACGTACTTTGACATTAATATATCCTGCTTTGGTGGCAAGACCATTATCACTTGGAAATGCTAAGAAAAAGTTTAAAAATTAGATCCTTAAAATTAAAGAAAATTGAAAATATTCAGACTAATTTGTTCTTGAGCCTAAAGAGTAAACAGATATTGAAATATTGGACATTAATACTTTCCACATTATTTTTCAGTTGCTCAAAATGTGATCAGAATGGGGAAACACCATGTGCAGATAAAGAGTCTAGATGTGGAGGTTATGGCCAAGCCGGTGCCATTAAAATCAGGAGTCAGATTCCAGGTAACATGGTGATTAAAGCTTTTCAGAATTCTGTTAAACATGGACACTATTCTCTTTGATATTTCTGAATATGAAATGATTTCCCAGGTTCATGTAGAAGTCTCTAAAGTGAAGATCAATGTTACTGAAATTCCTGATGAATTGCCTGAAAGTCAGATGAGAGACAAGCTAGAACTGAGCTTTAGCAAGTCCCGAAATGGAGGCGGAGAAGTGGAGTGTGTGGAGTACAGTAAGCAGGCCGGGAGTGCTGTCATCACATTTGTGGAAAGTGGAGGTATTTCCACATTTAGAAAGTTAAAAAAAATACTCTACCATTGAAATTTTGTTCTTCCATTTCAAAAAATATTCCTTTTCTACTTCTTTTATTTGGAATTTATTAGCATAATAATAGGGGAATTTTTAAAGCTTTATAAAACAGTCGAGTCGTCCTGAAAATGATTTTCATTAACGCTACTGTGACTGGTAATATTACAAATAGTGAACACATACATCTTAGTGCGTCATCATGATGTGCTAGGCATGGGGCCAGGTGTCTATACATTTATCTCCTCTGATCTGTAGCACAGTTCTGGAGGTAGGTGTTGTACTCATTCTATTGGTGAGGAAACTGAGGCCTAGGAAGGTAAGTAACCAACCCAAGATCGCACAGTTGGTGGTGGCAGAGCAATTTACATTTATATATTTATATTTATTAAATAAATATATATATTAAACTGTTTCATCCCACCTATTAGGACTGACAGAGGTCTCTTAGGCTGAGAAAATCGATAACAGGGAAGACAGTGGGTCTTCTTCCTCAGAAAGAACAGCTAGACATCTATTCCCCTTCTAGGCAGCAATGAACTTTTTCCAAATCATCTTAGGGAGGCTTACATTCTTATGTTTAAAAGTAGGAGATTCTACAACTGCTTCTGTTAATTTGTTCACGTGATTCTCAATGTAAAAATCTCTTGCTCTAATTCTTAGGGCTTTTCCTGGGTTTGCACATGTGATAGAAGTCCAGCTGTACAGTTAGAAAATATTGACTGATTAGGTTTCTTTCAAAACAAAATAATTCATGCTTTCTAAAGAAAATTGAAATAATAGAGGAGAGCAACTAATTCAGTAAAAATTGAGACCTTTCCTTCCCTTTCTCCTACTATGTAGTTAATTATGGTTAGATCTTTCTGGAATTGCTGGATCATATGGCAATTCTACGTTTGATGTTTTGAGGTACTGCCATGCTGTTATCCGCTGTGGCTGCACCATTTTACAGTCCTACCAGCAATGTGCCAGGGCTTCAATTTCTCAACGACCTTGCCAGCAAGAGCCTGTACTCTTAACCACAGTACATACTGCTGATCCAAGGTGGACTTGGGAGGGGAGAGAAAAACAAAGTGATTGGAGCTTCTTCAAAACTGTTTCTATTAAATTTTATGCTATCTTGACACATTACCTTTTTCTACTTTAGGAGGAAAATGCTGCTAAACATAAATCTGATTATTCTTTGTTTTGGAGATGACTGATGAATTTTTATTATTTGCCTTCATTTTTTCTCGACAACATTCAACACTCCCCATCATCCCTTTGATTAACATCATTATATCAATTTACTGAGTACCTTGTATTAGTTATAGGATAGCTGACACATACATAAATACACACTATAGTAACATAGTAATGTACTATATACACATACATATAGCAAAATATATATAGTATTCTAATCATAGTTTTTCTTCATACTTCCTTAGAAACTGGGAAACAGTCTTAGGATGGGTGGGTTTCTTTTTTGCAGAGGGTAATTGAGTTTACATAGCTAGCTCAGGTGGGTCTGTTTGAGAATATTGAAACCTTCTATGCTGAATCTATTTAAACCTCAATGTTGTGCTGTGAAGTCTTTAAAATGGATTACAATTTCTTAAAAATTAATCACTGAATTTACTTTTATTGTGATATTGTTCTGTTGAAAGGAACTTTTAACTTAGGTTCAAATGTTTAGGATATAATAAAATAATTCTTAAAACATTTATTCCTAGTTGTTGACAAGATTTTGAAAAACAAAGACTATCCTCTTTATATAAATCAAGACTGCCACAGAGTTGTTGTTTCTCAATACATGGAAACACACTTGAAAAAGTTCCAGGTAAAGTCATCTCTTTTCTTTCTTTTTCAGAATTTACTGCTTAATCCCACCCCACAAAAATAAAGAAAAAGTTTTGAGTCTGTTACTGTTTGAATCTTATTTGTGAGGGATATCAAAATAGTTTCTTCATATCTGCTTGGTGTAGAACAAGTTTGTCTTTTAAAAGAATATTTTAACGCAAAACTGTACCTTATTTAATTTGTTATATATGTTCTTTAAAGTATGTTTTATTGATTATGGTGTTACAGTTGTTCCAATTTCTCTTCCCTTTGCTCTCCTCCGTGCAGTACCCCCTTCCCTCCAGCAATCTCACCCTCCTTAGTTCATGTCCATGGGTCATGCATATAAGTTCTTTGGCTTCACCCTCTCCTATATTATTCTTAACTTTGCCCTGTCTATTTTGTACCTGCCAATTATGCTTTTTAATCCCTGCACTATTTCCCCATTTCTTCTCCCAGCTGATAATCCCCCAAATGATCCCTATACCTATGATTCTGTTCCTATTCTGGTTGTTTGTTTGCTTGGTGTTTCTTGTTTTGTTTTGTTTTTAGGTTCTGTTGTTGCAAGTTGTGAGTTTGTTGTCATTTTAATGTTCATAGTTTTGATCCTCTTTTTCTTACGTAAGTCCCTTTAACATTTCATATAATAATGGCTTGGTGATGATGAACTTCTTTAACGTTACCTTCTCTGGGAAGCACTTTATCTTCCCTTCCCTTGCTGGGTAGAGTAATCTTGGTTGTAGGTCCTTGCTTTTCATCACTTTGAATACTGCTTGCCAGTTCCTTCTTGCATGCAGTTTCTTTTGAGCAATCAGCTAATAGTCTTATAAGGACTTTGTAGGTAACTCTCTGCTTTCCTCTTGCTGCTTTTAAGATTCTCTCTTTATCTTGAACCTTTGGCATTTTAATTATGATGTGTCTTGGTGTGGTCCTCTTTGGGTCTAACTTGTTTGGGACTCTGTGCTTCCTGGACTTGTATAATTTGTTATATACTTTTTTAAACTAAAATTACTCAGATAATGACACAATATTTATTTTTTTGTATGTGGATAAATATCTATATTTCTCTTGTATATCTACTATCATGGGGCATTAAAAATAACTTTTCCTGCTCATTTTCTCTGAACTCATGTTTACCCCAAATCTGCTCCCTTGGTCTGTTCCTATCAGGTCTTAAATGGCGCCACCATCTACCTAGTTCGCCAGCCTGAAAGCTAAACTCACACTTACCTTGTTGTTTCACTTCAGCTCAAACATTTATTTAGGTCACTAAATCTTGTCACCACTACATCTGACTAAATTACATGGATTGGTGCTATGTCCATCTCTAACTGATCTTTCTGTCACTAGAGTTGCCCTTCTTTCCTCTAATGCCATCAGAATTGTCTTTCTGAAACTCAGATCTGACTCTGATATGCTCTTGCATGAAAAATCTTCCTGAGGCTCCTTGCCTTTCCTAAGATAATTCCAAAATATTAAGCAGAGCTTATTAATGTAAAGTTTTACAGTCCAAAACTTCTAGAAAATATTGTTTATTTTTGTTACGTTCCTTTTCAGGTATTTTCAGGAGTATCTAAGAGGACAGTGCTTCTGACTGGATTGAAAGACCTTGATATGATGGATGAGGAAACTATAGAGGATTTAGTTAACATTCACTTTCAGCGGGAGAAGAATGGAGGTGGAGAAGTAGATGTGGTCAAATGTTCTCTCCATCAACCTTACATAGCATACTTTCAAGAATAGGGTCATGGAATCATATGACAGTTAGACCTTTGGAGCCCAAATCACCATCAGTGTTAGGCAAGAATGAATATCTTTCTTCTTTAAAAAAAGAAAACTAATTCTTAGTGTCCAAATATTTTCAGAGACAAATATATTTTTATGGTTCTGAATATTTCTTTATTTCCAGCTGTGCTGTATATTTTCAAGTGCAATAAGCTCACTGTATTAAAAATACTCTTGTTCATAAATTATGTGGATTGCTGCCATGGCTGTAGAAATCAGCCATAAGTGATACAATTGTCTTCCTGCCATGTTGGCTCCTTCTGTCATAGTCATGTGGGCCAATTCTGTTTCGGCCCCAGATCCACCAGTATGCAGATTTGACTCTTAACATTTCCCAAAGGAATTGTTACATTCAGCAGTTTGTAATTTCTGTAGATTGTACTGAATTTTCATGGGACTTCAGGAGTTATCATTTCCCATTTTCCATAATATTTCCATAGCTCCAAAGTATTTTTTTTCAGAGCCAAGTGTAGTTTTTTCTTTTTTAACTTTCCTTCACCCAGAGTGTCAAATGCCCTCTGTTCTTTCCAAGACATCCTCTCTCCAAATAGAACTTGTAAAGACCAGCATTTTCTTTCTTTTACACTTATAGTGGGAAAAATAGGTTTAAGGGATTGACAACCTTGGAATAAAGAGAGAGGTAAATGGAAAGCTACTGGCTCATCACTCATGCTTGATGCTGGGGAATGTCTGAAGGTAAAAAACACAGTATTTGTCTTTTAGGAGCTAAAAATTTAGTTGGAGAGAGACCTAGTTCATTAGCATCCCATTGTTTTAACTTGAAGAAATTTTAAATGGTAAAATTCAAGGTTCCTATTCGGAGAATGTAAAGTTCTCTTTGGTAAAAAACTTTTGTACATTTTTAAAAATCTTAATAGGGTAAGTTTCATTAAGAGCAGAATTAAATTCGTATTAAAATGCTGGTAGAAATGAAATGCTTATAGAAAAGATTCTAAACCTAAAACTAGCAAATGCTGCTTGCCATCTAAAATAAAGAAAAGCTAAATAGGTGCTTTGTTTTTCTTCTGATTTTTTGTTTTTAGGTTTTAAAGTTGTTATATTATTATCAGAAGTAGTCATTACTCTCACACTTCTCTTTGGAATAAAAGATGGTGCCTAAGAACTGAGCATTTATATGACTTCATATACATTGTTTTAGGGAAAAAAATCTCTCATTGTGTCAGTTGGTCTTTGGAAATAGTAAGATTATTTCAGTTTCCCCACTAAAAGAAGAAAAATTTTAAGGAGCTTATTTGATTTCGATTGGTTCAGTCTCACTAGCCCAGAGAGTGTCCTTAAAGTGTGGGGAGACTGTCAATCAGATAATTTTTTCCTGATATTTAGGACAAAGTTTGAAACCGCCACTTTTGTTTCTCTTGGGGGCCTTCTCCAGGTGGTAAAGTATATCATTTTATTCAGTTATAGATTTTCACAATGGTTTTTGATAAATTTACTTATTTTAGAAAATTATACTTTTTTTCTTTCCCCCACACCACTCCTGTGATATGGCTGGATCTCAGAAATTAAGCATTGGCTCTCCTGCTTATTGCTAGAGTTTTAAAGATTTTACAGGACGAGAATTGAGAATTTACTGGAAGATACTGTATTAGCTATTTAACATATTATATTTTAAGTTTGGAAAACTTAAATTATGTGTCCAGGATGAAATAGCTCTACTAAACGTGTGAAGAGCTGTTGTTAATATATAAAACAGGAAAGATCTGTGGAATTACAAGTCTTTACTATTTATAGATTTATCAGTCAAAGCAGGCTAGACTATGCATGATAACAAACCATCTCCCAAATCTCAGTGACCTAACAAAATAAAAGTTTGATTCTCATTCATGTTGAATGTCTAACACAGATTGATAGGAGAGTTTGTTTGTCCTAATCACTCAAGGCCCCATCTCAACACATTCTTTCAGATTCATGCAGGTGAGGAAAAGTGATGTCTGGAGAATCTTGCCCCAGCAATTAAATGTTGTGACTCAGAAGTGACCTGTGTCATTTCCTCTCACATATCATTGGTCAGAAATAATCACATGGCCACACTAAAACCTTATAAAAAATGAGGAGAACCAGGTGTAGTTGAGCCAGAATAATAAAGAGGGCATTCTTTCCTGTGCTCCTGGTCATCAGTATTTGAATCATTCTTCACACACAAAATACATTCGTACTCACCCCATCTCCAAGAGAAGAACCCACCCAACCCCCCAAAATGGCAGCAAACTCAAAATGCATAAACTGTAATCTATCTGTGGCAGTTTCTTTATCAGGTCTGAATGTTACTCCTCTTTTTTAGAGATCCTCTTATGTACAGTGGTGGAACTGTAACAAAATACAATGAACTATCACATCTGGGAAGGGACAGAATGGGACACATAGCAGTTACTGAGTCATTTTGAAATTTCATTGAATAGACGTGGATTTCATACCACCTGGATGTAGAAATTTGATTTGGCCGTGGTTCCACTCTCTGGAAGTCCTCTTGTTTATTATTCTCATAGCTCCTGGACAGTTCTTTCCCCATTACTCTGCTTGACCATATCTAGAGTGGACATTGAAAATATATCCTTGGAGGCTGAAAGCTTCTTCACTAAGTACTCATACTTTCTATGATCAATGTGACCAAAGTTTTTGAAGTATTGCACAGTCAGTCTCTTTATTCCACCTGGAAGCTAGTTAGCTGGTACAATTCAAAAAATAGCCTTCTTATCTATTTTTTTTGTAATTAAAAATTTAAAAATATATTTAGAAGAGAGGACGGAGAAACATCGATTTGTTATTCCACTCATTGATGCAGTCATTGGTTGATTCTTTTTTTAAAATTATATTTTATTGATTATGCTATTACAGTTATCCCAATTTTTCCCTTTAGCACCCTCCACCCAGCACCTCCCCACACCCTCAGGCAATTTCCACACCTTGTTCATTCCATGGGCCATATATACAAGTTCTCTGGCAACTCTTAGTATGTTCTTGTCTGGGAAACTATCTGCCCTTCTAATCTAGTTGATAGCTTTGCTGGCTAGAGCAATCTTGGCTGTAGGTCCCTGCTTTTCATGACTTTGAATATTTCTTTCCAATGCCTTCTAGCCTGCAAAGTCCTTTTTTTTGAGAAATCAGCTGACAGTCTTATGGGAACTCCTGTGTAGGTAATTGTCTGCTTTTCTCTTGCTGCTTTTAAGAGTGTCTCATCTTTAACCTCTGGCTTTTTAATTATGATATGTCTTGTAGTGGGCCTCTTTGCATCCATCTTGTTTGAGACTCTCTGGGCTTCCTGGACTTGCATGCCTACTTCCTCTACCAAATTAAGGAAGTTTTCTTTCATTATTTTTCAAGTATATTTCCAATTTCTTGCTCTTTTCCTTCTCCGTCTGCCACCCCTATGAGGCAAATGTTGGAATGCTTGAAGCTGTCCCAAGGGCTCCTTACACTATCCTCCCCACCCCCCTTGTTCTGATCGGTTGATTTTCGCTTTCTTATGCTCCAAATTATTTATTTGATTCTTGGTTTCACCCACTCTATAGTTGTTTCCCTGTAAATTGTTCTTTATTTCAATTAATGAATTTTTGTATTTCTGATGGGGTCTTTTTTATGCTGTTTAGGTCCTCACTAAGTCCCTTAAACATCTTTATTACCAGTGTTTTGAGCTCTGTATCTGAGAGATTTCTTATGGCCATTTTGTTTAGCTCTTTTTCTGGAGTTTTGATCTGTTCTTTCATTTGGGCTATGTTTTTTTGCCTCCTTGTTTTAGCAGCCTTCCTGTGTTTGTTTCTGTGTATTAGGTACAGCTGCTATGACTCCCTGTCTTGGTAGTGTGGCCTAATGTAGTAGGTGTCCTGTAGGGTCCAGTGGCATAGCCTCCCCTTTTCATCCAAGTTGGGTACTTAAGGTGCACCCTTGTGTGGGCTGAGTACACCCTCAAGTCCTGTGTCCCAGTTTTTATTGTGAGCGTTTCTCACACTACCCACAGGTTGAGGACCGCTGCCTTAGGACATCAGGTTCTGGTCAGCATCAAACTATCTTAGAATAAAGCCTCAGGACAGTTTCAGTCAAACTAAAATAACATCTTGACCTCTGTTGTGTTTCAGCCCTAGGCCCATGATAGCAGAGGACCCTACTGACCACACCCTCATGAAACCAGAAAGAGCTCTGCCAAGACTGATATCTGGACCTGATGCAATGACTAACTACTCCCTGTCCTGGCCCTGACCAGTCAGTAGAGCCCACAACCCCAAATCTCTTAGTCAGCAGACTAATGATATTTCCCCTTTAAAATTGATCCCTTAGAGACCATCAAGGAGCCAGGTCTTAGGCAAGCTCACCTGTGTCTCTGTGCTCGGCACCATTTCCTTAAATAAACCTTTACCTTCTTTGCTGCAAACTCCTGTTGACATTTTAGTGGGCTTTGATGTGTCTAGGCAAACAAATTCCTTTAGTTTTGAAACCAGAAGAGTGGTGTCTGTGCTGCCTGTCATCTACCAGACCCAATAAGCAGAGACAGGGATTGAATCTTTATGGGCACTTTATTCAGATGGTCGGCGATATGAGAAGATAGCGGGTTTGTACCCTAACAGAATGTCTTAAATTCCAGTATAAATGGGCCCTTTTTATAAGGTGAAGAGTAGGTAAGGGGTTTGGAATTCAGGGAAAAGGTTAATGGGATAATCGGATAATCGGATAAAAGCTAGCAGCGTTCTTTCATCTGTGTCCTGGGCAGTGGTCACTCTGGAGTACAATGACTCAGATGCCATCTTGATTGCCTACGGTCCTCCTGAGGCACGAAGGTGGAACTGCTTATGGTTTCTTGGAATCAAGGTGGGTCATACCTCCAGTTCCTGAAAAATTAGCATTTTGCATACATTGATTACTAAGCTCATTAGCTGAGGAATGTCATTTTCTCACCCCTTTTCCATGATTCATCTGTTAATTATCTCCTACTGGTTTGAGAATCATTGGCTTCTTTATCCCTTACACTTATGTTACCTGTCTATGATAAGTAAACAAAAAATGCTCATGGTAGACACGCAGGGACCCAGATTAATAGCAGCACCATCTTTATTGTAGGATGCCATGCTGCAGGGGAAGAACTTTGAAGGGTTTTGGGCAATTAAATTATTGGTCCAGAAATGCCCTTTCCATTCAAACACCAACCAGAACCAAGTATATGGTCCTGCCCAGCAATAAAGGGGCTTGGATGTTCAATCCTACAATATGCTTGGAAGGCAGAAAGCCAGAACTCTATCGTAAATAGCATTAAGATATTTGTTTGGTATTCAAAAAGAAAAGATGCTCATTCTTGAAAAATATACAAGGTATAATGAAGATAATAAAAATTACCAAAAATCTCCTCTCAGAGATAATGCTAAAATTTTTTATGTCTTTCCTTCCCATCTTTTTTTCTTTTATAAAACCATATCACATTTAATCTTGTGAATATACCTTATGTTATTATTTCCCTATTGTTGACCATAAAGGATATTCCAATTTTTTCACACTTATAAGTGCTATGATATTCATAAACTCTTGTGTTCTTAGTGTACACATCTTTTTTTTTGCAGTTCTGACCTTATTTCATCTGAGTTGACAGGTTAAAGGATATTAATTCTTTTAAGGATCTAAATACCCGTGGCTGCAATTGCTTTCTAGAAAGGTAGACATTGTTCTGTACTTTTATTAAGAGTCCAGTAAGGACTATGTCATTTGTCCCTCTCAGCATCAGGTGCTACTCTTTTAAACAATTTTTTTTATCCTTGTTTTAGAAATCTTCACAATGTATGCCACATCTTATGAAAATAAATAATTATCAAGATACAGGTGATGAGTTTTGTTTTGTTTTTTTGGTGTCACAAATTTAAAACATTCAAGAAAATGTCAAGCAATTTGATTTTTCTTAAGCTGTGAGACAAAGGCAACTATAGTGAGACAGGAGGCCTTATAACTGGAGCTATCAGAGATTAAAATGCTTTTTTGGATGCAGTTTCAGTAACAGGCTCCTAGAATTATTTTGGCCACATTTGTAGTCACGCTCTCTCAAGGATAGTTTGGCACTATAGGGGAGGAAAATGTTTTCTTCAACCCTTTTAGACTCTGTGGCTGGATCTGAAAATTAAACTGACAAAGACATATTAACAGGAAAAAAAGCATACATATTTATTTAAGGTTAATTTTATGTGACACCAGAGCCTTCATAATGAAATGAAAACCCAAGGAAATGGGTAAACTTGAGTGCTTTTATGCTAGGGCTGATGAAGAGTATAAAGTCATAGAAAATGAAAAGTGATAGGACAGGGTTCAAAGTGTAATAAACTAAGGGGAACTTAGCAAGGCCTGTTCGTTCAGATTGCTCTCTGCATCCCTTGGTAATTGGAGACTAGGATCCTCCTTCCCTCTAGGTAAAGGGAGGGTACCTCTCACAGAAAGGTTTTATGACTTGTTTCTGGGAAAGTTTAGAAAGTCATTCTTGCACATGCTATTTCTCATATTTCTTTAGTTTTAAACATTCAATACGCCAGTTATCATATTTCAGGGTAGCATGTCCGTCAGCACATACAAGGTTAAAGGATGCTCTTTATCTGCTTCAATGGCACAGATGGGTAGACCTGCATTCTCTACTAATACTATATCTTTCATCATTCCCTAGAAAGGATCCCCACTTGGATTATGTTGCTCATGTTCACTTACTGTTAATCTTTGTTTCCACCTGCAGCCCAAGTCACCACTTTTCTACTTTTTTCCTTCATGTACTTGTCTTTTCTGTTTAAATGGAATTGTACAATAAGCGGCCTTTCAGTTTGGTTTCTGTGACCTAGCATTCTGTTTTGAACCTCATCCTTGTAGCATGTATCAGTATTTCACATCTTTTTATTGCTGAATAGTATTACATTGTGTATACTATATACTGCATTTGGGTTATCCCAAGCAATCGATGGTCATTTGGGTTATTTCCACTTCTTGACTATTATGTACAATATAATGTTATAAATATTTGCATAGAAGTTTTTGTTTGGACATCTTTTCACTTCTCTTGTTTAACTAAGGGTGAATTTCTTGGTTATATGGTCAATTTATCCTTAACAATTTAAGAAACTGATAAACTGTTGAAAAGGTGCACATTTTACTTTCCCGCCATGTATGAGAGTAGTCATTTCTGCATATTCTTGACAACATTTGTTATGTCTTTTTGATTCCAGCTATTTTAATGTGGAGTGGTGTCCCATGGTGGTTTTAATTTACACTTCTTTAATGGATGACAATGTTGAGCATACATTATCCATTAATGTATCTTCTTTGATTAAATGTCAACTTTTTGTTCATTTTAAAATTGTATTGTCTTCTTAGTTTTGAATTGTACGAGTTATTTGTCCATTCTGGATACAAATACCTTATCAGATATGTGATTTGCAAATATTTTTATGGTGTTGTTTTCATTGTAGTGTGGTATTGGGTTGGCCAAAAAGTCTGTATGGTTTTTCCATAAAACAAATTGTTACAGAACCCCTGGGCTGCTCCAATTGAAAACAAACCCACGGGCTCTTTAGTTAGGGGCCCAATTGCCCGCCGTCAGAATTATAACTCTCAATACCAGAGTTTAGCGAAAAGAAAAAGAATTGTTTATTTAACAGTTATATAGATTTAGATTATTTGCGAATTTCTGCTGTTAAGTCTTATGTTCTTTAAAACACCCATAACTTCCGTAAACAGATACCCTTGCCTCCCCCCTACCAAACCTGGCCAGTCTTAGGAAGGTCAGAAACACCATTTCCCTACTTTCCAAACACAGTTCAGCTTTACCAGCAGCTGCCAATCACTCAATTCTGATTGGGAAGATCCTTTCTGTGCTGTAGTGCCCTCTAGCTCTCAATGCAGAACCGCCTGGATTCTCAGCTTCCTTGTAAACTGCCGTCTTCCTGCAAACCGCATGGATCTCCTCTCCTTCTTAAAACCGCATGGCAAGAGCCTCTTAAAGCAGCCTGGAGACCCCTTCTCCAAACCACATGGAGGGAGCACACAAGAGTGAGAGAGAGCTAAAGTGTCCGCAGCTGCTTATATATCCCTGACTGCATCCTCTGATGCAGTGGGTGTTGCAAACAGTTCTGACCATTCACAGAACCTTACGTAGGCTCTGTGTGCTTTTTCCATACCATCCCCTGGTTCAAGACCCCTCCCATCTACCTGAGATCTTGGTAGCATTCAAGCCATTTTGCATAAGAAAGACACTAGCCACCAGCCTCAGGCATGTGGAGGCATTCTGAAAGCTGTTTCTTTCTCCCCATCCCCCAGCCTCAAACTCTGGGGTTTTTTGGAACACCTCTGTTTCTGTAACAAAAAGACACATTTCATTTTCTCCAATAACTTTATTGATTTGGATATTTTGATTATGTCAACTTTCTCCCACATAGTATAATGTTGATTGTTCTCAGTTATTGTCTTAATTTGATCTCTCTCAACTTCAACTGGTCCACCTTACCATGGAGCATCAACCAGCAAGAAATCTCCAGCACAAAACTTTGCAAACCACTTTTGACACACTTGATCAGACACAGCACCTTCTCCATACACTGCACAAATCTTATTTTTGGATTTCAGTTGTGTTTTTACCTTTCTTGAAATAATAAAACATAATGTGCCAAAAAAATGTTGCTTAATTTCTTCCATCTTCAATATTAAAATGGCTACACAAAATTCACCAATTCTGTTGTTTTTTTTAAATGCATGCTGATATGACAGCTGTCAAAATACAATCTAACAAAATTGTTTCAAATGAAGTTAAAGACAACTAAGCACTACTAGAACCATCTTACTGAAAAAAACAAACAAACAAAAAAAAACGAACTTTTAGAGTATACTAGATAATATTGTTGAAAAATATTCAGTGGCTTAAAACTTCAATTTTATTTTTCATTCATGTAAATTTTGTTATGGGTCTGTGAGAAACGCAGGGGACACAGGGCTCAATCAGCAAAGTGAGGCGTTTATTCACGAGTCTGCAGAGTCAGGCACACTGCCAGCCAGGAGCATGTGCGCTCAAAGTAGACAAAGAAAACTGGTTTTATACTAATGCGATTAGCTCCCTTCCCTAACATGATTAGCTCCCCCTCCCCTCTCCTTCTCCACCATTTCCCCATTACTGGTTAATCCGGGTTCACAATCTAATGTGATTAACTACTTAACTCAGGGTGTGATTAACTAAGGGTAATCTTGTTATAGGTCTGTCTCCAACTTATTTGCAAAGTTATCCTGTTTGGTGACATGAGTCTTCCTCCTTTTGATCTGAGAGGTATGTGTGAGGAGCTGCAGAATGTCATTTCCTCTCCCCCTTTCCATGATTCATCTGTTAATTATCTCCTACTGGTTTGAGAGTCACTGGCTTCTTTATTGATAACAGGTCCAGGTAACCCTAGTGCAATTGTGTTCTATATGTTGGCTTGGTGCTGCACATTCTCTTCAATAAATGAAAACCAAGACAAAGAAGAGAGCCTTGGGGACTCTTACACTGGCAGTTAAATGCTTCCACCCAAATGTTAGAAGTATCAGTTCTTCTTGTATTTCATTGGCTGACTGAATCATATGACTAAAGCTAACCTCAAATAGTAAGTGAGGGCGGGTTTTCCTGCAATATGCTTGAATGGAGAAGAACAAGGAATACATATTGATTGGTGAACAGTACTAATGGCTATCTCAGTTTTTAAAACAAATACATGTATTACAAGCAATGCACAACTGAAATTTACAATATTTTAGTTCCACTTGTGCACTATAACTTCAGCACAGTTCTGAAAGTGGAATTGGTAATCTAAGGATATGTGCATTTTTACACTTTTTATTTTTTCATTTTACGTTTTGAAAGGGGCCAAAATCCTAGAAGCGTTTGCACCTATCTAAGCTTGCAGTGACATTGGTATCTCCTCACACGGCTAAACGCAAGGTATTATGCACACTATTTTTTGCCAATCTAATCGTGGAAAAAAGGGATCTCTTGATTTCAATTTGTATTTCTTTACTTAGGAGTGAAATAGAGCTTCTTCTTACTTGCCAACAATTTGCCCTTTTTCTTCATGTTCTCTTTGACTTTGTATGTAGATTCCCTGGGTCCTCCCAGGTGCCAGACTCAGGAGTCTGAGTCTGGCGTGGTAAAGATGGTGAGCTCTCTATTGACAAGGACCGTGAGCTTTTCATCCTGTGCCCTGCGCACCTGGCTGGGACCGCGACTGGCCCTGGGCTAGGCAGGTGAAAAGAAGTGTGGTGTCAGGTGTGATGTGGTGAGAAAACGGCTGGGGACTTAATGAGGGCGTAAGGAGGAGGATCAAATTTCAGAGAGCACAGGACAGACCCCGGAGAATCCCCAAATTCCCACGGGGGAATCTTGCTTTCACTCCTGCTTAGTTTCAACAGTTGCGAAACTACCGAGGGCATCCGGGCAGGCGCTGGCAGCAGCCTGTCCAGGTCCGAGCTCCCACCCCGAGGCTGTGAGGTCGCAGACCAGCAGAGTGTGGCCGAGAAGCCGCCAGTCTCTCGCACAGTCTGCAACTGAGCGGGGGGTGGGGTGGGGGTGGAGAGGTAGGAACTGAAACCAAAACCCGCCTGCTGGTCCCGCCCCACCACCCACGCTCCGCTAGATTCCGGCCCTGCCAACCGCCGAGGGCGCGTCTCTCCTCCGCCATGGCAAGTTACTTTTGCTTTTGCAGGGCGTGGTCCTCCAGTTCCGTAGCTACGGCCCCTTGGAAGGACGCGGAGCCTGGTAGGGGAGGGCGAGGGTGCGGGGGCTGACCCGGGCAGCACATGAAGGGACCCGGGATGGGCGCAGAG
This sequence comes from Furipterus horrens, assembly GCF_987537825.1. Taxonomy (NCBI): domain Eukaryota; kingdom Metazoa; phylum Chordata; class Mammalia; order Chiroptera; family Furipteridae; genus Furipterus; species Furipterus horrens. The sequence continues at coordinate 148,294,284 of NW_028327171.1, read as the reverse complement.
CCGTTTGCCCAGGGGGCAAACCTTCGAGTAACTTCTTCCTGCCTTTCTGCACCTGCTCGCGTGGCAACTCTGCGCGCCTGATATTTACAGCGTGCTGTGCAAGAGGCGCAGCTCCAAAGGGACGGAACGCCGTGGCCTCCTCCCGCGCCCGATGCGGGACACAGCCGTCTCATCAAGGAGTCTTTTCGCAGGCTGTTGTTAGGGCTTAACTTTTGTTTTCCCCCACCTCCCTCTGCTTTGGTGAACAAGAGCGGAAGGAGTTAACCAGAAATGGAGGCCACAGATTCCTTTTGAAAGGGCCCAGTAAGAAGGACTGGAGCCAGGGACGCAAGTAGGGAAGGCACCCAGATGGATGTCTTGTCTGCATTAGCGGAAATGTGGGAATTCTCTCTTGCGGCCTTAGTTCTTTCTCTAAACAAGGGGTCTGTGTTTTCACCTTCTGTGCTAGCTAGCAAGGACAGTTAGCAAATTCAAGAGTTAACCTCTGTGCTTTCTCCATCAAGCGCTTGAAAGCAGTGGTAGGGCCCTTAATCCTTGGTTAGAAATGCCAGAGTCCCGGAAATGCCAATGCCAAAGCCGTGTGAGATGGAAGTGCAGTTTTGTTTAATGGGTGGCAGTAAAGGCAACGTCAGTGAAAATAAGCAACTGATTTTAAGAAAAGAAATATAAACAAATGCAGTGAACGGCTTCAATTATTTTTCCCTAATGCTTTACTTACAAAAATAAACTCACAATTTTTCTTTACACCTTTTTGCTTTTGCTGTGAACTCTTCTTTGGCATTACTTTTTTTTTTTTTTTTTTAATTGATTGATTGTGGGGGAGCGGAGAGAAAGAAAGAAACATCGATTTGTTGTTCCACTTATTTATACATTCATTGGGTATTTTTGTATGCACCCTGGCCGACCCACAACCTTGGACCTGCAACCTTGGCTATGCGGCTGATGCTCTAGCCACTTGAGTTACCAGGCCAGAGCACATTTTAAATTAAATTTAATAATCAAAATTAAACCTCAGTTTTCAGGCCTCTGTCTTTTTTTAAATCTTCACCCTAGGATATATTTTATAAAAAATATATTTTTTATTTTTAGAGAGAGGGGAAGGGAGGAAGAGAGAGAGGGAGAGAAACGTTGGATGTGAGAGAGAAATAGCCATCAATTGCTGATGTTTTCTTTTGCTGAGTAGAAACTCTTTAGTTTGATGTAGTCCCATTTGTATATTCTTCCCTTTATTTCCCTTGTCTTAGGAGATATATCAGTGAAAATATTGCTGTGTGGGATATCTGAATTTTCCTGCCTAGGTTTTCCTCTAGGACTTTTATGGCGTCACGGCTTTCATTTAAGTGTTTGATCCACCTTGAGTTTATTCTGGTGTATGGTGTAAATTGGTGGTCTAGTTTCATTTTTTTGCATGTCCCTGTCCAGTTCTCGCAACACCATTTGTTGAAGAGGCTCTTCTCACTCCATTTTATGCTCCTTCCCCCTTTGTCAAATATTAGTTGACCGTATAGACCTGGGTTTATTTCTGGGCTCTCTATTCTGTTCCATTGATCTATATGTCTGTTCTTATGCCAGTACCAGACTGTTTGGGTTACTGTGGCCTTGTAGTATATAGTTTGGTATCAGGTATTGTGATTCCTCTTACTGTGGTCTTCTTCCTCAAGATTGCTGTGGTTATTTGGTTCCATATCTATTTTTGAAGTATTTGTCCTAGGTCTGTGAAATATGTTGTTGGTATTTTAATAAGAATTGCATTGAATCTATGAATTGCTTTGAGTAGTATGGACATTTTAACGATGTTGATTCTTCTCATTCATGAACATGGTATATGCTTCCATTTATTTGTATCTTCCTTAATTTTTTTCTTCAGTGTTATGTAGTTTTCTGAGTACAGGTCTTTTACCTCCTTGGTTAAGTTTATTCCTAGGTACTTTATTTTTTATTTATTTATTTTTTTAGGTACTTTATTTTTCTTGTTGCTATAGTAAATGGGATTTTTTCCCCCCATTTCTATCTCTGATATTTTATTGTTGGTGTACAGAAATGCCTTCGATTTCTGAATGTTGACTTTGTACCCTGATTATTTCCCAAATTCATTTATTAGGACGCATTTCTTTGTGGAGCCTATAGGGTTTTCTATGTACACTATCATGTCATCTGCAAATAATGACAGCTTTACTTCCTTTTTTCCAATTTGGATGCCTTTTATTTCTCTTTCTTGTCTGATTGCTGTAGCTAGAACTTCCAGGACTATGTTGAATAGGAGTGGAGAGAGTGGACATTCTTGTCTTGTTCCTGATCTCGGGGGAATGCTTTTAGTTTTTGCCCATTGAGTATGATGTTGGCTTCAGGTTTCTCGTATATGGCCTTTATTATGTTGAAGTATGTTCCTTCTATTCCCATTTTGCTGAGTATTTTCATCATAAGTGAGTGTTGTACTTTATCAAATGCTTTTTCTGCAACTTTTGATATGATCATGTGGTTTTGGTCTTTCATTTTGTTTATGTGGTGTATTACATTTATTGCTTTGTGAATATTAAACCATCCTTGCATCCCTGGGATGAACCCCACTCGATCGTGGTGTATGATCTTTCTAATGTGTTGCTGGATCCGGTTTGCAAATATTTTGTTGAGAATTTTAGCATCCATGTTCATCAGCGATATTGGCCTGTAGTTTTCTTTCTTGGTTGTGTCTTGACCTGGTATTAAGATTAGGGTATTGCTAGCTTCATAGAAAGAGTTTGGGAGTCTTCCCTCTTCTTGGATTTTTTAGAATAGTCTGAGAAGAATAAGAGTGAGTTCTTTCCAAAATGTTTTGTAAAATTCACCTGTGAAGCCATCTGGTCCAGGGCTTTGGGGTGCTGGGAGTTTTTTGATTACTGCTTCAATTTCACTAGTTGTTATGGGCCTGTTCAGGCTTTCTGCTTCTTTTTGATTCTGTTTTGGAAGATTATATGTTTCCAGAAATTTGTCCATTTTATCTAGGTTGTCAGGTTTCTTGTGATATCATTATTTGTAATAATTTCTTACAATCCTTTGTATTTCTGTCATACCACAGTTGTGATACCACTTGTGATTTCTCCTCTTTTGTTTCTGATTTTGTTTATCTGGATTCTCTCTCTTTTTTCCTTGATGAGCCTGGCTAAAGGCTTCCCAATTTTTTTTATCTTTTCAAAGAACCAGCTCCTACTTTTGTTGATCTTTTGAATTGTTTGTTTAGTCTCTATGTCATTTAATTCTGCTCTGATCTTGATGATTTCCTTCCTTCTACTCGCTCTGGACTTTGTTTGTTGTTGTTGTTCTAGTTCTTGTAGCTGTAGGGTTAGATTTTTTATTTGAGATTCTTTTATCCTTTTTAGGTATGCCGGTATTGCTATGAACTTTCCTCTCAGAACTGCTTTTGCTGTGTTCCATAGGTTTTGTGCTGTTGTGTGTTCATTATCATTTGTTTCCAGAAACTTTTTGATTTCTTCCTCTATGTTATTGTTGACCTATTCATTATTTAATTGCATGTTATTCATTCTCCATGAATTTGAATGTCCTTGAGTTTTTTCATTGAGGTTGATTTCTAGTTTTAAGGCATTGTGATCTGAGAAGATGCTTGATATAATTTCAATTTTCTTGAATTTGTTGAGGCTTGTTTTGTGTCCTACCATGTGGTCTATCTTTGAAAGTGTTCCATGTACACTTGAAAAGAATGTATATTTTGCTTCTTTGGAGTGAAAAGTTCTATATATATCAACTAAGTCCATTTGATCTAGAGTGTTGTTCAATGCCTCAATATCCTTGTTGTTTCTTTGCTTCAAAGATCTGTCCATTGTAGACAATGGGGTGTTAAATTCCCCTACTATGAGTGTTCTGCTGTTGATATCCTTCTTGTAGTCTTCCAATATTTTCTTTATATATTTGGGTGCTCCTATTTTGAGTGCATATATGTTTACCAGGGTTATATCTTCTTGATGAATTGTTTCCTTAAGTATTATGAAATGTCCTTCTTTGTCTTTTTTTATGTCCTTTACTTTAAAATCTGTTTTGTCTGATACAAGTATTGCTATCCCAGCTTTTTTTAATGTCCATTTGCTTGAAATATTTTTTTCTATCCCTTCACTTTCAGTCTGTGTAAATATTTTGTTTTGAGGTGTGTCTCTTGTAGACGGCATATAGGTCGGTCATGTTTTTGTATCCATTCTGCTATTCTATGTCTTTTGATTGGAGCATTTAATCCATTTACCTTTAAGGTTATTATTGACAGGTATTTATTTATTTTTGTACGTGTGTTCCTCTCCCTCTCTCTTTTTCTTCTTTTTTTAAAAGCATTCCATTTAGCATCTCTTGCAATGCTGGTTTGGTGGAGATGTGTTCTTTTAGTCTTCCTTTGTCTGGGAAACCCCTTATTTCACCTTCCATTTTGAATGAGAGCCTTGCTGGGTTGAGTAGTCTTGGTTGTAGGCCTTTGTTTTTCATTGCTTGGAATATTTTTTGCCATTCCCTTCTGGTTTCTAGTGTTTCTGTTGAGAAATCAGTTAATAGTCTTATTAGAGCTCCCTTGTATGTTATTTGCTGTTTTTCTCTTGCTGCCTTTAAGATTCTCTCTTTGTCTTTGAATGTTGGCATTTTAATTATGATGTGCCTTGGAGTGGGCCTTTTTGGGTTCATCTTCATTGGGACCCTCTGTGCTTCCTGTACTTGCATGATTTTTTCTCTCATCAAGTTAGGAATGTTTTCTTCATTACTTTTTCAATCAGGTTTTCTATCGCATGCTCCTCTTCTCCTTCTTGTATCCCTATAATACAGATGTTGTTTCATTTCATGTTGTTCTGCAGTTCTCATAAATCCTCTTCATTCTTTTTCAGTCTTTTTTCATTTTGCAGCATTGTCTGGGAATTTTCTCTACATTGTCCTCTAATTCACTCGTCCGATCCTCTGCTTCGTTTATACTGCTTTTGATTGATTCTTCTGTGTTCTTCACTTCAGAAATTGTATTCTTCATTTCTTCCTGGTTCTTATTGATAATTTCTATGTCCCTTTTTATGCTGCTGTAGTTCTCAGTAAGTTCCTTGTAGCTTCCCTGGAGTTCTTTGTAGTTTCCCTGAGTTCTTTGTAGTTCCCCTGGAGTTTGTTGTAGTTTTCTTTGAGTGTGTTGAGTTCATTGAGCTTCCTGATTTCTTGTTTTGAATTCCATGCCTGATAGGTTGCTTTCCTCTATTTCATCTACTCCTCCTTCTGGGAATTCCTCCTTTCCTTTGGTGGGGTGTTGTTCCTGTTTGGTGGGGTGTTATTCCACCTCCCCATTTTGGGTGTTTGGTCTTGTTTGTTTCTGCTTCTTAGATTGATCTGCTTTTATTTTCTGCCTTTAGGTGTGACCTTCTTATATATAGTTGTTGAGCTGCTGCTTCCAGCTGATGCTATGTGGAGGGGAGCAGTCTGCTTAAGTCATTTGTCACATAGCACTGGGGATGATTCTGTACTGAGATCTAGTCTGCTGCTCTCCTAGCTCTTTCTTGAGATCCAGCACTCAAAACTTTTTACAGAGTGTCTCTAGTTCACTTCATCCTCCTTTGGCCTCAGCCAGGGGCAAGTGCACTCCCTCGTGCAGGCCAGGGGCGAGTCGACCAGTTGCGCACCAGGGTGGGCGGGTCCAAGGCTCTTCTGCACACTGGCAGGGGACAGCAGTGGGTGGACTGCTTGCGCGCCTGTTCCAGCGGACAGAGAGGCCTCTGGGCACTGGCACGTGGGTTGGTTGCATGCCTGTTGGGGCAGGCCAAGGCACTTAAGTGTGAGCGCTAGTGCGACCCAGGGAGAGGGTTGGAGAGTAAGTGTGCTTCTATGCCTGCGTTCCTCAAGAATGTCACCTCACCCCTAGCCTTTCCTCCCCTGTCTGCAAAAAACCATCAAAAGAGAAATAGAAAAAAGAAAAACACATTCACACACACACAACAGTGTGCTGTTTCTTGCCTCTCAGAACCAGATGCCACCTGGCCCACTCCTGGCTCTGCCAGCAGGCAGAGCCTCGTTGTCCTCTCAACTCCTCTCAGGGGAAACCTGGGGTCACTAAAAAATCTTTGTGCACTGCCAGCTGCAGCTCTGGGAGCCAAGCCAGCCAGAAATCCCATCTCGTCCCTTTCTCCTCCGCTATCCTCACCAGACAGGTCGTTCCCAGACAGTCTTCTGTAATCTAGCAGTGCCATGGCTCAACTCCTGCCAGTATCCAGATGTTAACTGAGATGTTCTGTCCACAATTAACCTAAACTACAGACAGGTCTTGGGAGCAAGCAAGTGCAGTCTACCCTCACTCCTCCACCATCTTCCGAACCTTGAATCTGCCATGGTCGGCAACTCTCTGTGGACGTTCAGTCCAGACTCCTCTGGGGTGAGCGTCCAGCTCACATTGCTGCCTCCCCTACTGAGCAGCCAGTGTCCTGCTGGGTCCCTTTGCCCAGGCTCACAATGCTGCCCATGCCCCCCATCTCCTTACCCCCTCAGTCAAAAATGTCACAGCTTTTCTGTTTCCGGATCTTTTGCAAAATCTCCACGTGGTCACCAGGAATTGGAAGGCAATACCAGGGGTGCTAACCCCAGCGATGCCCTGTCCTGCCTTCTGGCAGCCTCCTGTGCTGGGCCCAGCCGGGGAGAATAGCCACCTCCTCTTGGTCACTGCCCCCTGAGCTCAGCGCTGTGCAGTCCACTTTCCATCCCTGGCACCTTCCCTAGTGCGAGTTATTTATTTATTTAAATTATAAATTAAGTAATTAATTAATTTTTTAATTTAACTTTTAATGTTGGTAATCCTAAGGCATATCCACGTGTCCCAGGCATAATAAATGCTCATTCAATTCTTATGGTGGAACTAAATTTCAGGGCAGGGGGTATGCCTTCTTTGTATGTGTAATACTGTCTAGCATATTGCCAAGCATAGAACACATGCTTAATTATTTGTTAATTAATTAATTAATGGATAAGATACTATATATTCTAAGAAATTCAGTTGCACACTCATTGGCAGGTACATTGTTACCACCTTCTTTTAACAGCTATCAGCTATAACTCCAAAGAGATGCTGAGAGAGTGCGTATCCAGGGACAGTCATCATTGACTTTAGTCATTTACTATTGAGTTGCTATTATGATAAATGAAAACTTCAACACAAGTGGCCTCAGACTTCATCACCTTTCAAGTTTGAAAGTTTTTACAATTATTTTAAATTCTGCTCTGGATTATTTTTACAAATTCAATAATATACTTAAAATTTACGTAGTATCACATGATTCTGTAATTTTAGGGGAGGCTATTTTTTGCTTGTTTTTTCTCAACTTCTGTTAGTCTGTGTTTGTTCTACATGTTTCTGTTTTATTCTATAATCATATTTAAGTCTTTGGCATTTTGAAGACTTAACAGAATTAGTCAAAAAGTTAAAAGCCAACAAGAGTGTTTATTATACACACATTAAATACTGTGTATAGCAGGGGGTAATAGCATTGTGTGTATCCTTTTTCTCTTTTTGGTCCAATGCCATGTGTATTTTTCCTTTTACCACTTATAAGAAAATGTTCCTACAGCTGTGTCAAATGGATTCTCTCTCTCTCTTTTTGCTATTCCATAATTTACTCCCAATCATGGCACACTTTAGTTTGCTTGTGATCTTTAGGTGGGGGCCCCTTCCAATTTTAGAAAGTGGGGAGGACTTTATCTGAAAGTGGGGTACTTGCCAGTACCCATACCAGCAGGTAAGATTCTCCCTAAGTGTGTTTATTCAGATTTTTTTTTAAGCAAAATAATCCTCAAGTTTTCTTTCCCAAGGTTGTTGCCCAGCTGCCTGCATTGTAATGTGTGTGTGTGTCTGTGTGCACATCTGGGTAGGGAATGTGGGGAGACAGCTGGAGCAGGTGTTTTGTTATAACCTTTCAGCTAATCTTTCCATTTTTGTCTCTTTTTCATTTCTGAGGTTTATGCCATGAAGTTTGTCACCTTTCCCACTGCAACCCCTTTTTCTTATTCAGGGTTAACTCCTTCCCTCTGCCTTATCCTTCCACATTCTTCTATGTATTTTCAGTTTTCCAGAAATTTATTGAAATCTCTCCTGTGCTTATCGCTCCCTTTAACTGGCTTTAGTCTTTTTTGTTTGTTTGTTTATTTGTTTGTTTTTACTTTAGTTTTAAGGTGCTCTTGGGATGGACAGGACACTGTGTACTTAGATTATCTTCTTGGTGTGGGAAGTCAGAAGTAGTTTGACTATCTCAAATAAAGGCCAACTCTTGAGTACAGAGTTTTTTCAACTGAGAGCCCAAAATGTCTTTATGATCTGTTAACCCTTCCTTGGGCACACAAGATATCCTGTCTTTCCTGGGAGTAAGTTAGGATAGATTATGTCTGAGCTCTGGTACTATCAGACTAGACTACCTATAAGCATTTGGGGAAGCTTATGGGTCCACTTTCCTAAGTAGACTGGGGGACAAATTAAGACATTTAAATAGAAACCCCTTAACTGGATAATGCAAGAAGTTCAAAGAGAGTGAGCCCAGGGAAAGGCCTACTTGCAGGTGGTATTTTGTGCCCAGCATGGTGGCAGGGTCTGCAATAGCATATGTTCCTGGTGGTTCAATTCCATCTCAGATATATGCTTGAAGGCAGAATTTACTCCACTGCAGTGCTAGTATTATTGTTAGGGTTTTATTATTTGTTTTTTATGGGGACATTTTCCTGATTCTAACCAAAAAAAAGTAGGAAATGTGTTTCTTATTGGCTTATATACTTTGAACTCTACAATAAAGAAAACATACAGCCATCTTTAAACTACCATATTTTGTGGTTAGCTTGGATTTTTAAAAATTCAAATTTTAATTCAAATGTGTATTTCTTGATTTTTTTTGATTATTTCCTTTATTTTTAGGCCTTTATAAAATCAGACAAATACTAACCAATATTTTCCATGCATATAAAAAGGTTCATTTTTTATATTTATTTCTCAAATTCAAAAAAAGTTTATGTTGGTATATGGTATGAGGCAAGGATCTATCTTATTTATCTGTCTCCCTATCATCTATCTAAAAGGATCTAATCACCTGCACTGGTACCTTTATTTAATAAAATAGCTTCTCCCACTGGTATGTGATGTTGCCTATATTAAGTAGAATCTTACATATTTTAAAGAACATCCTACTATTTCTTGTACAGGCAACAGTTTTGAATGCCAAGGAATCCAAAGCTGAAAGAACAGTTATAGTCGCTGGTCTTCCATTTGGCTATTTGAATGATATGTTTCTGATGATGTTAGTAAAGAGTCACTTTCAAGATATTAAGAATGAGGGTGGAGTTGTTGAAGATGTGATATATCCAACAAGAACCAAAGGAGTTGCATTTGTAACATTCAAAGAAAAAAAAGGTATTTTCAAGTCAAATTTTTGTAATCTTAAAAATGCTTCTGTAATGAAATTAAAAATTGAATTTCATTAAAATGAATCATGAGGTTGATAAAGTTTAAAGTGGCTTAAAAAAATTACTCGGTTCTGAATTTAAAGTGGCACAATATTGCACTAACTAGATTATATGTCAAAATGGCGCATGATAAAGTTGTTAGTAACTGGTAAATTCTTGAAGACTTCTTTCTGAATTTTGAATTGTCTTTATATTAGGATAAAAGTGATATATTTTATTGTAGAAAATTTGTAAATTATGGAAGATAAATAAAAATTATCTCTAATCTCACAAACAAGATAACTACTTTGGGTATTTTGAGGTGGCTTCAGCAACGTAATTGTACCATTATCTTCTATTTATTCAAGTCAACAAATGGATATTCTAACATATATTTGTTTCATTACTGGTAAAGTCAGGTTGGAGAAATGTGGCTTGGATCTGAGATCAGGTTGAGCCATTGTGTTTCCCATTCCCATCTTTGACATAGGTGAGGAAGTTGGGCCTGCAGATCATATTCACCTCTCCTGCTTAATGGAGGGGGGCAGCCTTCCTTACAACTCAGTGACTGGCAGAATAAATTGCCAGAGAAAGATGAATCTCCATACCAGCCTCTTGGAGGTAAAAGTACCATATGGCATAGGAGGGTGAGAAGAGACCTTGCCCTGCTTGAGGGAAGACAGGGTCCAGAGAGAGAGATCTAAGAGACTGTTCATTATCAGTGTCTTTATCTGTGACCATTAGTTTAGTCATGCTTATAAGGGATGGTGGAAAGGACATCTTATTATTTCTCCAAGGGGATTGTAGTGTTTTGGAAGTTAATATTTTATATGTTGAATTGGTAACCCAGAAAGATAAAGAGAGGAGTGGGTTTATTTATTTATTCATTCACACGTATGTATTGAGTACCTATTATATGCCAAGCATCATTTCAAGCCTTCAGGATACAGCAGTGATTAAAATAGGCAAAATGTTGTCTTTCATGAAGCATACGTTTATGGGGGTGAACAGATAATAAACAAACAAAATGTATATATAACATCTTGGGTGATTTATTTATTTGTATTTTATATACTTATGTTTATGTATATATTTACTTATTTTTTATGAGCAACAATGAATTTTTTTAAAAATTACATTTATTTGGGTAACATTGGTTAATAACATTATATAAATTTCAGGTATACAACTTTATACCATAACACCTGTACACTGTATTGTGTGCTCACCACCCGAAGTCTAGTCTCCTTACGTCACTTTTTATTTGACCCCCTTTACCGTCTTCATCCTCCCCCAACCTGGTAATTTCCATTGTCTTGTCTGTATCTATAAGTTCTTGTTTGTTTGTTTCATTTGTTTATTGCTTTTTGTTTTATATGTCACACATGAGTGAAATCGTATCATTCTTGTCCTTTTCCATCTGACTTATTTCACTTAGTATGATACACTCAAGGTCCATCCACGTTGTGTAACATCACTAGCTATTAGGGAAATGCAAAACAAACCGCAATGAGATACCACTTCAAACCTGTTAAATGACTTTTATCAGTAAGACAAGAAATAACAAGTGTTGGAGAGGATGTGGAGAAAAAGGGAACCTTCTTGGTAGGAGTATAAATTGGTGCAGCCACTATGGAAAACAATATGGAGGTTGCTCAAAAAATTAAGAATAGAGTTACCTATGACTCAGCAATCCCTCTTCTGAGTACTTACCTGAAAATTTGCAGGTAAATATGTTAATTGCAGCATTTCCACAGTACCCAAGACGGAAACAACCCGTGTCCTTTGACAATGACTGGATAAAGGAAATGTGGTACATATATACAACAGAACACTTCTCAGTCATGAAAAAGATGAAATGTTGCCACTTGTTTATATTTATTTTTACTTATTAATATATAACATGAGTGCTATGAAAAAATATAAAGAAGAATAAAGGGAGGGAATGTGATGGAGTGTGCTACTTTAGGTAGAGTGGGTAGGGAAATACTCTGTTTAGGTGGCATTTGAGCAGAGACCTGAATGAAGTAAGAGAGTGACTCATGTAGATAGAGGGGAAGGTAGGGCATTCTTGGCCAAGGGAAGGACTGGGAAAAGTTCTCTGAAGGGGTAGCATGATGGCCAACTTGAAGAACAGTGAGGAGGCCTGTGTGGCTGGAGTGGAATGAATGAGGGGAGAGTAATAAGAGATGTGGTTAGATGCGTAGCTGGGGACCAGTTTATGTTAAGTAGCTTATAGGGCCAGGCAAGGAGTCCTGATTTTATCTATCCTGGGCGAGAGGGAAATCCATTGGAGCATTTTGAGCAGAGGACAGACAAAATGTCCTGCTTTTTCTTGGATGATCAGTCTGTCAGCCGTATGGTAGAGCTCAAGTGATTAAGAACTAGTGTTACTCAGAGTTAGGTGTCATTTTCTGAGATGTGGAACCCAGGAGGAAGAGTACTTTCAGACAAGGGATGGTTAGCTGGAGATGAATGTCAGTCATTGAGATGCCTTTTAGAATAAAGAAATAGGGATCCCACAGGCAGAAGGGAGAGAAGTTCAGGCTGAGATAGAATCTTGAAAGTGATACATGTAGGGATGATATCTAAAACCATGGATCATCCAGGGGGTGGGTGTAGGTTAGCAAAGAGGTATGAGACCTGAGGCATAGGCAAACCAACATCTAGAGAATGGGAAGAGAAGGAGAATTAGCAAAGGAGAAAGAGCAGGTCAGCCAGTGAGTCAGAGGAAAACCAGGACAGTGTGGTATCCTGGATTTAAGAAGGTGACATCTGCTTGCGGCCATAATTACAGAGTGGGAGACTGATTAGCTTTTAGGTGTTTGCTTTCTATTTCTATATATTCCTATCTGTGTTTCTAAAAGTACAGTTAGGATCATATTTACACATAAATTAATTTTAATGTATTAAAGTAGAAGGGAAACCATTTAAAGTTAAATTTAGGGAAAAATGTAGAAAAAACTTAAGCATTCTAAATAATAGAGTTGAACATATTTATTATTATTTATTAAAATAATTATTAGTGTATCAAACCATAACACTTCTGATTACATTATTTCCACGTAGTTGCAGAGAACGTCATCAGGAAAAAGAAACACTGTCTCGCAGAGAAGGTTGGACCAATTCAACTCACAGTCTCTCATTTTAGTGAAAAGGTAAGGTGTGATGCTGAAGGCCTGCTGGTAGTCCTGGGCCCCATTTCTTCTGCAAAGTGCTCCTTGCATAAGAAACGCCAAGCACTATTACCGCATGACCTCTAGGAAAGGAAGCACAAACTCCCTCACCTGAGTCACTGTTAAAGGCCAAACCTGTATCTTTACTTTGTTTTGACTACTGCATGCTCTGTTTTTATGTTTCCATATGTCCCAGTTGATGCTTTTACAGTGATAGTTTTTATACTTTCATGGATGGTGTCAGGTGTCTACCTAAAAACTTATTTTGGAAAGAAAAAACAAAAACCAAATTAGCATGAACATTAAAAAGAAGCTTTGAAGATGCAGGAAAGGCAGAAATCAGAGGAAAAAGTTAAAATTCAAAGCATTGGTTTAAAACTTTATTTGGTAAGAAATCCAGGGTTCTGTGCAGCCATCTGAGGAACTTTTCACACTTTGGGGGCTCTCTAGGGGGACCCCTATCCGCAGAGCAGAACCAGAACAATGTGTATCTATGGGTTCTGCATAAGACTTTGTTTCAAGAAAACTTTCTGCCTCAAAAGTATCTGACCACCTCTGTTTCAGGGAATGCAGTGGGGGACTGTGACTCCTAACTTGAACTCTGTGGGCTCTGTGGGGTTGTGGCAACCCACTGATGGGCTGTGCTGTGGGGGAAGAAGCCAGTCTGTGTAGGGAATTGGGGACTGGTTTAGGGCAACTGCTGCAGAGACAGGGGCCGAAAAAGAATGTTTTTTTTTTGTGGTCTGCTTCACCAAACAGTGCTGTTTAAATGTCTCTCTCTTTAATTTTAGGTCTTCAGCTCTGTAAAGGCTATACTTGATCTCTCCATTTTCCAGAGTCAAGTCTTTCTGGAAAGTCTGGTAAAGGACCTGAAAAGGAAAAATCCAACTTTATGCTTCAGTTCTTTGGAAAACAGTGGACGAATCTCCGTGCAAGGATCATTTACGGCTTTCAAGAAGCTCAAAGAATCTTTGCTACTAAAAGCAACTTCTCTTTTAGAAAAAAACAGGAGTTTTATCAGTGAGTGGGAAAAGTGGAATAGACAGGGCCCCAGAAGGAGTCCACAGAGAAGTAGCAACTCTCTGGAGTCATTCAGGGCCTCAGTACCCGAGCCTCCTGGAAGTGGAGAAATGCTTGTTCTTGACACAGATGTTTTTCTTTACCTGAAAAAGAAGAGCAGTTTTTATGAAAGCACATTGAAAAAATTTCATGTTCTATGTCAGGAGAGAGTGGATGGTGGAATTACCACAATTTGCATAAAAAATGCTCAAGTTGGTTCTCAGCCAAACTATGAAAAGCTTGTGAAAGAGTTCATTGAGAAATATTCACATGCTCTTCACTTTGAGCTTAGAAAAGAGACATTTATTTTGGAAGGAAAGGAAGAGAGAGAGAAAAGAAGTATTAAGCTGGCATGTGTACAACTAAGTTCGAGGTACTTTCAGGTTCTGATTAATTTTTATGAGACACACATTGACATTATAGGATCTTCATCTGACATTTACTTGTTTAAAAAAGAGGTCATGCAATTAGTAAGGCAAGCGGTTAGGTAACAGAGGCAGCAATAGTGATGAAAATGACTTGCTTTCCTTACTGAGCAGTGACGATGCCGTGCGTGATGCTGGCTTTATGCACTTTATCTCATTTACTCCTTGCGACTGTACTTCATTGTAGGCATTGCTGTCCTCATGTTATAAGGGAAGGAACCAGAGTTTGGAGAGGTTAAAGCACTTGTCTGAGGTTACCAAGCTGGCAAGTAACGGGGCTGGGGTTAAACCCAGTCTATGTGACTAAAGATAATAGCTAAGGTATAAAACTTTGAAAAAATAATCTCACTAGACTTTGAAGAAATCTCACTTTCTCTGCAACCCCAAATTCTTAGAAAAAGAGGTATCCTTAATTCTAATATGTGAGTTTAGATGATGATGATCATGCTGTTGGCAATTTCTTAGCATTTACAAAGTTTGCATTTATTCTAAATAGAACAAGAATGCTGGCAAAAGTCACTCGAGAAGCTACTTGGGAAGTATTTCTGATATAGGTTAAATCATTACTTGACCAAATCCCATTGGTACAAGGCTACTGGACATATGGGACTTTTTCTTAGCCTATTTTTTTAGCCTACCTAAGTGCTTACTTGAAATGTTGGTACTCCTGTTACAGTTATGAAGATAGTATAGTGTCTGTTTTTCTTTGTTCCTTCTTATAATTGTATTGTTAAGCAACAACATTTGAGGAGTAAGATCATGGATGATGAGAATAATAACATAATAATAACATAAGTACTGGAAACATCGGGGGGAACACTTTGTAAAGTATATGATTGTCTAACCATTATGCTGTACAGCTGAAACTAATACAAAATAATAGTGAAAGTAAACTAATTGAAAAAATTTTAAAAGGCACAATTTTCACATATGAAACTAATAGAAAAATTGCCCTGACCGGATAGCTCAGTTGGTTAGCGCGTCATCCCATACACCAAGGTTGCAGGTTTGATCCCTGGTCAGGGCACATACAATAAACCAATGAATGCATAAATAAGTGGAACAATAAATCGATGTTTCTCTCTCTCCATCTCTCCTTCCTCTTCCTCTCTAAAATCAATAAATAAAAAAATTAAAAATAAATGAAACATTTATCAATACAAAAAGAATAATAACAAGTGCTATTTGCCAGGCATAATTTTAAGGGCTTTTCATATCTTTATTCATTCAATTCTGATAGTAAGCCTATGAGGTAGGTGCTGTCTTTATGCCCTCTTCACAGATAAGGAAACAAGTGCCCCGATGTGATGTAACTTACCCGTGCTCTTAATTACTGTGCTGTGCTTCTCCCTGTTATAGAGCTAGTCTACAACTCCACTTAAACAGTTGAGAAGTCTTCCCTTAAAGATGACAGGATATGAACATTTGGGAAGCCAGAACTTAAAGGCCATTGCGTTGTCTATGATTACCCTGAATTTAACTTTGGATGAGGCCAGTTTTTAAGTAGTTGCAGCACTGAAGAGACCCTTCTAGACTAATAAAATATATGTATTTCACAGCTCTAAGTAAAGAATCATGCTTATGATTGGAATTGTTTATATCAGTAGAAAGGATTAAGAAAAACATCTGTATGCTTTCATTTTTCTCAGCCATCTAAACCCCAAGTATGTAAGTAATTTCTATTTCTCTAAATGTGACATTTCATTGTTGTATGATTAAACACTTATCACGCGAAGCTGCTGTTTACATCAAGCACCCCAATAAAGGTTCTTTAAGTTAAAAGTGGGGTTTCATTCTTATTTTGCTTTTAAGGAGTTTGTCTGTCTGCAGCCAATCAGGAGAGAGGAGGCACACAGTAATTTGAATAGGGAAAGTGTAATATATAGAATTGTTAACTATAATGACCTGGCTGGTATGGCTCAATGGATTGAGCACCGGCCTACGAACCAAAAGGTTGCCAGTTCGATTCCTATCAGAGCACATGCCTGGCTTGCGAGCCAGAACCTCAGTCGAGGGTGTGCAAAAGGCAACCACATGTTGATCTTTCTCTCCCTCTCTTTCTCAATCCCCTCCCCTCTCTCTAAAAGTAAATAAATAAAATCTTTTAAAAAATTGTTAACTATAACAGGGGATTGGAATAATGAGGGATTGACTATCAAGAAATAAAGAGAACTCTAGAAAATACAGAAATAACAGATAAAAGGAGCAGCTTAGATAGAGCACCTAAGGAAGAACTCCCCAGCCCTCTCTGCCTCCAGAACTAAGAGCCTGTCCTTGCTGGAGGGCTTGTCCTAGGGTATCTTGCTGAAAATTCAGCCTATAGGGTGCTGGAAAATCTTTTCACAGGAGTATCTCGCAGGGGCACTCCATTACAGAACGGCTGAAGGGTTTGCTGAGGGGCAAAGTGGCTGGGTGCTGCTGGCCACTATTCCCTATAGGCACCAATCGCTGGGGAGGCCTCCTGGGCTGGACACTGGAGAGGCTGCCATGGTGCACGGGCCTGAGGGTGGAGAAACCGCCCATGCCGCGGAGGCTGGGTACCAGGGTGCTGGATCTTGGCTAGCCTGCCAATTGAACACACTGAAGCAAGAACAAAACTTTTCTCCTGCAATGTCTCTCCAGCGCCCTCTACTGAGAAAGCTTAATGTCCTGTCAGCTATAAAAGAAAATTCTTTGAAGGGCCCAGATCTATTTTTATAGAGTACGCACATAAGATGACTTTAAAGCTGAGTCAATAAATTAATAACTGGCAGAGTTCTCTTTGATAACTTCCCAGGTGTATATTATTGCTGGACATTTAATACCAATAGGATAGTTTTTCAACAAAGAGTTGGATCAGAATACTGTCTTATTCCATGATCTGATAAAAATTGAATACTAATTGATTTAAAGGTACAGGTACAGGTTCTTCTGCTCGAGAGGATTATATATTTCAGGTGTTTTTACATATTGCTGTCCATTTTAGAATTTGTTTAACAACTCTCTTCTTATAATACCCTAGTTGTGTAACCAATTTCTGTCCTTTATAAAAAATTACCTTTTTTTTCAAAGTGGTAGCACTGATTTTTATTAAAATTTATTTTTGAAGGTTACTGTTACCCAGGCATATGATGTGAGTCCCATTTTGTTGTCAGGCCTAAACCTTGTTGTATGTCTGCCATTCAGAGAAAAACCTATCATTTAATTAGGTAGGTTGATGTTTTTCAAAGAGAGGCTGCAGGGGGTGAAGGGAACTATTATCAAGTTTAAAAAGATGTAGGAGTTTGAGATCATGACAGATCAAGGAGAAGAGTGGGAGAAAGGGCTCTGAGGCATTTGGGTAAGAAACTCAGAGATTTTTATTGAGCCCATCCTCTGGGACAACTATTTTGCTGTGTTTTGGAGGCAGCAGTGGGATATAAGTCAGAAATATTCACTGATTCCTTAGAATTCTGGCAGAGAAGGCAGGCAAACAAGCCATTACAGTATTGCTTGCTATACAGGTACTTGGCATAGGGTTGGGGAGTCAATTCTTACATAGTCATTTCCAGATTATTGGCATAATTCTTATAGAAAAAGCAAATGAGCATTTGTTCAAGTTTTGTTTACCTTATTATTGAGGAGTAAACTAACAAAATGACAAAACTGGTTCAAAAAGAACATTAAGAAATGGCATTAAAAAGTCACTAGCGAAAAGCATGTTAGTAAGCTTGCTAACCTAGGAAAAAAACTAATCAGTGTCTTATAATGCTATAAAATTGTGATTTGGGGGATTATTTATGCTGCTAGACAGAAAAAATAATCACAATTTGTTGCTCTCTTTTAGGAATTAAATTTCTGACTTCACAGAGTTGTGAAATGTCATTGCCCTAATCAATTGTGATACTAAGTGAAACCAAGTTACATTCCCCAAAAGAGATGACCCACAAGTGGGTTTATTAGAGCATGTCTAGCATGGCATTAAAAGGTCAACATAATTACTTTTTGCCTTATTTCTGTATCTTGAGTAATTTTCTTCAACAAGTGTCAGAAGAAGCTTCCTAGAGGCTGAGAGCCAATGGACGGGTGTCAGCTCCGTGAAAGGATGGAGAGGGTGGGCAACTCAGCACTTGGTTTGGTAGGTGAATGAGAAGTTTAAGGATGGCTGAGTTTTGACAGCTTAGTTTTTACAACTTTCATTTGATGGACAGGATTCCTCAGTTTCTCAACGGGAGACTCATGGATACAAAGTTGTAGAGGGAAGGCCATGTCTAATTTGCTTTGTGAGTTTCTCCTTATAAACCATGTAGGTGACAATGTATAAAGTTTCCACAAAAGAGTAATTGAAGGAACGTCACTATCCTGCCTGGACTTTATTATTTTTTAACCATTTCCTGGTATAAATACTGGCCAACTAAAATAAAAACCCTTTATTTTGGGCGGCGTCTCTTCCATATTTTCCACCGACCCCGTCTCTCTCACCTCTTACCTCTTTCAAACTGAATGATTCTGGGAAAGTCCCTTTACCATTCTGGCCTCAGAGTTCTCAGCTGTAACCTATTTCACAGGTTTATTGTGAGATTTAAAAAGCATAGTAAGGCATAGATGTTCAAAAGTAGTTATTATTTGAAGAACTTGGTAATATCAACACCCTAAGAAGGCTCCTTCTGTTTGGAATGTCTCATCTCAGAGCTGGCACAGACATGGTACTCAAGCTAGAAAACAAGGAGTCGCACTGGACTTCTCCTTCCTCTCCGTTTGCCTCACATCAGGCCTCTATCATTCCTTACCTGATTTAGTGGGTTGAATAGTAGCCCCACCCCAACTTGACTTACTCCACTACTATAATTAGCTCATACCTGAGTTGTTGCGATGTTCTAACTGGCCTTCCCGGCTTGGCTCTACTCACCCCCATGCTCTCAATTCACCCTTTACTCCACTCCCAGATTCGTCTGCCTAAAATGATTAATGGTAGTGGGAGGCTTATACTATCTGGCTAGTGTCCTACCCTGAAATTTCATTGCAATATTTAATCTTACCTTCTCTTCCTATCCATATATCATCTGATAGGTACAGACTACTAAAGCTCATAAAAGATTAGTCTTTTGTAATATATTACCTAATATTTTGTTTTTTAATTGTGTCTAATATCCAGATGTGAATGTGTCTTTATTTTTTTCCCCTAAAGCTAGTAAGTATCATTAACTTCCGGGCAGCTCTGTGTCAGAAGAATACTGCCTAGGTCGGTCATACAGCATAGGCTTTAGCAACACTGCTTACTAGCTTGTGACTTTGTTCTTTCAGTTTCCACATCTATAAAATGGGAATAATAACTATGGCCTCATAAGATTTTGTGATGATAAGATGAAGCTCTCAGCCTGGGGCTTGGCTTTTTGGAGCAAAGGAAGCCCTTCTTACCAGTCCTGTCAGTTGTAGGAGAGAATGTGCCACAGTTCAGAGCAAATATGGTAACATAATTTGAAAAGTATTCCTTATATTTTCTTTGCTTCAGGTCTTTATAACATGAGGGACATTGAAAGGAAGACACTGCTTGATGTTACAAGACATCTCCTGTAAAAGAGAATGCCCTCTGAAATGCTTTCCCGCTATGTACAGAGGTATAACTAAAGCAGGGCTCACTGGTTCACAGCATTATTTTGGGAGGGAATATCAGAATTACATCTTGATATTTTTCATTCCTGGGGGAAGAGGGAGTGATTTCTGTCCAGATGAAGACCATAGGCGACTCAACCTCTTGATCCCCTCAGAGGTTTGAGCAGTGGCTTTATTGTGTTAACACTTGGCTCTATGTATATAGTTATCTGCTTGCAGGACATCTTGTATCAATTTATATTAGAGTCTCATAGTTTTCAAATTTTCCTTGATTTTTTTTTTCCCCCCAGAGTCAGGGGGTAGGTGGGGGCTCTAGTTCTGCTGCAGTATGTCAGACCATGCCAGACAGTCAGGAAATTGCTTTAAACCCTTTTAACTGTTCTATTCTGTTTCATCACATTGGGGTATATATTACATTCCTTTTTAATATATAAACGAATGAGTCCAATCCTTATTTTTTTTCCCATTGTGCGAAGGCCTTGGTTTCTTTTCTAGGTCTCTGTCTCTCTCTCTCTCTCTCCAAGGATACTTACTCTTACTCAGTAGAAGGGAGGGACTTGAAGCACAGAAACCTGGTTAGCCTGCCCAGTTTGCCACAGGAACCCGTCCTGGTTCACAAGTTGTCTCTAGTGGTCTGCCGTTTCAATGTGTCAACCTAAATAAAGAGGTAAACAGAGGCAAGCTCAAATGTCCAGAAATTGAGTTTATTCAGTAATAGTAGAGGAATTGAAAACTGCAAGTGCATGCTGCAGCAAGCTACAGGCAAGACCGCTGAGGGTGGGGGGCAGGTTATATTTGTGACAAGGAGTGCAAAAGGGGCAAGTCCTGCCAGAGTCCAAGCAGTAAGTTCATTGGCTTGAGGATGTGGAGGGATTCTTTGTGGATGTTCATTGGTCAGGAGTTGCCTTGCTGGGTCTTCTGTAAATCAGGCATTTACCAGAAATCAGTCTCTCACTTCTTACATCTGATTCTTCTGAGCACACATGTGTGAGATTCACCATTTCATAGCCTCGGTTCCATCTCACATTGAAATCCTTTCACAAATGTGGTCCTTGTCTTCAAGGTGATCAAGGCCTGTGACCATTTCTCATTTGATGATATTTTCTGTAGGTGAAGAAAGAGGACTCTGCCCAGAGTTTCACTCAGCAGTACTTATTCCATGCTGGGGTAGGCCAGCTCCCAGTGATAAACATCTTTAGGGACAGAGCTCTGTCCTCTTATATACACAGTCCATCATCTTTATTCATGGATTCTGTGTTTGTGGATTCACCTATTTGATAAAATTTATTTGTAACCCCCATGCCCTGGAATGCACAAAAGGTTAAAAAAAAAAAAATTGAGTCACCTGACTATGCAGTCCCAGTCAAGGTGTCACGAGGTAAAGCTCTGCCTTCTTATGTCAGCTCTCACTGCAAACAAGTGCCCTTCCCATGGTAGTTAGTGCCATGCTTTTCCCATTTCTGTGTTTCTTTGGGGGTGACTTTGCCATTTACAATGGCCCCTAAGTGTAATGCTAAAGTTCCCAAGTGTGAGAAGGCTGTGATATGTTATACTGAGAAAATACATGTGACACACTTCATTCAGGCATGAGCTTCTGCGAGTTGTAGCACTGTTGGACAGGAGTTCAATGTTAATGAGCCAGAAAGAGATATTAAACAAGGCATCATTAAGCAGAAATACACATAAAACAAGGTTACGTATGGATGGATTGACAAAAATATTGTGACCAGAGGCTTGGGGGAAGCTAATCTTTGTATTTCTTCTAGGAGCAATGACTCAGTATTATTAGCCAATTCAGTGTTCATGGCCACTTTATAGTACAAAACTACTGTGAATAATGAGAATTGACTGTATATATAGTCATTTCTCTAGGCAGTGTCCACGGTCAGAGAGAATGAGTCAGAAATTATCCTTTTGTAAGACCTTGTGGGAGAGCCAGACTCTCCTAGTTTCCAAAGGGTCAGCTTGCCCCTCTTGCTGTTCTCCACTGGGCTGGTACAGAGAGGTCTCTTCCTGGCCACTGCCTCTAGCTGGGATGGGGTGGTGGGGACGTGTGGCATAGATTGGGAGGGTAATCCAGAGTTGTAACCATCCAGGTAACCCTCCTCTCTCAGGCAGCATTCCACTGCCCCACTCCTGTGGTCTCTCCTTTGGGCTCAGATATGAAGAAAAGTCCTCATTCTGACCTCAGAGTGATTTGTAGTGGGACTATTTACTGTTTCTGCTCTCATCCCCTTAACATATAATTATACAAATAAAACAATATGACACTAGCACATTTCTCCAGATCTGGGCTGTCTAGTTGTAGCCAAGGTCACCCTGATAGATAGTGATGTAAATACTGAAAACAGTTGTCAGTAGGCCCTGTTTATATCATTCCTAGCATAAAACCTGTGGTTTATTGGAGAGCCAGGAGTAAATCAACACTGCCCACAGTCAAGTTAGGTTTGAACTGGGCTGGAGATTGAATTCATATTTAATAAAGACTATAATGGAGCTTGCTGTTTAACCTTAGCTTTTAATGAAGAATTTAAAGGTGGCAACGTTATCCTAAATTTGGCATTCTATTAACTGCAGTTGAAAAGATTTCTCACATGTGTAAGTGATCAGTCTTGAATAGCTAAGTTATTGCTACCTTGACAATTTTTATATGAGGGACTTTGGGGATGTCCACCTGGTTTTAAGGAGATGGGATATAATTTATATCTTGCTGATTTTCACTTTCATTCAGATTTACTTCTTTCAGGAGTGCATTTTTTAAAAATGGCTTATGGCAGATCAATGCCAATTTTAAACATAAATAAACAAAAATATCTTTATAGCTTAATATTTTGGTAGGAAAAGATGTACACTTATATACTCATAGACATGAAAATTATTCAAGGCAAACTAGTCTTGCTTAATTATATGTATCTTTTTTTGCCCTTGCTTTGTCTTTTTTATACCAACTATAACACTTTATAGAATCAGTTATTATTTTCAAGAATATTAATTTAGTACCTGTTCACTGTACATTAGTATCTATGCCTCTCTTTTCTTGCCACCTGCTACCATTTCTCAGTCTTAAGGATTGTTATAATCTCTGAGCATGATTTTTCTTTTTCATTTTACCCATTTTTTATTTCTTTCATCCTATGCAATGACAAGAGCAACTATAAGACATCAAGTTGCTTTTTGAGAAATTCCTGTTGATCCCTTCCCCAGTTATAGTTTGAAATAAAGTAGTTATTAAAACAATGGGGTGTTTTGGAAGCAGCAGTGGGACAGCCTGATGTAAGTGATGGTAGTGTTACTTTGAATGACTATCACATCTTCCATGATAGAAAATACGAGGAATCAACTCTGACCTTGGCATTTAATAAAAATCTGTTACCTTTCATCATTACAAAGAAGAAAATCATCCCTTCCTCATAGTTGAATGGTGTGATGCAAGAAATATGCAGCTACAAGGTCATAGAGCACAGAACTATTTACATCAGGATTATTTTTGTCCCTCAATTTGTTTGAGAATCAGAGATGGTTATAATTTGGAATAGCACCAGAGGGAGCCACATCCCTTTCTGAAGTACTTTTCTTTGTCCTGGAGCTGGAGCACAGCTCTCACCCACATTTAGATCATCTTTGTAAACTTATGCATTCAGTGCGCATCTCTGTCCACAGATGTGATTACATGTATATTTTAAATTTAAAAATCACAGATTTTAGAGCAAAAACTATTATGCATTAAAAGGGTCTTAAGAGGCCTATTATCTAAATACTATCTATAGACCTTGTTTGGATCCTGATTCAAACAAAGCAGCCTTAAAAAGATGTTTGTTGGACAACTAGGGGAATTTGAACGGGCACTAAATATTATGTTGAGGGAACTACTGTTAATTTCAGTTGGTATGCTAATGGTATCTTGGTAATGCTAAACACTTCTTTTTAAATTCTATTAAAGATAGTATGGAAGAATTTTTGCATGAAATTATTTGATGTCTATAATTCATTATAAAATTTTCCACAAAAGAAAGTGTGTATGTGTGTGTGATAATAGATGAGACAAGATTGACAACATCTTGATTATTGCTGGAACTAGGTTTCATTATATTATTTGTTCTACTTTGATGAGTGTTTGAAAATTTCCATTAAAACTAAAAATACAGACTTCCGGCTAAGATGGAGGCCTAGACTGATATGTTCCATCTGCCTCCACAACTAAGAAGGAATACAACTACCTTAAAACCAGAAATAACCAGAAGTTCCAGAAAATAAAGCTACATGGGAGTCCAGTGTATGAACTTATAAAGAAGTAGTGCTCATCTGGATGAGTAGGAGGGGTGAAGCCAGGGTGGAGAGGTCAAGCTGTGCTGGCGGTGGTAGCTGCGGCAATGGCAGTGAGACAGCGGTAAGCACAGACACCTGTATTTAAAAAGAGGTGACAAACACCAGAGGAGCACCCCCGGTTGCAGACCAGACCCGTCAGCTCTCGATTCCAATGCCGAGGAAGGCAGACCCTCATTGCCTTGAACTGTGAAGGCTGGAGGGGGTGGGGATGGAGGAAGAAGCTCCTGGTCTCTCAGCAGAGAGTAAACAGCAAGAATCCATCTTGGACCCCCGCCCCCACACGAAACGCCACAGTGTGGTGAGAAGGTGGTGAGAAGGGTTGCCTGGTAGTGATGAGTGCATGGGGCTCTGCCCCCTATAGCGTAGGTGTGACAGCCCTGCCCAGGAAGCAAAGGTAAAAACAAAACTGTCAGGATGGCACAGATCATGATAGAGATCCCAGTCACACAGCTGACCAGACAGTAAATATCTGATCTAACAGATCAGCAAATAGGAAATCTTTCTGAGGCACAGTTCAGAGCTTTGGTTATAAGAATGCTTACAGACCTGACAGCAGATCTTAAATAAGACGGGGAAGGAATGAAGGCTAGTCCTGCAGAAATGAATGAAAACACATACGAAACAAGTGGTGAGGGAAAGAAAACCAGGGATCAAATCAACAAATCGGAACATAGGGAAGGAACAAACAGTCAACCAGTGCAGAAAGAGGAAATAAAAAGTGAGGAAAATGAGGAGAGGCTCAGAAACCTCAGAAATAAAGGCAAACGAGGTAGGCAACAAGAGTGGAAAAAGAATTATAGGTGTGGGGAACATATTGGTGGGAGGTCAGCTGGGATGGGTAAGGGGAGAAAGGAAGAGAGGTGGTACTGGAATTAAGAAGCATAGTAGGAGGGAGTGGAGTAGATGGGAAGATGTTGAGAAGAACTGTATGCACAACCAATGGGTATGGACTAAGAGGGGGGGACAGCTGGAGAGAAGGGGCATCACTGGATGGAGGGGAAGAAGGGGAAAAGAAATTAGGACAACTATAACAGCATAATTAATAAAGCATATTTAAAAAATGAAAAATACAAGAACACAGACATTTTTTATAATTCATCTTTATAATCCAGTTTTTGATTATTTATGGCTAATGTATATTTTTTAGGTTACAAACTCAGATATACAGGAAAATAATCACATTTCCCCCTCAAGTGTAGCAAAATATGCCACTCCAAAATATGACAGTAGAAGTTTAAGAAAATTCTATCCCCAAATATGCAGCTTTGGTATATTGCTTATTTTGAGCTGTAGCAACTTGAAAAACGTTTAATGCAGGGAGGAGCCTTCTCTGAAGTCCCCTTACCTGCCTAAAGACAGATCCTCCAAAAGGAACTCAATCATCATAAATCCCTTCCCAGGAGTTTCATCAAACAGAGAAGACTGACTCTTGTCACAGGAGAGGAGATTAGAAGTAGTCACTATGCCTAGACAAAAATATTCAAAATTGGATCTCCCATCTATTCTTCAAAGGGACCATTCATCTTTTTAAGAAGTCATCTGCTCTCCCCTAAGAGGCCTACATCTCTCTTCCCCTTTTTCTATTAAAGTGTTTTTAAGCCTGAATCCTAAGCTACCTTGAAGAATTACTCATTTTTACCTGGATATATCCCATGTATACATGAAGTATTCATATTAATAAACTTCTGCTTGTATTTTCTTGTTACAGGAGTCTTAACTAAGAACTCAGAATGCTAGAGGGAAAATTTATTTTTCTCCTAGCACCCCATAATTTATTTTTTGTAGATATATTAATTTTATTTTTTAAAATTCAATCTTTATTGCATTTTTTCCATTACAATTTATTCCCCTTGTACCGCTCTCCTCCCAGCAATGACCACACCGTTGTCCATGTCCATGAGTCTTTATTCCTTTTTACTCAATTCCTCCACGCTCTGACCTCTCCCCCCACCTCACTAGCTGTCATCTGCTCTCCATATAGAAGTCTGTCTCTGTTTTGCTTGTCAGTTCAGTTTGTTCTTTTGATTCCACATATGAATGAAATCATACGGTATTTGTCTTTCTCTGACTGGCTTATTTCACTTATCATAATGTTCTCCACGCCCTTCCATACTGTTGCAAAGGGTAAAATTTTCTTCCTTTTTATGGCCAAGTAGAATTCCATTGTGTAAACGTCTCATAGTTGTTTTATCTGCTTGTTTATTTTTGTGCACTTGGGCTGCTTCCATATCTTGGCAGTTGTAAATAATGCTGCAATGAACATATGCTCTTTTGAATTGGTGTTTGGATTCCTTCAGATATATTCCCAGAAATGGGATTGCATAATTCACAGAACTAATCACATCATGTCCTTAAACAAATGTTTAATGTCATTTGAGTGAGTAGAACTGATGATGCTTTCTGATGTAATTATTAATTTAGTTTTTCACCTGACCCTTTTATTCATGGGTGATAAAATAAACATGATGATTACTTGGCATTCAGGTATTAAGTCAGTTATCTTAATAATAAAATTAATATGTGGTAATAGCACAAATGCCATAATGAGATGTCACTGTTATACATGA
Organism: Furipterus horrens; assembly: GCF_987537825.1. NCBI lineage: Eukaryota > Metazoa > Chordata > Mammalia > Chiroptera > Furipteridae > Furipterus > Furipterus horrens. The sequence continues at coordinate 148,267,752 of NW_028327171.1, read as the reverse complement.
AAAAGCAAATCCATCAATAAATTATAAGCCTATACTGAGAATTTGAAGAATAAACAACAAACAGTATTTTTAGAACAGTGTTACTGTGACTTTCTCAACACCTCCTAGTTAAGTCCTATTAATAAAGGCTTAAAAAATAATTTTCATGAACTTCATGAACAATAAAAATTCCAATTCTTATTTTGGTATTATAAGTTATAGAGAGTTTTCACATATTCATTCTGTAAGCATGGATATTTTTTAAAGATTTTTTTTAGAGAGAGGGGAAGGGAGGGAGAAAGAGAGATAGAGAAACAACAATGTACAAGAGATACATCCATCATTTGGACCTCGTATGCACCCAGCCAGGGACCTGGCGCACAACCCTGGCATGTGCTCTGACTGGGAATCGAACCAGCAACCATTTCGTTTGCAGGTTGGTGCTCAATCCACTGAGCCACACAAGCTAGGGCCAGGGTATATTTTTATTTATTGTTTTTAGAGAGAGAAGAAGGTTGACAGAAAGAGGAAAAGAGAAAGAGAAACATTGATTGGTTGCCTCCCATATGTGCCCTGACTGGGAATTGAACATGCAACTTTTTGGTACATGGGACGTGGCTCTAATCAACTGAGCAACCCAGGCAGGGCCACAGTCCACCTTTTTAGGGAAATATTGGAACATCTAATACCTCTCCCTGAAGCCTGTGGTGTCTCTGTCTGGTCTGGTGGATAGGCCTAGCACATAATCTTCCATAATGATTGCTTATGACATAAAAATGCCCAAAGTCCTTCAGAGATCTGCATGCAGAGAAGGGTCAAGGGTTAAGGAATTATGAAAAAAATATTTTCATCAATTAATATAATCAAATGTTATCCTATTGAATAATTTTAATTTAAAACTTACCACTTGTTTCTCATAGAGAAATAAGTTAGGGAAGCAGTGGGTAACCAGTGGTTCAGAATATGGGTTCTGGACTTGGATTTACCAGTGTTCTAATTCTGTTTCTGTGTCTTTTTAGGAGGTGATTTGGTACAAATTTGTTGAGGTTTTTAAATTTTCATTTCCTTCAATATAAAGCAGAGGCATTAATATCTAAAGTATTTTGGAAAGGGTAAGTAAGAATATATGTAGGGAGTGCACAAACAGAATTTGGCCTTGTGTATAAAACCAATAAATGACAACTATTTTTTTTTTATTAAGAATAACAAAAGCAAAAAAGGCCCTATATGCTATTTTTATATCTGTTGATTGGACCTTTCCCCTAGGTCTTTCCAAATTATTAGATCAGGTCTTACAGGAACATAAGCGAATTTGGGTGTGGTGCCAGGAAACAGACTACCACAACTTAGAAAAAATTTTTTTAGTACATATGTATATAGAGCCTAATTCTCTTGGTATGTTAAGAAATATCTGCTTAGCTTTCATTCCCAGTGTGGCCCATCCTTTATAAACTGTCAGTGGAAAGGAAGCAGATGAAAGCAGGAATTCCAAGAGTATAATATCACCATGGCCTCATGAAACAGGAGGGAAGAAACCAAACAATTTATAATGGACAAGCTCCCAGATGTTTATTGCCAGGACTTTCTGCTCAGAGTGAAAAGAAAATTTAAACAAATGCCTTGTTCCTTTCCTGCACTATAAGAGAAAGCAGTTATTTTACTCAGGCTCTTTTCTTTCTCTCTCTCTCCCTCCCTTCACTCCTCATTTGATAGCTTTGGTATTCTGGAAAGGAAGAGAAGATAAATTGCTGCTCTGTTTTCCTGGGAGGCCTTGACTGTGATTCCATATAGAAGTGGCTTCTGATTTCTCTTTGCTCTTGGACATTGAATTTCAAAGCTAGACGTCTAGCTTTTTAATTAAAAATATTTTAAAAATCTTCACCAGAGGACATGCTGATTGATTTTGGAGAGAGGGGAAGGGAGAGAGTGATAAAGGGAGGGAAACATCAATGTGAGAAACCATTGATTGGTTGTCTTTCATATGCACACTGACTGGGGACAGAACCTGCAATCTAGGCATGTGTCCAGACTGGGAATCGAACCCGTGACTTTTCAGTTTATAAGATGGATGCTCCAACCAACTGAGCCACACAGGCCAGGGTGAGATATTTAGCTTTGTAATTAGCTTCTTTCTAGAGGTTGTATGGTGTAAGTAAGGTGCCAAGAATTGGCTTAAGGTAAGAAACTGCAGCCTCAGATATATACAAGGGGGTGGGGGGACACTCAGAAAAACCTGAAATTATCTTCTGGTGGGCATACCATTATAGTACAGGCTTTCACTGCTAGGTGAGTTTTCTAGGAACCAACTGTATCAGTGTACCAGCTGGTGTTGTTGTCAGAAGCTATGTCTGGCTTCAGTGAATTTTTTTTGAAGAATCTTTCAATGCGTTTGCCCATTTCATAATGGGTGATTTATAAGTGCATCTGTCTCTGTTGAATGTTCAACAGTTTTTACCAAAAAAGGCATGACTCCTATGTCCCACCCTCCCTAGTCACCTGATCTTGACTTTTTTTTACTTTTCAGATGAAAAAATCTGCTGATGTGGAAGAGGTGAAACAAAAAGTGGCAGAAGCACTAAAATGCATCAGAATTGATGAGTTCAAAATCTGTTTTGAACAGTGGAAAAAAATCTTGATAGGTTTATTGCGTCAAATGGAGAATACTTTGAAAGTGACTGAAGTTTAAACATGTAAGAATAAATACACAATTTTTTAATAAATAAAATCAATTTTTGAGTCCCCCCTCATATAGGCTCTCCATGCAGATACTATCTATTAATTAATCTTGTGTTCCCTTCATGTTATATTAAGTTGTAGTGTTTTAATGTTTAAAGTTAGTTCTATAAAAAGATATGAGTCATTCAGAGATTAATTGATCTCACACTACTATTTAACACAAAACTCTCAGATCCAGGGTATTTTAAAATAGTGTCCTTAATGGTCACTTGTATTAGTTTTTATTGCTGCTGTAACCATTAAGTTAGGTCCATCAAGATGATCCTTACATTTCAAGATCCTTAATATAGTCATATCTACAAAGTCACTCTTGCTATATAAAGTAACATATTCACAAGTTTTGGAATTAGAAATGTGGACTCCATTGTGGGCCATTATTCTACCTACCACAGTCTACCCTTTGTCTCCCAAAGCTTTACTTCAATCCTACATGTAAAATACAGTCACTCCTATCTCATCTCCAAGTGTCAATCCATTATAACATCATCTCAAAGTTCAAAAGCTCATCAGCTCAGAAGTCCCAAATCTTGTCAAGTGTGGGTGAGGCTTTGGATGATCCTTAGTCACAATTAATCTCTATCTGTGAACCTGTGAAACTCAAGAAATGAGTTTCTTGCTCCCCAATGGTGGGACAGACATAGGATTACAGATACAGATATGCCAATTTAAAGGGGAAGAAAATGGAAAAAATAAAGGAGTCACTAGTCCCAAGCAACTTGGAGATCCAGCTGGGCAAACATTAAATTTCAAAGCCTAGGAACAATACTCAGTGGTTTGCAGCTTCACTCTCTGGGCTCAAGGCTCTGCCCTTGGGGTCATCCTTTCTTCTTTATGAAGGATAGCATGTATTTGCAAGTAAATAATTTTTTAAGCCTGTGTCCTTCCTGTAGGGTTTTGGGAATTCAAAAACTTTTTTCATTTCATCTTCTCTCCACCCTCTTAGTCCAAGCTGGAAGTGTTTCTGTGACTTTAATATCAACAAAAGCCTGTGGATCTTTTACATATGTCATGGGGATTTATTTCACTGGAGATAAGAAGCTCCCCTACAGCTATTTCTTGGATAACCCAAGATCTATTCTCTATTCTTGACTTCTGTTGTGGTAGTTAAGAGGATACATGAGTTATGTGCCTCAACTCTTTTAAGAATCCTTTTTGTGACTGAATGCTCTGACTGTTTGATTCTTCTGAGGCACTAGCAAAACCTGGATTTCATCATACCTACCCTGTATTAGTTTCCTATTGCTGTTGTAACAAATTAGCATCAACTTAGTGGCTTAAAACAACACAAATATAGTATAGTTCTGGTGGTGAGAAATTCAGAGTGTGTCTTACAGGGTTAAAATGGAGGTCTTAGCAGGGCTGGTTCCTTCTGGAGACCTTCAGAGAGTACCCATTCTTTGCCATTTCTTGCTTCTAGAAGTTGCCTGCATTCCTTAGCCCATGGTGTCATGTCACTCTGACCACTGTTTCCTTTGTCATATCTGTTTTTCTGGCTCTGACCTCTTTGCCTCTCTCTTCTAAAAACCCCTGTGATTACAATGGATCCAGCTGGATACTTCAGGATCTTCTCTCCATCTCAAGTTTCTTAGCATAATCACATCTGCAAAATCACTTTTGCATTTTATGGTAACATAGTGTCAGGTTGGATTAGGAGGAGGACTTCTTCAGTGGGGCATTATTTGATTTACCACATACCCATTCATATTGAGCCTCCCAACTAAAATGGCTCTAGCTAGATTTCTTCAATGGAATACTACTTTTCCCCATATCAAATCCATATTTATTAACCTTGGCTGGTTTGGCTTAGTTGATTGGAGTCTTGTCCCATAAACCGAAAGGTTGTAGGTTTGATTCCTGGTCAGGGCACATACTTAGGTTGCTGTTTGGTCTCTGGTTGGGGCATGTAGGCAGGCATCGGAATAATGTTTCTCTCTAACACAGATGTTTCTCTTCCTCTCTCTCCCCTTCCCTTCCCCTCTCTCTAAAATCAATAAGCATGTCCTCGAGTGAGTATTAAAAAAGATGTTTTAGCTAACCTTTAAAAAAAGAAAGACTTCTATACTTGGAATTATCCCTTCTTTATAATTTTAGCCTTCTTTTCTTGCATTTAACCTCTGTCATATCAGACGACTCTTTGTTGTGTTTAGTTAAACTTCTGTGACCTTGTTTGTGTTTGTTTTTTTCACTGGGAATGCCTGTTCTTCAATCCCTCTAAATCTTATTTATTATTCAAGGTTCATGCCCACTAATTTCCCCTTCTCTGAGACTTCCCCTAAAGACCCTGCCTTCTTTGGTTTATCTCTTCACGTTCTTCTAGAGCATTTGCAGGTTTTGCACACAAATTTTATATCTATGTTTATATATATAATATGAGTCTTTTGTTACCACTGGAAATTTATTTATATAAAGTAGAAAATGAGAAATAGGGTCTGACACAGACAATGCAACAGTACTAATAATAATAGTTAATCCCCAAGTTTTGTGGTCTTTTCACTTTTTAAATGGTACGTTTTAATTAACTAATTGTAAAAGTAAATGAAATCTAGTTAAACAGAGTCTAGTTTATTAATAATTTCCTTTATACTTAGTGCTTTTTGTGTTTCTTTAAAAAAAAATCTTTGCCTAACCTTAGATCAAGAACACATTCCCCTATGTGTTTAATGTTTTGCTTTCCACATTTAGGCCTGTGATTTATTTGGAATAAACGTTTATATATATGGTTTGAGGTAGAGATCAACATTTCCCATCCCCAACTAATCTAGCACCATTTACTATTGATAAGAGCACTCTTTCTGCACAGTATTGCAGTGACACCTTTATCATAAATTGGGTAACTATAAGTGTCTTGGTCTATTTATGGACTCAATTTTTCCCATTGGTCTATTTGTCTATTCTTGTGTAAATAGTATATTTTAATTTCTATAGCTTTGTAATACATCTTGATATCTGGTAGTGAAGTCCTTCAACTTTGTTTCTCTTCTTAAAGATGATCTTGGCTATTTTATAATCAGGTGTTTAATTGCTCCCTACTCTACCAGTAATTGCTAGCATTTTAGTTAGGGCTACTTTGAATCTGTAGATCAATTTGAAGAGAATGGCAAATCTTCTAAACCATTGTACATTTTTTCATGGAGGTCTTGCTCATTTTTCTGTTAGATTTATTCTCAGGTATTTGGTATTTTCTGATGTTAGCATAAATTATATTTTTAAAATGTTTATTTTTGTATTATTTAATACTCAGAAATTTATTGCTCATATAGAAATATTACTCATATAGAAATACTCATCCTGTACCTTGTGGCTTTGTTAAATTCTTTTGTTATTTCTGTTTACTTTCACATACATATTTTTGGATATTCTATGTAGTAGGTTTATTTTTAATTATTCTGCTTGTTATACTTCTCCAATCTAAGGAAATATGCTTTTTATCAGTTCTGGAAAAATTTCTGCCTTTGTTTTAGTTGAATATAGTTTTGCCATTTTTCTAATTTTTAAATTTTTCTCTTTTATCTAGAGACAATATTGTAAAAATGCACATTGCCAAAGACAAAGAGAAAAATATGCAAAGCAACCTGAAAGAAAGAGATTACTTATAAAGAAGCAATAGACTGGCAACAGATTTCACATGAACAGAAATAGCAGCCAAAGGACAGTGAAGTCATATATTTAAAGTGCTGAGAGAAACTGTCAACCTGGAATTCTTTATAAGCTAAACTTTCATTCAAGAGAGAAAAGGTGAAATGAAGATATTTTCAGAGAAAGACTCAAATAATTTAATTCTCCCATAACTTTACTAAGAATTACTAAATTATAAATGTTATTAACAAGAGAGGATGAAGAATAGAACAACATTAGGTGGGAAAAGAGGAGATATAACTACTGATGCTTAAGAGATTTAGACAGGTGTTAAGAGATTATCATAAACAATTTCCTATTAATGTATTTGAAACCTTGTCGTAAAGAAACAATTTTCTAAAACAACAACAACATTTTCAAATTGGATTAAAGAAGACAGAGAATACTAGAAGAGACCAAGATTAATTAATAACACTGAGTAAAATGAAATCATTTTATATTTAAAAAAAGTACAAAATACAGGCCCAGATGGTTTAGGGTATATTCTAACAATCTTTACAAAAGAGATTACCTGTATAAAAATTATTACAATGAAAAAAAGGTAATTTGCTATTATTAAGTTTATTTTGTGATACTTGTATAGCTTTGATAAAAACGAAAATGTACATGCACAATACAGAAAAGGAAAATTATGAACATAGCTATTCAAATAATAAAATATCAGCAGACAAAGTTTGCAAGTGCTAATCCTAATCAAATGCATCATGTCTAAGATTATTTTACCCCAGGAATAACATGCATTAACACTGGATAAAATGTAATTGCAAATGAGGAGCTCTTCCTAAGCTGCACAAAGATATGTGTCAAACTCAAAGCAAGCATTATGCTTAGTGGTGATGTATTTGAAAAAACAGACTGGCCTCTACTTAGCAGATACGTTTATTTGGGGTTTATTTAGAATGATTTGGGAATGTTCTCTTTTATATCTCAAAGAACTATATATTTGAAAATTTTTATACTGTGATAAATTGCAGTTCATGTCAGAAGAATTGTGATTTACAACTAGTTTATTTTTAGTTGTCAAACAGTTCATTCAAGCACTTCCAGATACCAGTGCTAGATGTTTGGTTTTGACATTTAGATAAAGACAGGCTGCTTATATATATTTTAGAGGATTTTAACTTGAACTCATCCTTAAAGCTGATTATATATACATTTCATACAAGATTTTATCCATATGTAAATAATATACAAAGTCATGGAAAAATCCATGACAGAGGTATTATCGTTAACTTATGTAATAAGATAACAGTGACTGCTGCGAACATTATACTGAAACTCCTGCTATTGCATGCTCTTGGAAAGAAATAGAACAGATCTATTTAGACAATACAAGAGAATCAGAATCAATAAGAAGCTACTTGATACAGTAAAATTATAAAACACTCAATATTTCATTCAGAGGCAAGAAGCACAACAAAAATAAGGAAGCTAGGAATAAATTTAATGAAAATATACACGACCTTATTTCTAAAATTATAAAACTTTACTGAAAACTATGAAAGAAGATCTAAATAAATGAGAAGCAGTCTGTGTTCATTGATTAGGTTACTCAATACAATATGGGAACTGTCCCTAAATTAGTTTATAAGCTGTGACATTCAAATGAAAATATCAATAGTTTTTTCTATGAAATTTGGGATCCTGAGCTAAGAACATTTTGAAGAAGAATAAGGACAGCAGTCCTCCTACTAGATATTAAGAGTTAGTTACTTTAAATATATTATTAAGTATACTAATTAAAACAAATACTACTGGTGCAGGAATAGACAGAACTTTAGAATAAAATTAAAGGCCCAGAAATATATCCATATAAATATGGGAAGTTGGTACATTTTAGTCATTCACTACATATATAGCACTCTCCTTTTTTCTAGTAGAATCTACTTCAAGTTGCCTTCCAGGTTCTTTTGACATGATTCTATTAGTCATTGATAGCTTCCTTAGTGCCTGGTATGACGATTCTTCCAGACTCATCTGGTACACTTCTTGCTGTTAATCTGATATTAGTCATTTTTCCAAGAAACCTCAGAGACAAAACCTCCCTGAGTTCATATTGATAATTCTCAATTCAAATTTGGGAATATAAGCTTTATATTTATGTTCTCATAAATTAAATCTGTATCTTCTTTAACACTGAGAATCATGGTTGTCAAGAACAGGAGAGATAAAAATTTTTAAATATTTTATTATTATTGGTTTGTTTTATCCTCTATTACATACAGAATAATCTTATAATAATAATAACAGTAATAACAATAATAATAATAATAACTAAAAATGATACAACAACCACTGCTAGTATAATCACTCTGAAAACACTTAGTGTTGTAAATATTGTCTGTGGCCTTCAGTTTTGTTACATAATTGTTTTGTTTGTTTTCATGTGCTGACTTGCGGGGATTCGAATCCACATTGCTATTTGCATAGTTCAGAATCCCTTTTGTTAAGTTCTGAAATTTTCTTTCCTGTATAATTAAAAATATATAAAGAGTAATCCAATTGGCTGATGATTATTTATTTCAGTCTAGGATATATTTTGTGGTTTATTTCTAAAAGTCAATGTAGTGAAATCTTATTGGGGGTTTTAGAATACGGTGAAGTGAACTGTATAGAAATCCAAGTGTTTGGGGGATTGTGGTCAGTAGAGTGGCAAGGTATGGCTTGGAGACGTTGGTTGAATATAGTTAACAATCTTCAGCATCCCTTCAAAACTATGCAAGTAAAGATGCAACGTAAGTCAAAACAGTGTCCTTACTATCAAAATGCAGCATTTAGAAAAATACTTTATTGTCTTCTCTCAATCAGATTTCTACCTCTAACTCCCTTCTATGTAGAAATTGAGGAGCTGGCACTTGTGGTAGTGGATATGTTTTGTGTTTTGGTTGCCTATCACCCATTTCTCCTATTTTGGCTTAAACATATTAATTTCCTTTATTTTTTAAGTTAAGATTATTTTCAGAGCAGTTTTATGTTTACAGCACAATTAACACATGCATAGCCTCTCTCATGATCAACATTCTCCACCAGAAGTGATACATCTGTTATAATTGATGAACCTGCATTGACACATTATAATCACCCAAAGTTCACAGTTTACATTAGGATTCATTCTTGGTATTGCACATTCTGTAGGTGTGGACAAATGTGTAATGACATGTACTTATTATTATGTTATCATGTAGAGTAGATCACTGCCCCCTAAATTCTACTTGCTTCTCTTATTCATTTCTTCTCCTCTCCTCCCACCAACCCCTGACAACCCTTTGATCTTTTTCTGTGCCCATAGTATTTGCCTTTTTTTCAAAATGTCATGTAGTTAGAATCATACAGTATGTAGTTCACTTCATTTTGAAGATTCTCTCTTTGTCTAGAAATTTTTTTCTTTGGGGGATTATTTACCTCCTAGGAGTAGGCATGTGACTCCTGCTAGATTAAGCAGTTCTTACAGAACTTCAATATTAATTGGAGTAATGTAGAAAGATTATAAGGTAGTAGATCATTCATTCCAGTGACGTTATTGTGAGGAGAATGTTGATTAATTCCACTTGCCTTGGACCTGTTCTGATTTTTGACCTTTTTCCAGCTTGTTTCCCCAGTCTTATTGTAAATTGTGTATTCCCTAATAATCTACTCTTTAGAGTTGGCTTTTGTTACTTATAACCAAACACTTATAACTGATTCAGTGGTGATCAGTTGAGTACATTGGAAATGTTCAATCAATTTAAATTGTAGCCCCCTTTCCAATAGTTCTCTTGATCTTCCTTTCCCCATTCTATTGAAAACACACACACACACACGCTTTATAATTCACTTATTTTTATTGTTTATGTCTCCCATTAGAATATAAGCTCCATGAGGACAATAATTCCTTATTTACTATTTATTTTTTAAATTAAAGTGTAGTTGACATAAATACTATGTTAGTTTCAGGTGTATGATATAGTGATTCCACATATATATTCCTTGTGAAGTGATCACCACAATAAGTCTAGTAACTATTGCCACTAGTTATTATGATAATATTGATTCCCTCTCTCCCCTACACTGTACATTATATCCCCAAGGCTGACTTTTTGAAAATAACTGGAAGTTTGTGCCTCTTATTCTCCTTCACACTTTTTACCCATCTCTTAGCCTCCCTCTCTTCTGCCAACCATCAGTTTGTTCTCTGTATCTTTGTGTCTGTTTCTGTTTTGTTTTACTAGCTCTTGCTCTTTTTTAGATTCCACATATAAGTGAAATGATGGTATTTGTCTTTCTTTGTCTGATTTATTTCATTCAGCATAATACCTTCTAGATTCATCCATGTTGTCACAAAGAGCAAGATTTCATTCTTTTCTCTGGATGAATAATATTGTATTGTACAACGTCTTCTTATCTGTTCATCTATCATTGGACACCTATGTTGTTTCCATATCTTAGCTATTGTAAATAATGCTTCAATAAACATAAGGATGCATATATCTTTTAAAATTAATGTTTCTGATACCCAGAAGCAGAATTGCTAGGTCATATGACAGTCTCATTTAAAAAAATTTTTAAATAAAACTTTATTTTTAAATTATAGTTGATGTACAATGTTATATTAGTTTTAGGTGTACAACCTAGTGATTAGACATTTATATAGCTTATGAGGTGATCACACTGATAAATCTAGTACCCATCTGACAGCATGCATAGTTATTCCAATATTATTGACTGTAGTCCCTATGCTGTGTTTTACATAGTCATGACTATTCTATAAGTACCAATTTGTACTTTTTAATTCATTCACCTTTTTTACCTAACCCCCCAGTACCCCTCCCAACTGGCATCTGTTAAAATGTTCTCTGTACCTATAAGTATGTTTCTGTTGTGTTTGTTTGTTTACTTTGTTTTTTAGATTAAACATTTAAGTGAAATCATTTTCTTTCTCTGCTTGACTTATTTCACTCAGCACAATATCTTTGAGCCCCATTCATGTTGTTGCAGATGGCAAGATTCCATTCCTTTACATTTATTTTTAATCCTTACCTGAGAACATGTTTATTGATTTTAGGGAGAAGGGAAGGGAGGGAGATATATATAGAGAAACATTGATGTGAGAAACATCGATTGGATGCTTTTCATATGTGCCCCAACTAGGGACTGAACCTGAAGTCCAGACTTGTGCTCTGACTGGGAATTGAACCTGTGACCTTTCAGTTTGTGGGATGACACCCAACCAACTGAACCACACTGGCCATGGCAAGATTCCCTCCTTTTTTTTTATGGCTGAATCATATTCCATTGTATAGAGGCACCATTTATTTACCCATTCATCTATTTATGGACACTTAGATTGCTTCCATATCTTGGCTATTCTAAATAATGCTGCAGTGAACATATGGATGATAGATATGTATGTATTGCCATTTTATTTATATATTTTATCTTTTTTATTCATCTTAAAAAAGACCCTTCAACATTTTTTGTAATACTGGTTTGGCTATGATTAACTTTTTTAGAGTTTTCTTGACTTGGGAGCTCTTTATTTGTCTGTTGATTTTAAATGATAGCTTTGCTGGGAAGAGTAATCTTGGTTGTAAGTCCTTGCTTTTCATCACTTTGAATATTTCTTGCCAGTCCCTCCTGACCTGTGACATTTCTGTTGAGAAATCAGCTGACCATCTTTTCTATCTCTTTATTAAAGTTTTCATTGAGATCACTGAGCATCCTTATAACCAGTGTTTTGAACTCCGCATCTGTAGATTGCTTGTCTCCATTGTATTTAGTTCTTTTTCTGGAATTTTGTTCTGTTCTTTCATTTGGGACATGTTTCTTTGTCTCCTCATTTCAGCTGCTTCCTTGTGTTACTTTCTATGTATTAGGTAGGTCTTCTATGTCTCCCAGACTTTACAGAGTGGCCTTAGGTAGTAAGTGTACTGTAGGGCCAGTGGTGCAGCCTTCTTTGTCACCCAAGCTGGACACTCCAGGTACACCCACCAAGTGGACTGTGTGCACGCTCTTATTGTAGTTGGGCATTGATTGTTGTCAACAAAAGCCATTTACCACCAGGTCCACTGGCTATGAGAAATGGCAGTGATCATAGCAGAGGATGTGCTGTGTAGTGGCCAACCCCATAGAACTGATCTCCCTTTAACAGGGCTCTGGTGCATATTCTGTTCATCCCTTGAGTGCGTTGATTGTGGAGGTGTCTGGTTGGTGTTTTGATGCAGTCTAAAGCTGTTATCTGGGTGTGCTGGCTCTGGGGCTTCCCAGGAGGTGCAGGCTAAAGTCAGCTTGTGTCCTTCCTGGTGCCACCCAACATGAGATACAAAATGATCTGAAGATGACTACTACTTGTGTAACAATGGATATGCCTGGGAGAGGCCAAGCTGCAAACCAAGGCCAGCCTCAGCTAGTTCCATACCTGGGGTCACTTAGCAAGAGGTTACAGGCCACTCAAAGTCCAGATACTCTTGTTTTCAGTTTGTGAACCTTTGAGAAATTTTAGGAATGTCTGTGTCATGAGCCAAGACAGGTGGTTTGTATGGAAAAGCCACTGGAAATAGCTTGGTTGGGTCCACAAGTTGGGGGGGGGGTGTCTCAGTGAATAACCAGGGCAAGGCAAATTGTATTACCTAGGTTGATGGAGACTCATATATGGTGCCCACCAGCCAGCTCTGTGGGGATAGAGCTCAGAAAATAAATGCTGGCCTCTGTCAGCACTTCTGCCTGGTAGAAATCTGCCCCTCCAGTTCTGGTCCTGAAGCTTGACAATTTAGTTTTTCCTTGTTTGTCCCTGGCATCTTTCAAGCTGCTACCCCAGCACTGGAGCTCAGAGCAAGTGAGCCTGAATAAATTCATGTGGACCTTTTAAGAGGAACACCTGTCTCAGTCACAATCCCTGCTTATTTTCACAGCCAAAAGTTATGGGTACTTTTCTTCCTGGCACTGGAATCTTGGGCAGTTCTGGTGTCAGGCTGGAACCCCTTGTTTCTCAGGAGGGACCTTTGCAGATGAAATATTCTTCCTGATTTTTAACTTCCACACCAGGGTGTGGGACCAACCTGTTTGGAGTCTTGGCCCCTCCTACCAGTTCCATTGTGGCTTCTTTTTAAATTCTTAGTTGTAGGACTTTTGTTTGGCTACATTTCAGGTGGTTGTGAATGATGGTTTTTCTGTAGCTTAGTTGTAATTTTGATGTGATTGTGGGAGGTTCAGAGTACTGTGTTTATCTACACCACCATCTTAACTGAAGCCCATTTTCAATTTTTTGGAGGAACCTCCATACTGTTTTCCATAGTGGGTGTACCAATTTACAATCTCACCAACAGTGTACAAGGGTTTCCTTTCTACACATCCTCAAGGATTCTTGATTTAAACTGTTCATTTGAACCCTATATTCCAAGTATCTAGGACAACTTCTGAAACATAGCAGGTTCTCAAGAAATATTTATGAAATTAATTAATAAGGTTAGTAAGCCACTGTTTTTTTGACTCTCTTGATTGGAGCAATGCACAGTTCCAGTTCATTGTAAGACTTTGGCATGCTTTCGCTGCAGATGGTTTTGTATGTTATCACTGAGTGGGTTGGGAGAAAATGTAATCATATGAGGGCAGTAACCAGCTGCTCTCCACCTCCAAGGAAATAAACAAAGCTATGGGCTCAGATGGTTAAAGTTCTACATGGTCTTCCAGATCTTGCTATCTAACCAAAGTCCACTTTACATTGTAAGGAAAATTCTGAAAATATCAATGTTATAATAAGCTAAAAGAAGATTTTATTGAAGAACTCAAAAATGTATTAATTTTAATTAAAAATTTTAAAAATTTTACTTAATCACACTAAATGACATAGCACTCAACTGACACCGAATGCCATAATCAGGGGGAGGCAAAACAGCTAGGGGAGAATGGCTAGTATGTGATCTGAGACATCATTATAGAAACTGGAATCAGAATTAGGTTATTAACACAACGTTATAGTTGCTAGTGGAAGGTAAATTGAACAACTAATCTTAGATGAGGAAGAGGGATTAATATTTATTAAATGTTTTACATAAGCTTTACATATATTATTTTAAATATGCCTTTCATGTTTTTTTCACATTATCTCAAAATAAGCCCATGTTAGAACCTTTATTTTACAAACAGAAAAACAAAATAAAAAAGTTAGTTAATTTATAGTGACACAACAAGAAAGTGTCAAGCTCCAAATTTGGCTAGGTTAATCTATATCTATTCTTTCCACTGCATCATCTCCATCATTGGAAATTAAATATAAAACTATAGAAAAAAGCCACTTTCTCTGGGTGAAAATGGTGACTTGAATATATGCACTACTTACCATTCTCTTGTTAAACCCCAAATCTATCTTTAAAACAACAGAAACTTTTTTCTAAAGGCAAAAAATGTGAGGACAAGAGAAAAAGAGAGAAAATGACCAACAAAATCGGTAAGTTGATAAGTAGATAGAAAAGTGGTAACTGACTAAGCAGATCTGAGGTAACCGAATCCCATGTTGGCAATGGAGAAAATTGAATAACAAATTGATTTACTCTGTTGAACCTAGAGGGCTCAAGAATTAGAGCTGATACCTGTGTAAGTGCAAGGAAAGTTCTAGTCTAATTTTGAAGTAAGTTCCCTAGATGCATGTCCCAGTTACACAGAGCTGCATGATGGCTCTCTTGTCTTACATCCTGGAAGACTGAAGAGGTATTCTCTGGGGATAGTAACACAGAAAGTCACTGGAGGATCCCAAACACAGCGGAGGACAGGGAACCATACTGAAAGTGGGAGGAAAGACCTGAAGTTTGTACACTCAATGCTGAAGTCACTGTCTTTCCCTGTGCACTTTCAAGAAAGCTGGCAGCCTGGCCCATGCCTATAGGAGAGGAATATGGGTGCTCATTCTCTGGGGAACCTGTGTAGCCCATGGCTTTTCTAAGAGAAAACATAGGATCACATTAACACCAGGAGTTCACTGAAATAACTCACCATATCCCTTGGAGCTAAAGCTCATGTCAAACCAACTCCATCTTTGTGCTTAGAGCTTCTAATCAACATTTAAAAGAATTATTTTTAAAAACTTAACATAAAATTTACCATCTTAACCATTTTTAAGTGTATAGGTTAGTGACATTAAGTATATTTATCTTGTTGTACAATGGATCTCTAGAAACTTTTCATTTTGCAAAAAAACCCCTCTATATCCATTGAACAACAACTCTCCACATCCCCTTCCTCTCAACCCCTGGTAACCATCATTCTTCTGTTTCTATGAGTTTGACTACTTTAGATACCTCATATAAATGTAATCATATAGTATTTGTCCTTGTGATTGGCATATTTCACTTAATCGTAATGTATTTAACTATCAGCTAGGTTGTAACATGTGACAGGATTTCCCTTTTTAAAGATGGAATAATATCTCAGCTTCTAATCAACTTCTAACACTACACTTTTAAAAAATGTGCTGGCAATAATGTACAATTACCAGGCATTAGAGGAGAACCTCTTGCATGAAAGACAGAGAGACACAAATTAACATAAGTCATCAGACTATTCAGGGATAAGATAACTTTACAAAAACTATCAATTAAAATGTCAGAGAATAAAAGATACCACACAGGAAGTAAGAATAGAATAATTGCTTTTAAATAAAGAACAAATAAAAACAAAATCAAACAGAACAAAAAGTGTTCTTGGGAAAACTCAAAAGAATGGTGAGATTATAGGCTGGGGAAATTTCTCAGAAAGTGGAGAAAACAAGATGAAAAATGAGAGAAAAAGATAAAATAAAGGTAACAGCTCAGAAAATTCAAAATAATAGGAATTTTAGGTAGCGAGAACAGAGAAAATGAAGGGGGAGAAAAACAATAAAATAATGTCTAAAAATTATCTAGAATGGAAGGGCATGAATTTTCCATTGAAGGATCCATAAAGTTCCCAGCAAAATGGTACACCATTATGAAACCTCAGGATACCAAGGACAATAAGAGCACTATACTAAATTTTAGAGAGAAATAAGTTTTAGAAATTAGAATGCTGTCACTATTGCAACAGCAATGCTATAAGCTAGAAGACAATGGAAAAATGTCACCAGTTTAAAGTTCTATACCTCATTAATTTATTAATCAAGGCATCTAATAAATATTAAATTTGTGGCCTGACTAGTGTGGCTCAGTTGGTTGGGCATTGTCCTGCAAAGTGAAAGGTTGCTGGTTTGATTCCACGGCAGGGTACATGCCAGGGTTGCAGGTTTGGTCCCTGGTTGGGCGCATACAAGAATAAAATGATCGATATTTCTCTCTCAGATCAATGGTTCTCTCTCTCTCTTTCTCCTTCCTGTACCCTGTCTCTAAAAATAAATAAATGAACAAAATCCTAAAAAATATGTGTAAGTGTCAAGGCTCTACTTCACTTGCTCAGTTCTGTTAGAGAAATAATAAGGCAGACCACTTCTCTGTGTCTCTCTTTTGTAGTTGGTTTTAAATAAAAATATAATTTTAGAATAGTTTTAGATTTATAGAAAAATTCTGCAGTGAGTAGAGTTTCCATTTCTCCACACAGTCATCATCGTCATCGTCATCGGCAGCCGTCCGTCTCGAGAGACGATGGTGTAGCTTCTTAAGAGTCTATCTGCACCGCCGAGAATGGCTGTGCAGTCCGACTCGGGAGTGACACGGTATCTGTCTCCTCCCGTGTTGAATCGACATCTTGCGATGACGCTGGAGTGTCCTCTCCAGTGAAGCTGAAGCTACAGAGCCTGGGCAGGGTGATATGGAGGGTCTGCTGTTGCCCATGCAGCAGACCCCCCCTCTCTTCGCAGCTGAAGGGTCCAAGGGAAAGACGGAGTCAATACAGCTTGGCTTCAGGTGCGCCGCAGGAGTTGCCGGTGTTGACTACAACGTCAAACCGCCTTAGGGACTCCGGCTCCGGATTTTCTGTCGGGGTTTACTCCCTTAGCCTTTCCCCTGAAGAGGTATGCCGCAAGGCAGCGGAGGTTTTTTGGAGTCAGAGTTTTCCTTCTCTGATGTGCCCTGACTGGAAGATCGAACCAGCGACACTTAGCTCGCAGGCCGACGCTCAATCCACTGAGCCAAACCAGCCAGGATTCAAGGTATATACTGTCAGCATAACTTATCATTGTTAATCTTGACTTTGGTCACCGTGCTAAAGTAGTGTTTTTCAGGTTTCTCCACTGTAAAGTTACTCTAACATCCCTAACTCTTTATTCTTACTGTACTTGGTGAAAGGAGGTCCCTATGTGGAACTCATACTTACAGGTAGGGGTTATACTCCATCTCCCTGAGGGTGGAGTATCTACATATATTACTGTATTTGGAATTCTTCTGACTAGTAGATTTGCCTTTTCTCCTGTCACTTATTTATTCAATAATTAATTTATATCAGTATTGACTCATGGATATTTTATATATTGGGTTATAATCCAATATTACTATATTTATTTTTCTGTGGGTTTCTTTTTGTAACACTTATTTTACAGGTGCTGTGTTACAAAGACCCAAAGTATTCTAGTTCCCTTTCTTCTAATCTATAGCTTTTAGCCTAGATCTTAAGAAAACAAAATTGATGTACTGAAAAAATGCTTTTTTACTTGTACACAAGTCATAGACTTTTATTAAAAATAAACGCAGTCAGCATTCTCTGTTGCAATAAAACCCACTCTACAGAAGTCACAGTGCCTGTGGAGCTAACAATCCATTCACTTACTGTAATGCCATTTTCCCTGAATTAGGTTTGTTGAGATGAATTTATGTTTCAGTTAACCTGAGCTGCTATAAAACTTGAGGCATTAAAATGCTTCTTACTGTACTGATTATCTTATGGCTCATATTCCTGTCAAGCAGCATATGTAAGAAGATGTATTTTCTCTAAATTTTAAGTGACTTTATAGCAGAAACTTATACTTAGAGTACATAGAGCTTCTTCAGCAGGCTTATAAAAAGAAAACAACCCTTAAAATGTTTAGATACAAAAGTTTGAACACTTCTTTTAAAAGTATACTTCTTGTCTGCATTTTCTAACTAATTTTTCCATCTTTGGTCTTCGTTACTTAGACTGTATACCTTCAATCATATAAATCACTAAGCCTGAAATAAAGATTCATGACAAGTCATTAACCTTGGAAAGGTTAATTAGAAACAGTGTAGAAGAGTATGAGTGGCAGAAGTACTTGTCTTATTCTTAACTTTTTGTGACTGCTTCTTAAGTTTCATCGCTAAGTAAAAGGTTTTCTAAAGCCTGTTGGTAGAAGTTATTTATCAAATTTAAGCAATTTTCTTCTATTCATTGCTTAATAAGAGTTTTTTAAAATTGAGATTTAATGCTAAATTTATCAAATACTTTTAAAGAAACTCTCATTTTTCTCCTTTTATCTCTTTTTTATTTGTTTTATTGATTACGCTGTTTCAGTTGTCCCAATTTCTTTTCCTTTGCTTCCCTCTACCCAGCAGCTACCCACCCTCTAACAGTTTCCCCACCCCCTTAGTCCATGTCCATGTGTCGTGCATATAAGCTCTTCTCAACATCTATCCATTCTGCACCCTCATACTATGCTTCTTAATTCCTGCACCATTTCCCTCCCTCTCCCCCATTTACCACCCCCCCCCCAGCTGACCATACCTATGATTCTGTTCACGCTCTGGTTGTCTGCTTAGTTTGCCTTTGTTTCCTTTCCTTAGCTTCCGTTGTTGATAGTTGTGATACTGTTTTCATTTTAAAGTTCATAGTTTTTTTTTCTAATATAACTCAATCAATGATTATCCTTCTGCAGTTGTCCTTATAAACTGCAAGCATTTTCTGAGGTTATATCATTTTATTTTCAGAGAAAGGGGAAGGGAGAGAGAGAGGGAGAGAAACACCAATGTTTGGCTGCCTCTTGTGCACCCCCAACTGTGGACCCAGCCCACAACCCAGGCATTGTGCCCTGACTGGGAATTCAACCAGGACTCTTTGGTTCGCAGGTGGGCACTCAATCCACTGAGCTAAACCAGCCATGGCTAAAGTTCATAGTTTTGATCTTTTTCTTAAATAAGTCCCTTTAACATTTCACGTAATAATGGCCTGGTGATGATGAACTCCTTCAGCTTTACCTTGTCTGGGAAGCACTTTTTCTGCCCTTCCACTCTGAATGATAGCTTTGCTGGATAGAGTAATCTTGTTGGTAGGTTCTTGCTTTTCATCACTTTGAATATTTGCTACTAGTCCCTTCTTGCCTGCAAAGTTTCTTTTGAGAAATCAGCTGACAGTCTTATAGGCACCCCTTTGTATGTAACTCTCCTCTTCTCTCTTGTTGCTTTTAAGATTCTCTCTTTATCCTTAATCTTTGGCATTTTGATTATGATGTGTCTTGGTGTGGCCCTCCTTGGGTCTAGTTTGTTTGGGACTCTGTGCTTTCTGGACCCATATGTCCATTTCCTTCCCCAAATTAGGGAAGTTTTCCTTCATTATTTTTTCACACAACTTTTCAATTTCTTGCTCTCCCTCTTCACCTTCTGGCAACCCTATGATTCTTATGTTGGCATGTTTAAAGCTCTCTCAGAGGTTTCTAAGCCTCTCCTCATGTTTTTCAATTCTCATTTCCTCCTTCTGCATGGTTGACTGTTTATTTCTCCCTTATGTTCCAATTTGTTGATTTGAACCCTGGTTTCCTTTCTTTCACCACTTGTTTCATGTCAATTTTCCTTCATTTCAGCCGGGATAGCCTTTATTCTTTCCCTGTTCTGTTTAATCTTTTCTGTCAAGTCTGTGAGCATCTTTATCACCAATGCCTTAAACTGTCCATCTGTTAGATTAGCTATCTCCTCATCTGTTAGGTTCCTTATCTGCTTGTTGTTTAGTTGTGTCACTGGGACCTTGATCTGTACCCCCTTCTGGGCCGTACTTCTTTGTCTCCTCATCTTGACAGTTTTCTGTGTTTGCCTCTGTGTTTTGGGAAGGGCTGTTGCACTTTTTATGTTATAGGGGGTAGAGCTTTAGGTATTCATTAGTGCTGGCGACTTATTTCACCACATTTTTGCCTTGTATGTGGGGAAGGGGTCTGAGAGGGAACAGTGCTGGTTGTCGCTACTGCTTTTTCAGGCAATTCTGCCCCTTCCCGTACTGAAAAAGCTGCCAACTTTTCGAGACTGGTAGCTTCTTCCTCGGCCCCAACACCAAACTGGCTTTCACAGTCAGAAACAATGTGGCTCTATTTTCCCTGGCGCTGGAACCGCAAGCTACCTGGTGTGGTCTGGGGCTGGGATTTGTCTGGTTAGGGGCTGGGATCGCTTCTTGGATTTAAGCTGTATGGCTGTTTCTTTTGCCATGGTTACAGTCACTGTATTGCTAGCCGCACCCCAGACATGCCTGCCAGCTGCACGCCTGCCAAGCACCAACCCCACAGCTATGGCTCCACTCCTCTTTCTCTTTGTCCCAGCCCTACCCCTTCTACCTTATGGCTGATTATACACTGGGAACACAATTTTAGTTGAGTTAGATATGACACTTGTTCTTGACTAACTTTTGGCATCTGAATCCAAAAATGACACCAGATTTCTCCATCACATCAACTTTTTAAGGTACCCTTCCTTTGTCCCAAAAATTATACAAAATGTACATACAAAGGAAAATAAAAAAAATTACCTGAATAAACTGTTTATTTAGAGTTAATTTATTCATATAAAGGCTATATATTGTTACTGTAAGTCAAATTGTGTACAAGTAGTAAAGTTTCGCTACCAAATATACATATTAAGGTATTTTATCTTTTCAAATGACAGGCTAGGAAGTGCCAAAATGGGACACTTGAAACAGTCTCCTTTAGTTGGCAAAGTTTTAACAAATTGCTTCATGAGACCCAGTTTTATGTGCAGAGGTGGGAATATAATGTTCTTTCTGTCAACAAGTGGCTCATGTAAAATATTTGGATCACCAGGTTTGAGGTCAGGTCTTGGAGGCCAATTCGACTCCACCCAATGCTTCTCCTGAGTTCTGTTATTCCACAAACACAGAAAACAGGGATACTTGGTGTATCCACATTGCTGACCAAGAAGAAAGCAGACCATTTGAAGGTCAACACAGATGATCCAATTGTGCTTGTGGTATTGCAACAGATCAATGACTCTCTTTATGTCTTCATATGCTTCACAAAAACAAACTGAATGGCCAATTGGAACTGCACCAAATCAATTGCCATCGTGGAGGAGGATACACTTCAAGCTCCACTTTGAGCTGTCAATGAAGAGTTGCCATTCAGTAGTGTTATAGATCGGAATCCCCAATTCTTCCATTAAACCATGTATGTTATGGCAATACACAAAGCCACCATCACTTTGAAAGTACTGCAGAAATGCACTTTCTCTTGATTGAGAGTAGAATGCCTTCACTCCTTTTTCAAGCAAGTTTTTCTCATGCAGTATTGATGCTAGGATAGTCCCAAATCTCATGCCAAATCATTCAACTCATGTTGATCAAATCCCTCACAAACCGAGTCATCTTCAATTTCAAAATCTTCATCGTTGTTGTCACTGTTACTTAGTTCTTCACCATACTCCCGCTTTTTGAAAGACGGTAGTTCAATGAAAACTGGCACTGGGATTTCAGCTGAATGAGGCATTGGGCATATAGTTGATGGTAGACTAGAATACTCTGTTCTACATTTATTTTTCTTGTTATATCCTGGCATTTTCACTACACAAAAGTAATGATCTCTGGGCTCTCACCAAACCGTAGGCATACCAAATGGCAATTTATCATGTGTTCCCTTCATCCACATCTGTAAACTCTCGGCACACTGCTTGCACACATTGTGAGGGGCCCAAGACTTACCTTGATCACCAAGTTTTACTTTAAGATATGCAAAATAGGCTTCCTGACAAATGTGCTGCTGTTTATCCTTTGGGAATGGTGAAACTGCCACAGATAGAACAAAATGAATCAGGGTTGTTTAGGTGCTTACAATGAGAAATAGCAGAGGCAGACATGATCTGAAGGAAAGGAAATGAGTATGTATGTAAATAAAAAAATAAATTCTGCTAACTCCTTGTACACAGACAGGAACTTGGACTATACTTGAGAATATGATTCACTATATAGAGCAGCACTCAACCTCTCACCACACTGTCTCATGTGTAACTGAATAGCCTAGTCAAATGTGAACTTGTCCCTGGTTTCCAAGGTCATCCCCCACCCCTCCCCACTCAAGAGAGGTTTGCTCTTAGCCAATAGGAGAGCACTAGTGCTTCCCTTGATCCAAGTGCTATCCAGCCCAGAGTAGTCGCATTAAGATAAACTGTAGAGAAATGGCTTGGACACAAAGGGCCCAGAGGTCTGAGAAGGGGGAAACCTAAAATATTTCCCTCAGCCCAAGCTAAGTATAATGGGCAAAAGGGTTTTGGACAGGTGAGATGTGCCTGGCACAGCTTCCTCCAAAGAAAACCTTTTTTTCCCCTCATATGGGACATTGAAAAATTAATACCTGCCTTTTGTAATTTAGTGGTTATGGATTGAATGCTGTCTTTTAACCCTGTTGCCAAATCTGTTGCCCCCAGAACACAATAAGAATGCAAGCCTGTTAAATCAAGCATGCCGTTGTCTGGGGACAGCCAACTGACCTGGAATCTGCAAGATCTTTCCCCATGTGAAAAGACCACCCTCCCCTCCACACCCCTACTCTTATTAGGGATTTCTTGACCCAAGAGTAGGTAGGACAATGACCATGTCCAGCTTGAAGCAGCTAGAGGAGCTAGAGACCTTCGCCCATTGTACTTTATAAGATTTTAAAGGGTCTTAAGTCTGAGAGGGAGGAATTGTTATTTTTTATTGCTAAAAAAATTTAATTAATTAATTATTTTTTAAAAAAGAAGAAGAATATAGGAAAGGGTGAAGCCAAAGAACTTGTATGTATGGCCCATGGCATGGACTGGGGGGTGGGGGTGGAATTGCTGGGAGAGGGGTGGTGCTGGGCAGAGGGGAGCACAGGGGAAAAATTGGAACTATTGTAACAATATAATCAATAAAATATACTTAAAGAAAGATAAGTTGTAGGGAAAAAAACTTGACATGATAAAAGAAAACCAACTGCAGTTTTGAAATCAGCACATTTATTTGAGTTTAAAAATACTGAAAAATTGAACTCAACAAGAATTATGTTAAGGACTTCCGGCCAAGATGGAGGCTTAGACGGACACGCTAGGTCTCCCTCTACAACTATAGAGGAATACAACTACTTCAAAACAAAGGATAACTAGAAATTCCAGAAAATAAAACTACACGGAAGTCCAACATATGAAGTTATAAACCAACGGTGCCATTTGGGCAGGTAAGAGTTAAAGTGGGCAGTGCTGTTTGCGGTCGCACCCGGAGCGGCGGGCGGCGAGGAGTCCCGGTGGCCAAGCCCCTGGCGGTGCGCGACTCCGGAGCTGGGGAGAGCGGCTACGCAAGCCCCTGGCGGTGCGCGACCCCGGCGAGGAGTCCCGGTGGCCAAGCCCCTGGCGGTGCGCGACTCTGGAGCTGGGGAGAGCGGCTACGCAAGCCCCTGGCGGTGCGCGACCCCGGCGAGGAGTCCCGGTGGCCAAGTCCCTGGCGGTGCGCGACTCCGGTGCTGGGGAGAGCGGCCGCCGCATCGCCTTGAACAGTGAGGCCCAGGGGGGCGGGAGGACGGATCCCGGGCTCCTAGCTGAATAACTGTGTGAATCCATCTTGGACCCCCGCCCCCAAAGAAAGCACCACAGGGCTGCGAAATAGGTCGCGGACAAGCAGGCGCCGGTCGCTAATTTGTGACGCGTACACAGGCACTGCCCCCACAGCCAGCCCAAGAAAACAAAAAGCATCTGTCAAAATGAGGCAGGCAACTTTAGAAATACCGGTGACACAACTCACCAGGCAGCAGATAGAGAACCTGACAGATGAACAGATAAGAAACCTGTCAGAGGCTCAGTTCTGGGCCATTGTTATCAGGTGGCTTACAGAATTCACAAAAGAGCAGGAAAAAGATATGAAAGAAGCGAAAAACTTTCATAACGAAAGGAACAAAACCGCATACGAGATAGAAGGAAAGGAAATAAAATCCAGAGTTCATTTCAACAAACTGGAATATGGAGAAGGAACAAGCAGTCAACCAATGTAGAGAGAGGAAATGGGAAGCAACAACGAAAGGATCAGAAACCTGTGGGACAGCTATAAAAGGCCCAACATAAGAATCATTGGTTTGCCAGAGAGTGAGGAAGATGAACTAGAACTTGAAAAATTGAGTGAAAATATAATAAAGGAGAACTTCCCAGACTTGGGAAAGGGAATAGACCTGCAGGTCCAGGAAGCAAGGAGAGTTCCCAAGAGACTGGACCCAGGGAGAACCACTCCAAGACACATTATAATCAAAATGTCAAAAATTAAAGATAAAGAGAGAATCTTAAAAGCAGCAAGAGAGAAGAAAAGAATTATGTACAAAGGGGTCCCAATTAGACTATCAGCTGACTTCTCAAGGGAAACCCTACAGGCAAGAAGAGACTGGCAAGAAATATTCAAAGTAATGAAAATCCAAAACCTACAACCACGAATACTCTATCCAGCGAAATTGTCATTCAGAATAGAAGAACAGAGGAAGTGTTTCCAGGACAAAATAAAACTGAAAGAGTTCATTAGATCCAAACCACTGTTATATGAGATGTTAAAGGGACTGGTTTAAAAAAAAAACAGAAGCTAGGGAGATGAAACAAAGGCAAACTAAATAGGCAACGAGGGGGAAAGAGGAACTGTGGGTACGGGAAGCATATTGGGGGGAGGTCAACAGGGAGGGGGAATGGGGAAAGGGAGGGAGATGATATAGGAATTGGGGATCAAGGTAGGAGGGAATGGAATAGACGGAGAGAGGTTGGGAGGAACTGTATGCACAACTAATGGACATAATCTAAAAGGGGGGGACAACTGGAGGGAGGGGGGCCACCGGGTGGAGGGGAGCAGAGGGAAGGGAAATTGGCACAAATGTAATAATTTAATCAATAAAACACATTAAATCATTTAAAAAAAAAAGAATTATGTTAAAAATTGTTCTCCTGTGTTATTTCAATTTTCTGGGTTTTTTTTTTTTTGTTATTTTTTTTAGTTTTGAAGTGGTTGTAAATTCCTTCTTAGTTGTGAGGAGCCGCAGTGTCTATATTTTTGCCTCCATCATGGCCAGAAGTTCCTTTTATCTCTTAATGTAGTAATTTGCATTAATAGATTTTTGAATGTTGACCATTCTTGTATACCTATGAAAATGTTACCTTTCATATGACATAGAAATTATTTGTTCCTTGAGGATTTGGTAATGCTTTCCTATAAAATCATCTTGTGCTAGTACCTTTACTATAGGACAGATTGCTTTTTACTGTAAAAAATTTCTTCTATGTTTATTAATTCATCTAGGCTTACTGTCTCCTTGAGTCAATTTTGTTAATTTGTATTTTCCTAGGTAAGCACCAGTTATCCAGATTTTACAATTTACTAGTATAAAGTTATACCACATTATCTTAAAAGTCAAAACAATATTCTTTATTTTTTTGTTGGTCATATTCTAATGTGGTTATTTGTGTGTGTGTATGTGTGTGTGTGTGTGTGTGTATGTGTGTGTTTTAAATTAAGCTTACCAAAATTTGTCTATTTTACCGGTCTTCTCCACCAACCAGTTTTCTTTTAAAAAAATTATTTATTTATTTTTTAGAGAGATGGGAAGGAAAGGAGAAAGAGAGGGAGAGAAATATTGATTGGTTGCCTCTCGTACGCACCCTGACCAAAGACTGAACCTATTATGAAGTCACTTAAAGCTTAGGGAAGATACCAGAAATTGAACCAGAGGCCTTTTGCTTTGTAGGACGTCACCCAACCAATACCTATTACGGCCTCAACAACCAGTTTTGTATTTTCTTGATTGATTTACTGATTTCTACTATTTTTAATAAACAAGGTAACACTAAGTAACCTTTAAAAAACTTGATTTTTTTGGAAAAAATTTTGACTAGAAATGTATTGGTGACCAAAAAAGATGTTCAAACAAGTCCTGCTTCTTCTTAACCCACAAAAATAGAAGTTTTGGGTTGTTAAAAATTTTCTATTCTCCCTTTTCAGTAGGAGAGAAACTTTATCCTATATTGATATTCACAGATTTTCAGATTTTCAGAGGTATTAGGCTACATCCCATGAGAAGGTCAATGGTGTTTTGTCTTTAACAAACTGACTTGGAACAAACTGGAATGATCCTAGGTAAAAGAGATGACTGCTGTTTTGGTTATTATTGTAGACCTCTCCATAATACATAAACTTATAAGGTGATAAGAAGACTATATAATGGATGGGGAGAAGCCTCCTACGATATACAGCAAAATAGCTATATGATCTTGCACAAAAAATTATGCATCCATTTTGAACCTGCAGCTAAAATGCTTAGAAGACTAACTTCTTAGTCATATTTGAAAATAGCTTAACCAGTTCTATTCTTCTTCTGGGGTCCTCTTATGATTATCCATGCAGAAAAACTTTAATAAAGAAGAAGAAAATGAAAATATTTGTATTTAGAATTGCTTTGCCATTATTTTCTGTCTTACTTCTTTATTCTTACTTACATGCATTTGTGCAAATGTTAAAGCCAGAATTGATTAGAACAAGAGTTTTGTGGCCCACACAGCACATGCTAAATCTACACTGTTACCTTTCCAAGCCAGGCTAACACCTAATTGTCTCCACATTGTGAGGAATGTAAAGGCCATCATGACAATGGGGCAAAAAGTTTAGCCAATTCAATTTACTTAGCACCTCATAACACTCTGGAGTTTTTCTTCACTGCTCGGGCTTATATAATTTATTATTAACCTTTAATCCCTCCCCCTACTTTCCTTAGGGTTTTAAAGTGAAAGCAAAACAACAACAAACAGTCTATAAAAACACTTCCATTACAGCAGCACATGCTGCTATGTGCTTTGACTACAGGTTTATCAGTACCTTTAAAAATCCATTCAAAAGGTGTTTGTCTTTTCAGACATTCTTATATGAACTTCAGCTTTCTAATGTGAAAGAGATCTTAACAGCAAATCAACATTTGTATGGTTTATACTCCTCGTTCTCTCCTTGCTTTTAAAATATTTTTGTTATAAAGATAAGTCACACTATAAAAAAACATTTGTTACCTTTACCATAAAGCTAGCACATTCACATGGAAAAAATTAAAACATTACAGAAAAAAATAAACTAAAAGGTAAAATTCCCTGTTCTTTATCTCTACTTTTGCTTTGAGATACATTTTGGTCTTTTTTTTTTTTTCCTAAAGATTGGGCTATATTTACAAAACCAAAGTAACGAGTCATCAGTAACCAGATTCTAACAGCAGAACTACAGCCAAAAGACAAAATAAAACAACAAAACAAACAAAACCGAGGAAAATTCCTACAATATCTGAGTAAGTACTTCTTGGTACTGTTGCTTTGTTTCATAAGGTCTTGTTTTACACTTTGTTCATTAGCAAGCACCTGGACTTTTATTATTTTTTAGATCCCTAGGTGCATCCAATAGAATGATTAGCAAGCATTGATATGTATTGATAAGAATTAAATGCTTAGTAAGAAATGATAGTAAGAATTGATAAATGTTTTTTTTTTTTCTTGGTTAACAAAGATGTTAATGACATCTAAGATTTTTCTGTCCCTGCCTCCAGACTATTAGAAAGCCCCTATTTGTGATTCTGTGGGTTGCTGGATTTTGTAGACTTTTCTCAAAGCCTCTGAAAGTGCATCGAGACATACAGAAGATTTGGGGAGGTCTGATTTTGGGAGGTCTGAAGTAGCTACTAATTCTGTGGCCTAGAATGTCCAGCAGCTTATACTACTGAGTTAATCGATGGTGTCATTGTATTTTCAAAGTGACTGGTTCTATTCCTGAGCTTCTAATGTATTTCTCTTGGGATGCAGTTATAGTCCCTATTGCTTGTCTGGTTGGTAGTTAGGAGATATTCAATCCCAAACAAATTAACAGCAACAACAAAAACAAAAACAAGTTTAGAAGGAGACAGGACAAGAGGGAGCAATGATGACTGTTGGAGGAAAAACCTCATTAAGAACTTTCTGATGGCAGAGCTCTTTTTCACTGGAATTTCTTTACTTGCCTTATTAGCTTTGAAGATGATTCTGCACCTGTTCTCACCTCCCCTTCACAGATGCGTAAGACAGAGTCCCAGGCTGCTAGGAAAACCATTGGGGAGACAAATGCTTGAGCAAATAAGTTACCATACAATATTGTAAGAACAGACTTACAGGCAGACTTATGACCATTTCTGGAGAGAGTGACAAGCTCTATGAGGATAGGAGTGCTGAAGGGTGTATGATGTCAGGGCATGTGGATGCAGCTCTGGGTTTTGACAGATGAATAAATCCATTATGAAGAATAGGCACAAAAAGATCATGAAAGTCTTGTGAGCATTTAAAAGTCCTGTAATTGAAGTGTTGGGTGACAGAAACTGTGGTTAAAATTGATTTGTGTGGCTGGTTAAGTTGTTTCACAGGACATATAAAATTATGGGTGATCACTTTATATACCACATGCTTGTACAGAAACTGATTCAAATGGTATTTGAGTGATTTTGTTGTCTTAATAACTATGATATTTAATAAGACATATAATTTATAAAATTAAGTACATATATAATTAATATATGAAATATACATTTTATGGCTCACAGATTTTTTTTCTTCTAGTCATCTAGTTAAAAAAAATCCAAACTGCTGTTTAGATCTCCATTGAGATACCTTATTTTGCAGTGAGGTAAGGTCTTTGAGGTACCTCAAATTCATAAACCTTTGTGCAGAGAATATAACTTCCTCAGTGACTATAAAACACATATGCTCAAATAATTAAGGGTACTTAAGAGGTTAAAACATGCCTGAAATCCCCAGACAAGTTCGTAAGTACTTTTCCAGAGAACTGCTTGCCTAAAAAAGGGTATAGCAGTTCTCAACACGACAGTGATTTGCATCACTGAACTCAGAATACCTGATGACTAGATTTCCTCCATACAGATATTTGATCATTTGTTTTATGCTGAGAGTATATTGTTGAATTTGTAGCTTGGGGATACTGTAAGTTAGTAAATGATGGAAATAAGGGTTTTAATTTCTCTGGTTAAGATTTCTCATTGTTTCTTGGTGTTGCTATAACTAAATCCAGGGTGCCTTCCCATTACGAATTGATCTGGGTCTGTTCTCAGTGACCCAGGCCCAGTGGCAGTCAGCTCAGAAGGCTAATGGGCATAGCAAATCCACTTTGCCTGGTGATGTTATGGCTCTGGTCTGTGGCAAGAAGTGACTCAGGTCACCACGGAGTGGGCTTATTCCCTTTGGTCAATTTTTCTGGTTCACTGTCTATAATGACTTCTCTCAAGTCTACCAGGCTCTTTCATTTATCTGACCCTTTCCTTAAGGTAGAAGGAAGAGATGTAGTACAGCACCATCCTGTGGAACTTGGCAAGTGGGGGGTCAAGTGTAAGGAAATGCTGATATTCTGGCGCTTGTTATTATTGTCAGTAATAAAGTCTTTTTATCTCTGACCCAGGAGTCTCCTGTCTTCTTCCAGCACCCATGAAACTGGCAGGTTAACTTGTTAACTTGCAAGTTGGGTAAAATCTAACTCTTCACAGTTCCTGACATTTCTGTTACAAGCCTCTCTGTGTTCTACTTTCTTTGCCCAGCTATTAAATATGGGTATTTCCCAAAGTTCTGCCTCTGGCTTACTGTTGTTCTGTTCCTTCATCCTTTCCCTGGGTGATCTTACTTAGTCTCATGTGTGGATTTCTAAATGATAGAGAATGCCTCCCAAATGTGAATTTCTAGCCTTGATGTCTCATCTGAGCTCTGGATTCCTGTCTATAACTCTGATGCTCTGGGTACCTCAAACTTAACATGTATGGTATTAACTACTTATAGCAATCCTGCCTGGACCTTCACCTGTAGGGTTGCTACCTCAGTTGCTGGTGCAGCCACTCAGCTAGGCACTTGAGCTAAGTGATGGTTTTTGAGTCTCATCGTCCTCTCGCCTGTCCACATTTTAATCACTAGTATTACTGATTTTCCTTCTTAAATCGTATTCACTTCCACCTTTATTATCACTACTCCAGTTTGAGCCTTCACTATCCATGTTTTGGACTGCAACAGTAGTGTATTAGTCAGGGTTTTCCAGAGAAATAGAAACAATTATATGTATATTTGATTATATAATGATATATATAATTGGTTATATAATATATCTATCTATTATCTATTATCTATCATCATCATCATCTATTATCATTATCTATTTACCTATCTACTCATCCCTCTCTAATAGGCAAAAGATGGGTGATTGGGTAGATAGATGGGTAGATTTATTATAGGGAATTGGCTTATGTGATTTTGTACTAATATAAAGCTGGTAAGCCCCGAATCTACAAGGTGGGCTAGTGGTGTGAGAGACCCAGGAAGAGCCAATATTTTAGTTCCAATGCAGTCAGGCAAGAAGAACCAGTGTTGTAGGTGAAGTTTGAAGGCAATTGACTGGAGGATTCTCTCCCACTTGAGGGAGGATTTGTCTTTTTATTCTATTAGGGCTACCAATTGATTGCATGACGCTCACCTACATTATGAAGAGCAATCTGCTCTACTCAAGTCCACTGATTTAAATGTTAATCTCATCCAAAAACACCCTCACAGAAACACCCAGAATAGTGTTTGACCAACTACCTGGGAATCTTGTGGCCCAGCCAAGCTGATACATAAAATTAACCATCACAAATAGCTTCCTAAGCGGCCTCCTTGTTTTCAGCTTTGTTTCTTTCAAATTTGTCCTCTGAAGTAATCTAGCTACAAAACAAATCAGACCACATGACTCTCCTTCTTAAAACCTTTCAGTGATTCCATATTGCCTCCAGAATAAAGCCCATTCCTAAATTTGGCTGACACATTATGACATATTGTGTTATAATTCCTTGGACACACTAAGTCAGGACCTCTGTTCTCTGCCTAACTGGAATTCTTTCCTGCTCCCCTTGCACTTGGCTAATTCCCGCTACTGACTGACACATAATTCAAGAGTAAACCTCAGAAAGATTTCTGGCTCTTCCAGGCTAAAGGTTCTGCCTCTCTTCTGTGCATATGTCATTCCTATTTCTACTTCTGTTTTACTACAGTACATTAGAAACAACTGTTTGTTCTCTAAATGTAGGACTGAAAAACCAATCTCTCCTATAAGGGAAAAGACATGTCTTATTTATCTTTGAAACCTCAATGTCTGAGTGTTGACTGACATAGTGTTGCTCAGTAAATGTTGACTGATCAACTGAATTCAAGTCCATAAAAACCCCATATTGGAATGGGATAGAGGAAATAGAAGAACAGAAAATAGAGATCTCCTTTGGTGAAAAGAAATCAAAACATAAATCCATCATGAAGTTTCAGATCCTTTTGGAAAGTGACTTTAAACAACTAAGAAAATCAAGGGTTTCTTATTGAACATTAAGAATACCTCTAGGGTTTTTGGTGACCATGACTTTGACTGAAGTGTCATGCCTAAAGAAGACATGCTTGGGCTCTGGTTGTTACCAAAAAGCCCCGAGGAACTGGGATTGACTTTTGAAGGTAATAGAAGCCCATGAGAAAAAAGGCCTGGTACCTTGATTGGTTGTGCAGTCCATGGCAATCTTTCCAAGGAAGGAACAAAGGTTGCTTTTCTGAAAGATAGCTAGAAGGGACCTTAAAGCACAATTGAAAACCCAAAGGACTTGAAAAAGACAGGTGTTTATAGGCAAGGCTGAATGGCAGGTATGTGGCTCAGCTCCTATGCCCTGAAGGGCAGACTGAAAGTCACCCTAAAGGTTCCTTGTGTAAGTTCCAGCAAAGCAGAACTAAAGATCATATGTGATTATTTGCTGCTCTTGTGTTTATGCAAACAAACAGGATAAATTAAAACTGGACTTAATGCAGTCCCTTTAATAACAAGGAGGGTAATCTTAAGGAGAAAAATCGTGATTCAGGGGATACCACAATGCTCAGTGGTAGACTATAAATTAGTGCAGCTGTCCTTAAAGTTTATTTTCATTTAAAGTTTGTTTTCATTTGAAAGTTAAGCGAGGTCTGTGACATCATCAAAGATGTTTAATTTACAGGCAAGAAGAATGTCAAATGCCTTGCAACTGGATGCCTTTTCAATAAGAGAGTCTTACAGATTTAGAGACTGGTTTGTGGGTTATGTTACATAAATTAACATGTGTGTTATGTTTTCAAAGGGCATAAGCTTATGATCTCATTACCTAAGTGATTGTCTGTACATATAGACCTCACTTAATCCTGTCTGCATTGCTGCCTCCTAAGACTCAATGGTTTGGCTGAACTAAGTGGCTGGGTTGGTGAAGCATGGGGTGGTCTGTGGGCTTCACTTTAAAACTGATTTCTCTTTTCTATCCTAAAGGCTTGGACAGAAAGGGCCCAGAGGTCTATGGGGGGGGGGGGACCTAAAATATTCCCCTCAGGCCAAACTAAGTATAATGGGCAAAAGGGTTTTGGACAGGTGTGACATGACTTGCACACCTTCCTCCAAAGAGCCCCCCCCCCACCATGTGGGACATTGAAAAATTAATACCTGCCTTTTGTCATTTAGTGGTTATGAATTGAATGATGCCTTTTAACCCTGGTGCCAAATCTGTTGCCCCCAGAATACAACAAGAGTGCCAGCCTGTTAAACCAAGCATGCCGTCATCCGTGGACAGTCAATTGACCTGGAGTCTACAAGATCCTTCCCCGTATGGGTAGGCCACCCGCGCCTCCACACCCCCACTCTTACTAGGGATTTCTGGACCCAAGAGTAGGTAGGATGATGACCATGTCCAGCTTGAAGCAGCTAGAGGAGCATGAGACCTTCGCCCATTGTCCTTTATAAGATTATAAAGGGTCTTAAGTCTGAGAGCCAAGAATTGTTATTTTTTATTGTTATAAAAATTAATTAATTATTTTTTAAAAAGAAGAATATAGGAAAGGGTGAATGAAGCCAAATAACTTGTATGCATGATCCATGGACATTGAATTAAGGAGGGTGGAATTGCTGGGGAAAGGCAGCTACTGGGTGGAGGGGAGCAAAGGGGGAAAAAGAATTGGAACTATTATAACAACATAATCAATAAAAAATATATATAAAGAAAAAAAGAATACCTCTAGGAACAGAGGCTGATTGAGACTTTCTTCATCATAATGATAAAATCAGATCAGCTGACATTTCAAAAATTATTATTAATCAGTATTATTCTTATTTTTGAAAGATTTAAAATGCCTGAGAACACTATATTTAGATTTTTTTGGTGGCTTGTACTTAATACACAGGCATTTTTGTTGCAAGGCAGCATTTAGTCCACACACCACATTCTGGACACCTGAAACTATGGCAACCATGATTTCTGATCATTTGTAAGCTATTTAATTTGGCTTAAACATTTAGAGGCATTATTTTGCCAATTATTTCTGGAAATGATTTTACAAATTCCTCAATAGGCATAAATTTTTATTTTATTATAATGCTTTTCTAATAAGCCATTATCTTCCTCTCTTTTCAGATTCTGAAGGTAGAAAATGAGTTGCAGCCATATGGCCATCAATATGCTCAAGTATCATTTACTTAGTCTTCGAAATCAGCTTAAAGGATTCAGTGCAGGTCAGAGAAAGGTATTATCTTTTAAAGAAAGTCATAATGCCCCTTTCTCATTTTTCTCTAAGTCAACACCATTAGGGGGTTCAAGTAATTTTAAATCCTAAAATGCAAACTGAGGTAAAGAAAGACAATTATTAATGCTTTTATATGTGTGTCAGGAAGTGGAATGTTTCATTATTTTTTAAAAGCTATTAAGTATAGGTGGAAAATACATCTAATTTCTAACTAAAATCCTTTTTATCCAACCTCACATTAGCTTTTCCATCTACATTAGCTGAATCATCTATTGATTACAAAGATTGGTGTCACAAAATAGCAGGCTGAATTTCAATCCCAAAAGCTCAATAACTAAGGTTCTTCATAGGCCTCTCTAAATGGGTATTTAGAAACTTCTATTCAAAATTACTCAAGATAAATTTGTCACATTTATCAAAACTTGTGGATATATATGGAAATGTTTCTTCTACCCAGCTTGAAGAACATTGTTTTGTTCTCTCAGTCAGTGGGTGGGGGAGTGCTGAAACCTCTCGTTGGTAAAATATTTACAAGGCAATACTTTCAAAGTTATAATTGTGATGGTAAATGCAGTCATACAAAATTAAATGAGGCCAAGTGGGAGTGTTGTTAAATATCTTCTTAGAAATTTTGGCAAGTTGCAATGGACATTAAGATTCTAAGTCATTTTAGAACAGGATTCAATAATCCATTATCTTTCAACCCTTTTTAACTATATTTGGGGAACCATACAAAAAAGATAAATATTAAGATTATCTCTGTAGATATTTGTTTGGCTTGCCAGTATCTATAGAGCTTCTTCTTCATTCAGAACATACACTGGACTAAATGTTATCAGTTGCATTTTGATATATAAACTGGGGTTTGTTAAGTGGCAGAAATATTTTTATAAAATAGAAGAAATTTAAAACTTTTCTTTCTGTATATAAATATCTATCCCCCAAAATAACCCCATTTCCTCAACAGTACTTTGGTACTTCATCAGAGAAGGAAAACTCTGACTCCAAAAAACCTCCGCTGCCTTGCGGCATACCTCTTCAGGGGAAAGGCTAACGGAGTAAACCCCGACAGAAAATCCGGAGCCGGAGTCCCTAAGGCGGTTTGACGTTGTAGTCAACACCGGCAACTCCTGCGGCGCACCTGAAACCAAGCTGTATTGACTCCGTCTTTCCCTTGGACCCTTCAGCTGCGAAGAGAGGGGGGGTCTGCTGCTTGGGCAACAGCAGACCCTCCATATCACCCTGCCCAGGCTCTGTAGCTTCAGCTTCACTGGAGAGGACACTCCAGCGTCATCGCAAGATGTCGATTCAACACGGGAGGAGACAGATACCGTGTCACTCCTGAGTCGGACTGCACAACCATTCTCGGCAGTGCAGATAGACTCTTAAGAAGCTACACCATCGTCTCTCGAGACGGATGGCTGCCGACGACTTTGGTACTACAACAGAGTTTTATAATATGCAGTAAAAAAGTATTAACAAATTAGGCAGACAGTGCAAGGAATCTTGGTTAGGGACCTCTCAGACAACCCTTCATGGGGCCAAGGCTCTTCTAAGCAATTCCTACTCAGAATTGAAATTTCCTTTCTTTAGTTTCCAAATCATCCTCTACATTATAATTTCAAAAGCCCATAGATCTTAAATATACAGTTGGTTTGTGCAAGTTGCTTAAAAAATTCACTTTGATTTTTAAAGCAAAATTGTATGATTAGCTTTTAATCATGCATTTTAAAAGGCTCCCCACCCCCACCCCAACCCCTTAAGAAACTTCAGTTTCTGTTTGCCTGACCATCCCCAATGTGCTCAGGAAAGTGGCTTCCCTCATACGTCTAGGTTGCCTCCTGTCTCTCTGGCCACTCCTGGTAAGTCAGATTAAACTCAACTGCCTTATTGCAACAGAGGCTTAGACAGTAGGATGCATCTTTGACCAGTGCTGCCACATTGCATCGGCTGGGTCCTACTGATGAAAGGCTTCTCTTTGGCTAGACTGATAATGAAGAATCCAGTTTCCTGAGGACAGATGATGCCAAGCTGCCTACTCCCCCAACTTTACTTCTCTACCAATATTATGCTCTGCCTAGATTGTTGAGAAAGATGTATCTCCCCTCTTTGGCTAGAGGCACTTTCTTTCTTTCCCATGGGATTTAAGAAGTTGAGAGAAGGCATTAAACCCTGCTTGTTCTTTTATTATGTTCTGTGTGAAGGTATACTTTCATAGATAGAAAAGAACTTGCTTTTGGCCTCACCTTGAACTAGAAAATTAGTCTTAATCAGGGTAATACCCTTTGCCTGATAGGGTCTTTATGATCTCTTCTTATTCATTATCTAATTTCTCAGACCTTTTCATATGGGTCAGCTCTCCTTCTGGTTCCTATGTATACATGACATCAGAACTTAGATAAATGGTTACAATTAGATGGGAAAAAAACAAAGCTCTATTTCTTTAATAAAACAATTCCTCTTTTACTTTTAAGTATATTTTATTGGTTATGCCATTACAGTTGTCCCAATTTTTCCTCCTTTGCCCCCCTCTGTCCAGTACCCCTCTTCCCTCCAACAATCACCCCCCTTAGCTCATGTCCCATTGGTCGTGCATGTAAGTTCTTTGGCTTCTCCATTTCCTATACTATTCTTAACACCCCTGTCTATTTTGTACCTACCAATTATGCTTCTTAATCTCTGTACCTTTCCCCTCATTCTCCCCCTTCCTTCTCCCAGCTAATAACCTTCCAAATGATCTCCGTATCTATGATTCTGTTCCTGTTCTGGTTTTTGCTTAGTTTATTTGCTTTTTTTAGATTCAATTGTTGGTAGTTGTGAGTTTGTTGTCATATTAATGTTCATAGTTTTGATTTTGATCTTGTTCTTTTTCTTAAATAAGTCCCTTTAACATTTCATATAATAATGGCTTGGTGATGATGAATTCCTTTAGCTTTATTTTGTCTGGGAAGCACTTTATATCTGCCTTTCCATTATAAATGATTGCTTTGCTGGATAGAGTAATCGTGATTGTAAGTCCTCACTTTTCATCACTTTGAATACCTTTTGCCAGTCCCTTCTAGCCTGCAAAGTTTCTTTTGAGAAATCAGCTGACAGTCTTGTGGGAACTCCTTTGTGGGTAATTGTCTGCTTTTCTCTTGGTGCTTTTAAGATTCTCTCTTTCTCTTTAACCTTTGGCAATTTAATTATGATGTGTCTTGGTGTCATCATCTTTGGGTCCAACTTTTTTGGGACTCTGTATTTCCTTTGTCAAATTAGAGAAGTTTTCTTTTATTATTTTTTCAAATCAGTTTTCAATTTCCTGCTCTTCCTCTTTTCCTTATGGTGCCCCTATGATTTAGGTGTTTGGCATGTTTTGAGATGTCCTAGAGTCTTCTTATACTATCCTTGTTTTCTTGAATTCTTATTTTTTATTCTGTCCCAATTGAATGTTTATTTTTTCCTTATGCTCCGAATAATTGATTTGAACCCTGGTTTCACTCCCTTTACTGTTGGTTCCTGTGGATTTTTCTTTATTTTACTTAGTGTAGCCTTCATTTCTACCCTTATGCTTTTGCCATACTCAGTAAATTCTCTGAGTATCCTTATCACCAGCGTGTTGAACTTTATATCTAATCGGTTGGCTATCTCCATTTTGTTTAGTTATTTTTCTGGCATTTTGTTCTGTTCTTTACTTGGGTCATATTTCTTTGTTGTCTCAATTTGGCAGCTTCCTTTGTTTATTTCTGTGTATTAGGTACTGTGTTTGTTTCTGTGTATTAGGTAGAGCTGCTAAGACAGGTCTTAGCACACCTGTTAAGTTGTATGGGGAGGAATCTTAGGTATTTGTCAGAGTGGGGCAATCTGCTTCACCACTTTGTGGCTCTGTGTGAGGAGGTCTTGGAGAGGGGACAGTGCTGCTGTCTGGCTTCTGAAGGTTTGCCCAGCACTCACCCCATTTCCAGTCACTTCACCCATTTTCCTTATGTGACAGGTGCCTTTTCAGCTGTTGCCCTGGTGTTGAATCCCAGAGTGGGTGGGTTTGGGTACGTTCTATGTCCATGAAGGCCCTTTAAATGGGCTCTCCTGCGAAACCAGAAATTTCTTCAACCACCCAAACCACCATTGGTTTTTACAGCCAGAAGTTATGGCGTTTTATCTTCCTGGTCCTGGAACCCTGGGCTGTGTGGTCTGGCCTGGAGCTGGGATTGCTTGTTCCCAAGTACCCCTCCTGATTTTTATCTACCACATGTGAATGTGGAACCACTTGTTTCACAGCTGCCACCTCTCTGTGCCACACATTGTCTTCTTGCCTCTTCAACCTGAATCCACATCTCTGCCCCTCCTATCTGCTTGAATGAATGTGGCTTCTTTAAATCTTTGGCTGTTGAACTTCCATACAGTTCTATTTTCTGGCAGTTCTGGGTGTTATTTGTTTTGAGGTTAATTGTAATTCTCCTTGTGGTTGCGTGAGGAAGCAAAGTGTGTCTACCTATGCTTTCATCTTGACCAGAAGTCAAACTTAATTCCAATTAAGCCACTATTCTCACTCTGAAATGGAAAACAATCTCATCACATTTACCCATTTTGTCTGCTACAATTTAAATGTTTCTTTTGTGTAAATGATCATAGTCAAAATTTACCTATTAGTCTCTCTTCATGTGGCTGTTCACAGATCCCTCTTCCAGTCTTCTCTTTCCCTATCACAGTTCTGCTTCTATTTCATGGGGCTCAAGTTTCCATCACCTGACAGTAGGAGGGAGAGGGAGTTTGTTTATGTGGTTGGTGTGTGTTATGGCAATATAAAGCTAGTCCTCTCCTTTAACCTCATGTATTACCCAGATGCTAATGCAGTCCAGCTATTGGTGTCCATGATTAAGTCTTGAGACATGGATGACATCTAACATTCCCTCTTCTGTGTATCATATTAGATGATCTGTGATGTCCAGCTGGTGCCCTTTATAACATATTTCAGAGGGTTTTTGGAGGCAACTTTGCTTCCCTTTCTTTCCTTTCAAATTTTAACTAGTCTAATTCTCTTCATTCTTCTGGCTGGCCTCTTTTGGGGCTAGCAAACTGAATCATCTTTCTGGATACATTCAAGTGCTTGCTCTAAGTTCACAAGAAACAGAGTATTTCCCACTCCACAAGACTTGCTGCCTAGAAAAGCAAAGGTCCTGCCTAACCCTTCTCCTTCTCCCTTCTGGCCCTTTTCCCATGCTCCAAAGGCATCCTACTCAGTCTGCTGCTCACCAGAAAAGTGGCTGGGGACCTTCTCTATTCAAAATCACCCTCATATTTCTGGGGTAATTCTCTCAGGAACCTACTATCCCTTTGGAGTTATACTAGAAGGTGAGACGGGAGTTGTCCCAAATACAGGCTTTAACTCTTTTTCTCTAATTTGGTTTCCCAACTTGGTTTATATTTTGTCTCCTGGAAAGGTAACATAGGAGCAGAGAAAAAATTCTTCTTCATATCCTGTCGCTGATTGTTTTTATGTGAGTTTCTCTCTGTGTTGGATGTTTGTTTTGAAATTTAAGAGTTGTTGCAGGGAGAAGAAAAACAGAAGTCATCATTCTGTGTCTCAAGTTGCAGGGTGATAAAAATGATCCCTTAAGGGGAGAAAATCTGATGTATGAGAGAGGAGAGAATTGCTGGAACAATTTTTTAAACAAGAAGAGGAGATGGGAGCTGGTGCTCTGCCTGCCTGCCTGGACCTTCCTTTTTCCTTTCAGTTAGAGGTTTCCTGCTTGTTTTCTCTTGCCCAATTACTGTTTTAGACATTCTGAATAATGTAGCAGAGTGGATAAAGTATCAGAGAAGAAATCAGTCCAAATTTTGGACTTAGAACTTTCACAACTATATATTGTTGATTTGAAGTAGCAATATTCAATGAAAATAAAGCAATAAAAGCTTCCAGGTAATCATGGTTAGGTTATATGGTTAGGTTAGGTTATATATTGATGTCTTTTTTAAAAACAAAAATGCTAACTTCTCCTGTAATGGCACTTGTTAGTATTAGAATTTGGAGAGCAATTGGGGTATGGACTCAAAATAAGAATATAGGACCAGAAAGGTTAATGTCAGAACAAAATAGAGAATGTCTTATTAAATACTATAAGTTGATTTCTAAGTCCATTGAATTGTTATAATATTGACATCAAAGGATATTGCTGTAACTCCCTGACTTGTAACATATGCAGCATTCTTCCCAGTCTGGATTGACCACGATAAGCTATGTGCACTTGTGCTTTGCTTTCCAAGATGGAAATTATGCTTGTTTTACAACTGCATAAAGTTTAGCATGATTGATTGTGTAGGTAACTACTTTAAAATAGTGCTCTGCACAAATGATTTCATTCTGATCTTGGAAAGAAAGGGGTAAAAATTCTCCTCAGCTTTAGTTTGCTGAATAAACAGAGCCCTTAATGGACTGTCTACATACTCAAAGAGTCAGAAGTGGGTTTCTTTTAGTGGAGGAATATGACAGACCAAAAGGGCTGATGTCAGAAGATTAGGTAGACCCAAGGGGAAGGTCCGTGAATAAAAACTTTATTAGTTTTAACTAAAAATGTTTTAACTAACAATGTTAGGAGATCTAGCAGAGACAAAAATATCCAGACGGAATGAAAGAAAATGTAGGTAGGAAGCCCTGGTGCGCCTAGAGTTTGAAGACCAGAGGGAGAGTGGAAGTGAGGCAGAGGCTGTACCAGGTGTTCAAGGGAAAGGCAAACACCACAGGTCTCACAGCTGGAATTTTGGCTAGAAGCCTAGAGAAAGGTGAGAAGTAAAGTGGTCAAAATCCAAGCAAGAAATTTAGTAATAGTTATGAGGCATGAGAAGCCTCAAATATCGTGAGTTCAAAACTTAGGATTCCGAGCTCAAAAATCTTCCTGAAACAGAGACCAGAGATGGTCTTAGTGTGATGGAGCTAAACAGGTTCCTGTGGCTGAAGCAGCTAACATGGGCAAAATATTCTGACACTGAGATCTCTAGAATATTTTACACATGCACATGGAGAAAAGACTGAAGAATTACACAGCAAAACGTTCACAAAATCTCTCAGACGTGCAAGGAAAATATGGGTGAGTTCCTTTTCTTTTTTGCTTGAATATTCTTTCTGGATTGTCTATAGTATACATATATTATTTTAAAGAAAATGAAATAAAAATTCCTCAAAAAAAATCTACCCAAATGAACTTTAGTGTATTCACAGATTTGAAATTTTGTTCAATGACTG
The DNA here is from genome assembly GCF_987537825.1 of Furipterus horrens. Lineage (NCBI taxonomy): Eukaryota > Metazoa > Chordata > Mammalia > Chiroptera > Furipteridae > Furipterus > Furipterus horrens. The sequence continues at coordinate 148,226,508 of NW_028327171.1, read as the reverse complement.
GGTGACTGATCCTGCCCAGATGGGGCACAGATGTAAAACCAAATGCTGCAGGACACAACAAATTCTCTTGAAACTGAGTAAATTCCCATGTCCAAATCTGCTTGCCTTTTATCTGCTAGTGGAAATTTCTTGATTGACTGGTAGAACAATCACCTTTTTTCCAAAACAGTCATTTAGGCTGAGTCTATCTGGGACAAAATGAAATTAACAGTTGGAAATTATTGAGCTGAGGTGATTAATCAAATAGATTCAAAATGACTAAATTAATATTGGACCCCAATCCAGGTACCCAGCTGGATACTTTTTATTGGCCAGTTGAGCCCATAATGGGGTAATGGAATAAGAAGAATGTTGGGCTTTCTTTTTTAGTTCACTTTGCAAATTAGAAAAGCCTTAGGCAAAATTCCTTTTGTTCTTAATGCCAAAATATTTCACCATTAACCCAACACAAAATGTATTTGATAATATTTTTTATAAACACTGGACCAATAAGCCTCATAAAATTTAAAAGTATTTCCTGTCCTAAATAGTTTCATTAACCCCCAATGATATAAATGATGCCAAAGATATGAATAATAAAAAGATAAACAAGTCCTATTTGCAGTTATAGCTTTTATTCATACATCAGGAATTGGGTTATAAGAAAAGAAATATTTGGTTACATGAATGAAATTGACTATTCAAACTTATTACTTACACGTACATGTCTACTATAATTCTCTGGTCCAATTGGAAAGTCAGTTTGAATAGCAGTCATGATTTTATTTTATTTTATTTTTTAAATGTATTTATTGTTTTTCTATTACAGCTGTCCCACTGTTTCCCCCATTGTTACCCCCACCCTGCCCACCCCTTCTCCCACAGTCAATCCCCACCCCATTGTCCATGTCCGTGGATCATTTATACTAGTTACTTGACTAGAGCAGTCATGATTTTAATCTAGTCTTCTTTGTGTGCATCCTCTGAATTTTGTAGAGCCACAATTGTGTTAAGACAATATTAGGATGGTTTGGCCATTGATTTGTATGTTAGATAACTCACATGCTATGTCTTTAATTAATGCAAGACCAGTTATGCTTACCAAGGGATAACAAATGGTCCATTGTCAGGTTCAATAGGTTCTTATCTCCTTTACCCATGGGTTGTGTGGATAAAGATCATAAAGAAGCCCCTGAGGAATATAATGATGCTAAATGGACCCTAAATATGCTATTCCTCACATAAACACCAATTAAGGTTGTAGAATGGAATTTATCAGGACTCTGCTAATTACAAAGCCTTTCTACTTTTTGCTAGAGTGAAATAATGAACCTCATTTAATATTGTCATTAACATGCTGTGAACCAAGTGATTACTCCCATACACAGAGTCTTTGTGACTAGTGACCCCTAGTGGGTGGTGGATGTGCATGTTTTTTTTGATTCAGCTATTTGCTCTATTATTAAGGCTTTGGATGAAATGAAATTTGGTGGTTAGAGAACAGGTTTGGGATGAATCAACCAAAGCAGCAACTTTCATTTAGCGTTTTCTCATCCCTTATGTGCCACTGTACAGATGTATTTCCTGATGACACCAGCCCAGGGGTACAGATGTGTTATTTTTTCCTAGTTGATCCTATCAATTGTTCTCTCCCACACATTCCCCACAGGCTTTCTTACTTCCAGGTTGATGCTAAGCCCAAGCATCCCCTGCTCAGTGCAGCCTTGGCTGTCCCGTATCACCGTCACTGCTCTGTTGGTACTGGCACATTGCCTGTGCTGTAGTCTCAGTGCCTGGCCTCGAGCTGGAGGCATGCTGGCTTTCCTAAACTTTCATTCCAAAGTGAAGTATCCTTTTCTTTTTCTTTGCAAGGAGTAAGCTACTCAGGGCTAGGCTCCAGGGTGTATGGAATCCCACCAGAGTTCTGGGCCATTTTTTGTGTGATCTTTTATTTTTTGCTCCAAGTTACAAGCTTGTCCTTATGGCTTCCCCATATCCCCCTGCATTGGTTCACTTTGAATCAACTGTCAGATTTCTTGGACACAGAATGCAGACTTGGGCAGAGATACCCACAATAGCTTCTTGGAGCTGTTGTGAACTGGTGCCCCTCACCACTGTCTATGGGTATCCAGCACTTTGCATTTTACTCCAGTTACAGTAAGAAACATAGTTAAAATTCAGTGGACTCAGCAGTACAGAGGTGTACCCTGCTTAACGCAATAGAAGTGGTTCTGAAAGTTGCACCTAAATAGAATATTTATTAATCCTAAGGGAGATCATTATTTTAGAGAAAACTGTGGTGAAGAATTTAGTAAAGCAGAGATTCCATTTTTGCAAAATAAACCATGCCTTCTGATTGATCTGATTTAGACATTTGGATTTTATGTGTCAGATTTTCTTTAAAGTATTAAATGTCTATAAAACAAACAAACAAACAAAACACAACCTTAACAGTTTTATGGGGGACTGGGGCTTGAGCAGGGATCTCTTATGATTGTTTCATTTTTAGGTTCCCTCCTTCCCTTTTGGTGGAAAAGTGACTGGTCTCTTTGGCAGCTCTTGACAGGCCCCTAGGAGTCATCATCTACAAGAACATGTCATCTTCCCTGGGAGAATGTGCATTCTTTAAACCTCCCGTTTTTTTCATGCACTTTCTCTGTCCCTTTGAAGGAAGTAAGAAAGCTAAATTTTTGTCTTTGTTCTACCCTAAACAGTTACATAATTTGAACAAATCAGCTCGCCTCTCTGGGTCTTCTTTTCTCTAATCAGTAAAATGAGAAGAGTAGGTTCAATGATTGTGAAATTCTCATCTGGCAGTGCAATTTTAAACAAAAATAAATTATAAAGTCCATCTTTGAAAACATCATCAGATCATGAATTTCTTTATTTATATTTAAATGCTAACTCTCAAGGACACATGTGTTTTGCTTTCATGAAGCAAAAAAATGGCACAGAACTTTTTGGAAACTTGTATATGTATTTAATAGAGCTAAATGATTCATGTTCAATAGTGGCAAACTACATTCTTGAGAAATGGTGGAATATATTTGCTCAAGTGATTGCTTAAATTCAGTTCTACTGGGGCTTAATTAAGGAATGTTATACATAGTCATGAACAATTCTGTTGAATAAAATCACTGAAGAAATAGAAATGCCCAGAAAGCAATGCCAGCTTTGGCATTTTGAGACATAATCTGGTTTAGTTAGTTTGGGTTCTTAAATTTGAAGGCAATTCAAGTCTCTGTTGAAATGACCAGGGGTGAATCCCTCTGGCCTTAGCCTGTTGTAGAGAACCAGGGAAGTTTATTTTGTGTCTGGGCTGTTGGGTGAGTTCCCAAAACTAATTTTCTGCTGGAAATGGTATGTATCCTTCTGGCAACAAGCTGCTTGAGCAATAAGCTGTCGCATTTCAGTGCAGAAACCTTTTGTTTGGCGAAGAGATAACTTTAGTTCTTGATCTATCAGGGATCTATTTAGAAATTCAGCATAAATGCACTTGGAGTACATTGGGGTCTTCATAGGGGAGCTAAAGTCAGGACAAATAATGTGTTTTTTTCTACTTTCTCTTCCGCCTCTCCTTCCACATGTTTTGATACAGGAAAAAATCCAGGAAGGGCAACCTTGAAAAAGCCTAGCATGTGCAGAGTATAAGGAAGCATACAGTAGTGTCCATTTTTTGCTTACCAAGGGAGGTCAGACAGCGATTTGGAAGCTGAATCTGTTTATATTGGCTGTTGAGGTGTGGTTGGCACCTATTGGCTTTTGCACTAGATAAGCTTTATCAGCCTTCTTGGCTTTAAATACGTAAGCTACTAAGATGAAATTGAAAGTATTATAAAGGAGGGGCTCAGATTCAAATTACTCATTGGTACATGAGGACAAACGATCCAATCTTATTTATTTTTATTTTTAATTTTCATAGTATAAATTGCCCATCTGTTTTTATATGCTACTAGAATGTTATTCAAGCATATTTTCCTAATAACATTTTTTGACTCTTCTTTGCTTATGTAAGGAAAAAGAGGCATGAGAAAATTACACTGTTTTTAAGGTGGCTTAGATGTATGTCTTCTAAAAGAGCTTTGTGCAAAATGTTACCTGAACAGAATCATGGTGTCTTTCTTCCTTTCCCTGAAATTTCTTTTCATTTATTTTTATTTATGAACCAGCAGAGACCAAACTGCAGCATTTCCTTATATTTGTTCTTTCACCTAACCTTTCAATAACCCTTTTGAAATCAATGAAGCATGTAATTATTGTACCATATAGAAACAGTTGGGGAAAACAAATGGCATAGTATAATTTATGGAGGTAAATCATCCAGAAAAATGTAGAAAAAAATGTTCAATTTATTTTAAATATCAGTACTATGCCTTTTTTCTTTCTATTGTACACATTAAATTCTTTGTGTGACACATGAAAAATTATTAAACACATGCCTATATAAAAATCCAGAAGTTGGTATAAAAATTAAAATGTTCCAATTTAAATGACAGTAAGAAACCAGTAAAGGTTAGGTATTTATTTTCTTTGTTCAGATTGGTGACTAAAACTAGAGTCAAGACATTTTCATTTGTCAGCAACTCAAATAACTTCTTATATTCTTCAATCTTAGAAAGGTGCAAAGGTGAGATTCTAGCCTTACAGAGCGTTAGGATAAGGTGTGTGTATGTGTGTGTGTGTGTGTGCGTGTGTGTGTGTGTGTGTGTGTGTGTTTGTGGTGATAGAATGAAAGTACTACTGACATTTTGATGTTAATTTTATCTAAAAACCTCATACATAGGATGTAAGTCTATCATAATGTAAAAATAATGTACTCACACAGGCATACTTATCACATAAGTGTTTGCATATACGTATATACACACATATATACACATACACTGTAAATTTATGAAAAATGTACTAATATATTTTATCTTGGAGTTAGAATTTTCAAAATAAGCAGTATAGTATATGGGGAAGCATTGGTTTGAAGGGTTTACTTCAATATTCAGGTTATTTGGCTTCTATCGAATCCATGCTCAACTATAGATTTCTCCCATCATTTAGCTCAGCAGCTCTCAACACTGGATTCAATAGAATCTTACAGGAAACTATAAAACAATTCTAAAGCCTAGACTCTATTCCTGGAAATTCTTATTTAATTGGTCTGGGAGTGGGGCTGGGCATTGGTTATTTTAAAAAGCTCCCTTAATAAATCTGACCTGCAGTCAGGGTTGACAGTCACTGCTTTAGCTTGTGTTAACAAGCAATCACTGCAATATCTAACAACCACATGGAGATCCTGAGTTTACTGAGATGTTTTCTTCCTCATCATGACTCTTGAAACCCAGGGCTACTGAGGTCTGCAAAATGGTGCCATCTGTAGCTTGCAGCAAAAAGCCAGGAAAAGAGAAACAATGGACATGATTCAGGAAAAGCTAAAAGTTGAGTGACTTGTACAAGATTATAAGCCTAGGCGGAGTCAGGACTGGAACCTGGGTCTTCTATTGTGATGTGGTTGTGAGTGACGCTCTGGAATCAGACTGCCAGCTTGGATATGTCAGTTTCTGCATTAATTAGCTGGTTGAGTGAGTGATGATGGGCATGTCATTTATTTGTCACCCTGGTAAAGACTTTGAAACTCCTCAGGTTGGGAAAGGAGAATATAGTATCAATCTTAGTCTAATGTGGCAGGCCTAACTTTTTTTAGCTTAAGTTTTCATATCTATAAAATGAAAAGAGCCCTGGCTGGTGTGGTTCAGTGGATTGAGTGCTGGCCTGTGAACTGAAGGGTCACTGGTTCGATTCCTGGTTGGGGCATATGCCTGGGTTGCAGGCCAGGTCCCCAGTTGAGGGTGCACAAGAAGCAGCCACACATTGATGCTTCTCTCTCTTCCTTGTCCTGTCTCTAAAAATAAATTTAAAAAATCTTTTTAAAAAAATGGAAAGAATTATTATTATGTCTACTTCACTGGTTGAGTGGTTGAGAGCATTAAATAAATAATAAATGTAAAACCTCTTGTGATAGTATTTCACGCATCTTCAATTTATGTGTTATCATTATTATTACTATTGTTGTTATTTGAGACCACATCCTATTCTCTTTCTACTATATTATGCCACTTAATCAGATTGTGTATATAAACCTCAATTTTAAGGTATTTTTCCTCATGAATTGGAATTTTTTACTTCTGAGACTTAGACACTAAATCAGATTCTTTACTTTAACACTTACCTGAATGATGGCTTAGTCTTCTATTTTCTTTGATAACAGCTCCTTGGATGGCTTCAGTTGTCTTTTCTTCTAAGCCAGTAGTAGATGTAGAAAATATATTTCTTATTTTTCCTTACATGCAGGAAATAAAGAGGCTAAATGTAAATATAACTAATATAGATCCATATAAGTGCTTTGAAAATGCAGCTCTTGCTGTAACAATATTAACTGTTATGTGGTGCTCACTATAATTTAGTGCCAGGTATAATTTAAAATGTTATACATAAAATATTTGAAAAACTCTTTATTATAGAAAATTCCAAACAGGAACAGGAGAACCTGTGTATGTAGAGTATATGAATTCCACATATTCATAATTCATTTTTAACTAGTATTCCCTCATGGCCAGTTTTGTTTTGTATATAGCCATCCAACCTCACTATCTTAATATCATAAACATTTTTCTGTAAGTAATTCAGTATGCATCTTAAAAAGATAAAGGACTTAAAGATTCTCACAATGCCAATATCACTCATGAATGTAACTCTTATATAAACCTTATATTTTAAGTAGCATTATTAGGCTTCTTTTACAGATAATGAATCCAAGGCAGAGAAGTAACTTGCTCAACCTCACACAACTGTATTAAGTAACAGGTGGGATTTGAAAACAGGTGATCTGACTACATAGTCTGTTTTCTTAACCACTCTAACTTACTGGCTTCTCTAATGGAAAAATGCAATATACAATAATTTCTTTTCAATGTATGTGAAGTTTCAGCTTTTAGTATTGTTAATGTGCTAATTGTATGGGATACCAGTATCTGATCCTGTTCTCTGTTAGTTGTGTAGAGTTAAGTTTCAGACAGACAGACCTGAGTTTGAATCCTGGCTCTATGATTTATTAGCTAAGTGACTTTGTGTCTATTAATTATCCTCCATAGACCACAGTTCCTTTGTCTGTTACATGATGATATAACAATACAAATCTCATGAAGTTATTTTTTTTTATAATTTATTTGTTTGTTTATTTATTTTATTTTCTTAGAGAGAGGGGAAAGAAGAAAGAGAGGGAGAGAAACATCAATGTGTGGTTGCCTCTCACTCACGCCCCCAACTGGGGACCTGACATGCAACCTAGTAATGTGCTCTGACTGGGAATCGACCCAGTCTCATGAAGTTCTTAAGAGCTAACACAAGGACACATGTACTTGATTAGATTGATTTTCTTGACTTGATTGGTTAGGCAGCAATCCCTTGAATGATCAAGAAATGCCTTGAAGAAGACTTAGTGCAACTGACTCAGAAATGCCTCCTAAGGTACAGCAGAAAAGCTGCCAACTTGTTAAATAAAAATAAATGTTATAACATATTAGCTCATGTGAGCAAAGGAGCATCATTTTCAAGGAATGATTTTTTTTCTTTTTGAGCTACTTTAAAGTCATTTGTCACCCATCCAAGTACTAACCAGGCCCACAGGCCCTACCCTGCTTAGCTTCTGAGATCAGATGTGAGACTGAACAAAAAAGGGGGGGAAATAAGATGAAGTCATTTGTCAACATCCATCCTAAAAGTACAGTGAAAATTCTCATGGAACACATATGCACATCTTTTATTGCCTAGCTTCTTCCACTCTACCTTTCAGCTGGAATCCACGTTATAAATAAAAGCATGGAATATAAAGAGTGTTAACACTAGGACAGTATAAATGTGTGTGTGTGTGTGTGTGTGTGTGACTGCTCTCTGAAATTAAATATCTTGTTTCTTAATTACCAACTATTTCGGAATTTACGTTCATTTCTACATACCACTAATTTGGATAACCAAAGGTTGATCATACATAGAATATTTTATTGTAATTTTCTTTTGTTCTGTAACATCTGATATCAGAAATTGTACCTCATTCCAGGTATTTATTTTTCCCTTGTGTGTACTAGTCTTTCCCAGGGTTTATATTGAACAACTCAATCCTGTCAAAGAAGAATCACACTTTCCTAATATTATACTTAATTCTGTAGCCTGTTACTTGTAACCCATGTGACTTATGTACCTTGCACATTTCGTCAGTAATGGCAATCCTTCTAGTATTCCCAGTAGGTAAGAATACCACCTGTACCCTTGTCCTCTCCCCTTTCTCTTCTCTGTTAGGTTAAAATGAAAGAGTTATTTTGATTTATAATTAGCAACTGAACTTGGCTCTCACCTTCAAGGTATTCTTGCACAGTGAAGAAAACAAATGCTATTTTGCTCTTTAAATGTTATATTAGAGAATTTTCTCCACATGTCTTTTAACTTCTTGCCCCTAGGTTTGGAATCCCTCGCTAGACACAAAGAGTTGTGGAGGATGCTGATTCTTGGAAATTCTCTGTTGAAACTAAGTTTCTTGCCTCTAGCTGTGTGTATATAGGGAAATTAGGCTGCTTACTTTTCCTGTAGTTGTGTCAAGGTAATAATTCATGCAGTTTGATCACACAATTTGCAGAGCTTCAATGACATTCTCTGTCTTTTAGAATTTTGCATTAACAATTTTTAAATGAAACAACCATTTCAAATTATATTCAATTAAGTAAATTTGATCCTGGGTATAAAGTTCGAAAATTGTGAATTGTGTGTCACTTGGACAAGTTTGTTTTGCACTTAGCTGGTACTTCAATTTTTTCTCTGTCTGTCTATCAATAGCTATCTTTTTACAATCATGTTTTGAATTATATTTTTATACAATAAAATGCATCAATTTTAAGTTTGTTGACAAATGTATATATTCACCACCCTAACCAAGTTATAAAACATTTCTGTCACCCTCCGTGTTTATGTATGCCCCTTCCAAGGTGATAAGGACATCCTTCAGGAACTGTCATTCTTAGATGCAAATGCGCCATCAAAACCCAGTTGTAGCTGTGTGGCTAGGACTGGCTTTATTTTAACAAAAGCAATATTCACTGTAATTACTTTATTATAAATAGAAACATGCAGGCACTGAAAGAGCTCCTACTCTTGACTGGCAGCTCAGAGAAGAGGAGGGGAGGAATGGGTGGAAGTGAGTGGATGTTGGGCAGCAGTTTATACAACTGCAATCAGTCCAGGGTGCTGGCATTGGCTTTTGAGGGACTTGGCTTTCTGTGGCTTTAGCCAAAGAGATGAATTATAGTCAACATCTGCAATAAAGGACAGCATGATTATCCAGAAGGAAAAATATCAGATGTGGTAGAGGTTGAGTTATTATTTAACAGATGAAGGTTTAACACAGAGAACAAAGGCAGCTGCCAGAGAGTCAAAAGAGGTTAGGGGTACGTGCTCACTAATAGCAGGGATACAAAGTATATACAGGGTATACTGGTCTAGGTGTTGGTCCTTTATCAAACAAAAAATTTCTTCCAGGGCAAGGCAGAGGTAGGACTTCCTAGTGGTTGACGTAATAGGTGAGAGGGTGAGATAAAGGCCAGGAAACTGGTGATCCCACTTAAACAGGGTTTATTTTTGATAAGATAGGTCTGAGTTCTTTCCCTAGTACATTTTTGTGGGAGTTTGATATTGTTCAGACAGCTCAATTATAGGACTTTGATGCCTTTGGTGGCTCAATCAATCATCTGTGTTAAGCTTTGTATTGTTTGAGTGCTGTGATGTGCTGATGAAAATGGCAGTTAGCTCTTTCATTTTAAGAGTGGTAGGATAGCAGCGGAAGAAACACTAATGCTATTTCTGCTTCAAATTGTCTGCACACAATTATATCTAAAAAGAATAGTTTGCAAGATGGAATAAGATAGAAACCTCAGTTTTGCCCATATGCCAGACCTTATTTATTTTTAATTATTCCACTTATACAACATTACTGAAATTGAAGTACATGCAATTGGGTCCAAAAGACATCTAATGAATTCTCTGGAGAGTGGATTCAGAGCAGTTAAAAACAAATCACACAAGGAGTTAAGGAGCAGAATGCAGTGGTTACAGTGGTTGAATTTCACGTTCAAGTTCAGATTAATTTTCCAAAGCAAGAGGATTCTGTTGATGCCAGGACATTAGCCAGAGTCTTCAGAACTGGTGACACGTTTGTGTTCAAGTCATTCTACAAAGGTAAAACATCACTGATTTAGTTGATTCTATGGACCCCCCAGGGGATACCTGAATTTCCCGTTGAGATTATATTTCACAAGAATTCAATCCATTGATTAAAATTAATTTATTAATTTATTTATTAGAGAGAGGGGAAAGGAGGACATGAAAGAGAGAGAGAAAAATCACTGTGAGAGAGAAACGTGGATTGGTTGCCTCTCATCCCCGAACCTACAACACAGGCATGTGCTCTGACCAGGAATGGAACCAGTGGTTTTCCACTTTGCAGGGAGGATGCCCTACCAACTGAGACACACCAGTCAGGGCAAATACATTGATTTTTATGTATGGTATTCTTCTGACCTCCTCAGAAAGAGTGAGCTGTACCATTTACAGTGTACTAAAATACTCATTATCCATGTCACATGGATGCTTATTATTATTCAAGTAAAACAAATAATCCTTTAGTATGCATGTACTTTTTTTGCATGGACATGTATGTGAATTACCAACTGTTTGTTGTGCATTTTGTTAATTCAGCAAACCAGTGTGTTTGATGGTGATGTTCCTCTTATGAACAAGCCTGTTATTTCACTTTTAGTACATGTTACTTCTCCTAAGACTAGAGCCCCCAATTCATTTCCTTGGAGAAAGGGGAAGAACATTCTGAAATTATCAGAATCAGAATATTGGGAAACTTGGGAAATTTTGGTTACAATTTTTTTTCTTTAAACAAGTACATTTCAACTAAGGAAAGAAAAAAAAAAGAACACATACAACTTTCCTTTCTAATTTTTCAAATTGCCTTTTAAATATAATCCCTCCTCTCCTCCCCAAGCTTTGAAGAGGCTAGTTTTCTTCTTTCTCAATTTTCTCTGTTGTCATTTGTTAAATGTGGCTGGTTAACAATGACTTTAACTTTCCACCTTACAGCTATTAAAGATCCTGCCTGTTGGTCTTAATAACAGTTATGAGCCATGCCCTACTAAAATGACTTCACCCTCCCCTTTCTCCCTTTACCTGATAGATTCTCTTGGTGGGTGATAAAAGACTGGATGGATGTGGACTCATTTGGTCTCTGTTAAAGCTGTTAGCTTTACACTTTGGGCAACCAGATAATCCTTTTGGGGAGTTCATCTCATAACATATTCTCTCAGTATTCCAAGAAATCCTTTGGGTCTAGCAAATTATTTTTTCTCTGAAAGTGCACTTATACAACACAGCTTTATCCAGGAGAAGCTGTGTATTTAGGGTGGAAAAATGACACAATGGAAAATCCACCTTTAATTTTTAAAAACCATTTAATCAAATATCATTTACTTTCATTATGTCCATATGCTTAGCTTCCTATTAAGAGGGTCTTTAGAAGTTGTCCAGAGGGCATGAATGATGTTCACTGTTTGTTGTTTTGTTTCTGAGAAGATACAAATTGGACAAGCCATCTAAAAGCTCAGGTAAACAGACATCCATGTCTTAGAGTTTATTGAGATCCAGCGTTCTGTTTTTCTAATGCATACATCCTCTCCATTTCTCCTCTTGCTGATTATTACATCAGTTAAAGACACTTAAAATCAACTAGATCCCACACCATCCCAGTCTTCTTCTGGAACATTAGGCTTTAATGCTGCCATGACTACCTAATTATCTGTTTGAAGAAGACATTTCTGAAGATATTTATTTACATCTTTGGAAGATCCAGATGATCTACAATAGATTAAAGTTTGTCAATTGAATGCATAATGTTGTGTCACCTCCTGAAAGCTTCTGCACCACTCCCCAAAGCTCACGTTTGCTTTTTAGAAGTGAACTTTAAGAATAATAGCACTGGACAAAAGCAGGACTTCCAGCCAAGATGGAGGCCTAGACAGATGTGCTGCATCTCCCTCCACAACTAAGATGGAATACAACTACCTCAAAACTAGAAACAACCAGAAGTTCCAGAAATCGAGCTACATGGAAGTCCAACAAAAATGTAAAGAAGAAATACTCATCCAGAGAAGTAGGAGGGATGGAGCCAGGGTGGAGAGGATGCAGTGTGGTGGTGGCAGCAGTGGCAGCAGCAGCAGGCTGGTGGAAAGCACAGTCACATGTTTTAAAAAATTGGGAGGGACACCTAGGAAGCACTACCAGCACCAAATCAGACTGCACATCTCATGGTCCCATTGCCGGGGAAAATAAAGCCTCATTGCTTCCGACTGTACAAACCAGTGGGGGTTGGGTTGGAGGAAGAAACTGCCGGTATCTCAGCAGAGTCCACTTGTTTAAAGGGTCCCCATGGTCCTAGAATGTCCACAGACCAACTCACTCTGGAAACGATGGCCAGGGCAACAGCTAGAAAGGCACCAGTCCCATACGGAAGTGGAAGAAGTGCCTGGAAAAGAAGCAAGTGCTGAGAAAGTGGCATTGTTCCCTCTCAGACCCCTCCCCCATATACAGCACCACAACATTGTGTAACAGGTCACCCATACTGATGAATGCCTAAGACTCCACCCCTTACAATGTAACAGATGTGACAGCTCTACCCAGGACACAGAGGGAAACAAACACAGGAGCCTGTCAAGTTGAGGAGACAGAGAAGTGTGGCCCAAAAGAGGGAATGAATCAAGGTTCCAGTGGGAGAACTAAGCAACAGGAGATAGCCAACCTAACAGATGCAGAGATCAAAATGCTGGTGATAAAGATGCTCACAGACTTGACAGATATCCTTAAGTGTGGCAAACACATAAGGGAAAAAGTGAAAGCTATGCTAAATGAAATGAAGGAAAATCCACACAAAACCAGTGGTGAAAGGAAGAAAACCGGGGTTCAAATCAATAATTTCGAACATAAGGAAGAAAAAAACTGCTAACTAGTACAGATGAGGAAACAAGAATTGAAAAAAATGAGAAGAGGCTTAGGAACTTCTGTGACAACTTTAAACATGCAAATCTGAACCATAGGGGTGCCAGAAGGAGAAGAGGAAGAGCAAGAAATTGAAAACTTATGTGAGAAATTTATAAAGAAAAACTTCCCAAATTTGTCAAAGGAAACAGGCATACAAGTCCAGGAAGCACAGAGAGTCCCGAAGCAGCTAGACCCAAAGAGGATCACATCAAGACACATCATAATTAAAATGCCAAAGCTTCAAGATAAAGAGAGAATCTTAAAAGCAGCAAGAGATAAGCAGAGAGTTACATACAAAGGGGTGCCTATAGGACTTTCAGCTGATTTCTCAAAAGAAACTTGGCAGGCAAGAAGGGACTGGCAAGAAGTATTCAAGGTGATGAAAAGCAAGCACTTACAACCAAGATTACTCTATCCGGCAAAGATATCATTTAGAATGGAAGGGCAGATAAAGTGTAGGGGCACCAAATATCCCCTGTTAAAAGTTTCAAAGGTCTGCTAAATATGTGAATATGTAGGGGCTTCAGATGTTCTTTGTAAGAAGTAACAAGGACTTGCTAAAAAGCCTTGAGGAAGGGAATGTAGGAAGGATTGTAGCAATTGGTGATTTACAAGCTAAAAGCTCCTCAGCCTCCATCATCTTACATTTGCTTGTGTCTGGTTTATAACATTTGTGAAAGTCATACTTTACAGGATATCTAGCCCTTTGAAGATAAATTGCTTCACAGAGAATTTGTCCCTGGCTGGAAAGCTGTGCTGCTGCTGGAAATAATCTTATAGCCTTGCAAATTTCTGTTCCTGTTACTGCCAAGACATTCCTGCAGTCCTGCCTAAGGCTGTTTCCTGCCAAAGAAGAAACAAAGGGGGCCTCACCACTATATAACCCAGTGTTTAGACTCCATTGTAGGTTGCAGCATGTTTGAGACCAGCTCAGGGTCTGCCCAACTCCTGGCCATTATTAAAATCCTTTGCTTACTTTATACACTGCTTCAAAGTGTTCAATCTCGCCTATGTAGCTGTAACAAAAGTGCTTCCCAGACAAGGTAAAGCTTAAGGAACTCATTATCACTGAACTATTATTATATGAAATGTCAAAGGTACTTAAGGAAAATAAGATCAAAATTAAGAACATTAAAGTGACAACAAACTCACAACTATCAACAACTGAATCTAAAAAATAAAAACAAAACCCAACTAAGCAAACCAGAATAGGAACAGAATCATAGGTATGAGGATCATTTGGAGGGTTATCAGCTTGGGAGTGAGTGGGTGGGGAGAAATGGGGAAATGGTGCAGGGATTAAGAAGCATAATTTGTTGGTACAAAATAGACATAAGGAGGTTATGAATAATATAGGAAAGGGTGAAGCCAAAGAACTTATATCTACGACCCATGGGAATGAACTAAGAGGGGTGGGATTGCTGGAGGGCAGAGGGATTCTGGACAGAGGAGAGCAAAGGGGAAAAAATTGTGATACTGTAACAACATAATCAATAAAATATACTTAAAAAAAGAATAGCACTAATAATATTGCTGAAACTGCAGTTTCCTTTACTTATTAAAGCACAGATGAGTGTTTCTATGGAAAACTCCCAGGAACATGAAAAAGTTCATCTTTATTCCCCTCCTGGGAGCCCAGAAAGGGCAGAAGGCTGTGGTAGCGGAACCTCTCTTTCCCCTTCAGCCCCACAAGACATCATTTCTGCCCTCCCACAGGCAAACTGCAGAGTACCCAGCTCTAGAAAACCACATACCAGAAAAAACTATCTGATTTCATAGAGGCACAATGCTTTTCTTCTACTGTTTCAAGAGAATAATTTCCTTTTAGGAGTAATGGAGAAGTGAGAAGTGAGAATTATATAGCAAGTTTCTTCTCACAAGCTGTGCAAAGTCTAGCCTGTGGAAGCAGATTTAGAAGAGAACATCTATCTGTTTCTGTTTTTTCAGGGGAGAAATCAGTATGAAAATTGGGTGATGATCTATCCTAATCCATTTGGTGCCCCTTGCTCAATGCCTGCCACAAAATAGTCATTCAAATATTTGCAAAATTAAATTTTCTGTATTAAAAATATCTATGAACTGGAAATATAAAAATAGCATTTTAAATATTAGGTTTCAATAGTGGGTGTTGTTATAGAAACAAGACAAAGTGATTAATATCCATACATGCATATACATTTACAATGTTTATATATAGTTTGTGGAGATTTAATACTTATTCCTTTTATGTTATGATTGGATGAAATTCTTTTGTTATATATCTTGATCTTTGACTGTTTCTATTTACTTTGGAACTTGTTCTCCGTATCCACGTTTGCTGTATGTAAACATGCCATATTTAAAAATTGTTTTGGAAGCTCTGATATAATCTCTTGAAATTCAATTTTCTGAAGTGAAATCTTCTTCTGGAAAAAAGAAATTCTCCTTGGGAAATAGGATTGTTTCTGTGCAGCTGAGACATAATTCAAAAAGGGTTGTTATAGCATTCAAATTAAAGTTGAAGAAATGGAGAACAATTGGAACCTCTCATATAGTCGGAAAATAACTACGAAGTTTGGTGAGCTCTGACTGTCAGAAAATTAAATTAGATTTGATTATATTATATTTAATTCAACTCATTAAACGTTCACATTTTGCCAGACACTATGCTAAGTGCTAGAAATGTGAAGATAATTTACGTACAGTTTGTATCCTCCAGAAGCTCGTAGGATAAATGATTTCACTAGAATCTAACCTCCATGAGAGCAGAACTTTGTTTTGTTCACCCTTATATTCCCAATGTTTAGAATATTTTTGCCCCATAGTAGGTGTCTTAGTCCACTTGGGCTGCTATAGCAAAAGACCATAGCCTGGGTGGCTTAAACAACAGATTTATTTCTCACTTATCTGGAGGCTGGAAGTTCAAGATTAGGTGCCCATAGATTCAGTTCTGGTGAACTTTCACTTCCTGGCTTGCAGACAAATTCCTTCTTGCTGTGTGTGCACAAGGACTTTCCTTGACATGCTAAAGAGAGAGCCATTTCATATCTCCTCATCATCATTTTAAAGACATTAATATCATCATGACAACTCCACCTCATGGCCTATTCTCAACATAATTACCTCCCCAAGGCTGCACCTCCAAATACCATGGCAGTAGGGATTTCGACTTCAACATATAATTTTTTGAGGGGTGCTGGGGGAACACAAACATTCAGTCCATAACAGTATGTACTCAATTTATAGGTTTTAAATATAAAAGAATGGATGGATTATTATGTTGGATAAAGATTCTGAATTATCATGTATTTGTATGACAAATGATCACTAGGAGGCATATTGTACATGCTCCTACCCAATCCTCATCATCTTCTATAGAAGTTCATAAAAGTTGTCACTCTTTTCAAATTCTAGATTATAACCTAGTGTATTTGGATTGGTTTGGCTCAGGACTATCTTGTCTGCATAGGGCAAAACTTAATTATCCATTTCTTTAAGAGAGCTAAGTCTCTGAAAAATCTTCTGCAAGCACTGAATTCCTGGTTCTCTGTCTAATGAAGAGGAAGATAAATCCGCCTCATTGAATCTGGCTGATACAGCAAAAATGTTGTTCAGAAACTCTTGATTAGCAATTTTCAACTGTGCCACAAGAATTTTTAAAACATGTAATATTTGACCACTTTTCCCTCGGACTGCCAAAAAATGACAACAATTAATGCAACAATAGCCTTCCAATGTGATCGACTCAAAATTATATCAATTTTTTGGTCAGATCTGCAGAGAATATATTTTCTGGTGTGCTGCAAAGTTTTAGTAATTAGTTTATGTGTTCCATGAGATGAAAAAGGCTGAAAATCACTGCTTTGGATCAACGGCATCCTGACACAGGCCACAGATAATCAAGCCTGTCCTATAACCACATCATCCATAGGAAATAGGTTTCTCTGTCAGGAGAATGATCATGAATAGAATTACAATAGCTGGTCTATTATCTGCCATGACTAGACTCAGGGAGTAGGTGGTCAGTTAATCAACAAAGCTAAATATGGAGAGTCATAAAAAAGGACGCATGATAACTTACACAATCTATTTAAACATACTTTAAAATGTGTGTATGAATGTTCATTCTTCAATATTTTGATATAGAGTCAGCTCATTCTGTAAGAACTGTTCTGCTGTTGGAATACCTGTTCTTTCTTATATAAACCATGCCTATAATGTATCTTCTGTAACTGATACTGTCGAACTCTTTAAATTAGATTGAGAACTAAAATATAGTTAAAATGCATTTTTTTTGGTTAAGTTCCAAGTTTTGAATGATTTTTCTTTTTCCTTTTCAATTGACATGCAATATAATATTGTATTAGTTCCAGGTGTGCAATATAATTATTCAATATTTATATATATTGGGAAATGATCACCACAGTAAGTTTAGTTAACATCTGTCACCAAAAATAGTTAAAATATTTTTTTCTTGGGTTGGGAACTTCTAAGATTTACTTTTAGCAACTTTCATGTATGTAATACTGTATTATCAAATATAGCCCCTTTGCAGCACATTACATCATGACATTTATTTTATAACTGAAAGTTTATACTTTTTGATCCACTTCACTTATTTTTTAAATTGAATTTATTGGAGGTGACATTGGTTAATAAAATTATGTAAGTTTCAGGCATACCATTCTATAATACAACTCTGTATATTGTATTGTATGTTCACCATCACCACCCCAAGTCCATCTCCACTTATTCCCCCTTAACCCTCTTTTACCTCTCCCCTCTTTCCTTCTGGTAATCACCATACTGTTGTTTATTAGGGTATTTTATTCCTCAATCCCTTAACCTTTTTCACCCAGACCCCAACCCCCACCCCTCTGACAGCTGTCAGTCAATTCTTTGTGTCAATGAGTTGTTTCTATTTTGTTTGTTTGTTTATTTTGTTTATTAGGTTCCACATATAAGTGAAATCATATGGTATTTGTCTTTCTCTGACTGGCTTACTTCATGCCATGCCAAACGAATGCAGATTCCCTTTTGTCTGGCAATCAGATGAAATATATGTGAGGCAAGGGTGGAATCTCCGACAGTTCCATTATGGCAAATATTACAGCAACTACACACACCCCTGCCGTTCACTTGCTCAGTACTTGGCACCTGTTGGCACCCGGCACCGATTCTCTGCTCACTGCCCCAACACGAATGAACATGAACACTCTCTGTGGGGATTCCAGCTCTTTTATATTATGTATAAACAAAGCTGGCCACTAGCCAAAACATGACATCAATGCTTATATAACTGCAAGTGCACTGTGCAAGCCTATCTAGTGTTATCTCTAGGAGCCCATGCCTGGGCATCCTGGGGAGGAAGGCCTGGCTAGATTCTATTGTCCTTACATTTCATATACCATAATACTCTCCATTCATGCTGTTGCAAAAGGTAAGATTTTCTTCTTTTTTTTATGACTGAGTAGTATTCCATTGTGTACATGTACCATGGATTTTTTATCCACGCATTTATTGATGGACACTGGGACTGCTTCAAAATCTTGGCTAATGTAAATAATGCTGCAATGAACATAGGGGTGCTTATGTTCTTTCAAATTATTGTTTTGAATTTCTTTGAATATATTCCCAGAAGTGGAATCCCTGAATTTTAACTTTTTGAGGAAACTCCATACCGTTTTCCACAGTGGCTTTATCAATCTGCATTCCCCACAACGGTGAACAAAGGTTCCCTTTTTTCCACATCCTCATCAACACTTGTTGTTTGCTGATTTATTAATGATAGTCATTCTGACAGGTATGAGGTGATATCACATTGTGGTTTTAATTTTTATTTGTTTGATATTGACCATCTTTTCATATGTATGTCCTCTTTGGAGAAGTGTCTATTCAGGTTCTTTGCCCACTTTTTATTTGGATTGATTTTGTGTGTGTGTGTGTGTGTGTGTGTGTGTGTGTGTGTGTGTGTATGTTGAGTTGTATAAGTCTTGATGTGGCTTCTTTTGTAAATCCTTGGTTATAAGGCTTCCCTTTAGCTAGTCTTCAGTTGGTTATTCAGTATGACTGTTCTATAATTTAGTTGTAATTCCAGTTTTGTCATGGGAGGGAGTGAGTGTACCTTTTACCTACTCTGCAGCCATCTCGGATCCCCTCAGAATGCATTCTGAGAACAGAATCTTTCTATACTTCTATGATTTTTTTGCAGTTTTATGATTATAAACTTCCCAATTTCTCACCAATTTGCTTCTACTGAATCTTTTCAAAACAATACATTCTTTTGTAGCACTATTTCATTGTTTTCCCCAATATTTTATAAATTATGAAACTATAATAACAATTATTGCAATTGTCATAAAGAAGTTTCAGAACAAACACAAGTGATTTGTGATAAGAATACAATTCCATGGGTGGGAGCAGAAATTGCACATTGCAGAGAAGCCAATTAGCTGTGTGTAGGAAAAAGGTTTTGAAGATTTAGCACAAGCTTTGCCTTGAGTTGTCTGTAAAACTCTGTTATTAGTAATAATCTACCCAGTGTAACAATGAGAAACTACATGTAAGGATTTCATTGGGTGAGGATGTGTAGTTCATACTTTTAATATAATATTAAAGTTATTTCAAGAAAATGTAAAATACAGCACTTTCTTAAACTGGCTTGACAACTCAAGAGTGATTTGTTTATTTGTTCTGTGAGAAACAGAATAATATAAGGGCACTTAATTTAGAGTCAGAAAACCTGGATCTAGGTATCAGTTCTGCCACTTATTAGCTGGGTGAGCTTGGGCTTCACTTGAACCACTTCAATGTGTCTGAGTGTCTGAAAGTTGTATCCTGAATAAAGATTTAGACTCACCCCATAGGGGTGCCAAATGATCACAGGTATGAGAAGAGATTTTTGAAGAAAGCATCAGCTTTATAGAAAACTTATTGCATTGATTATCTCAGTTGCAAACAATACACAACTTGGAGCAATTAAGCAGAAAAAAACACTTATCAAAAGGAAATAGAGCCAGCCCCAGCTGGTGTGGCTCAGTCGGTTGGGCTTTGTCCTGCAAAATGAAAGGTCACTGGTTCTATTCCTGGTCAGAGCACATCCTGGGTTGTGGGCTTGGTGCCGAAGCAACTGGTTGATATTTCTCTCTCACACTGATGTTTCTTTCCCTCTCTTTCTCCCTCCTTTGCCCCCCTCTCTAAAAAGTCAAGAGTAGAAGTTAAAAAAAAAAAAAAAAAAGGATGTGAGTGAAAATCCTTGGGAGGGCTGCAGTGCCAACCCAGAGGCAAGGTTGCCAGAATCAATATCCCAAACCAAGCATCATAACTGGTCTCCAGCTGCCACCAAGACATAGCTGCAAACACTTGTACCACTTCTGTATGAGAAAATTCCTCTTACTACGACCAATGTTGACACCACTGTTGTTCAGGACTCACCCTTGTAGCCACTGTTCCCTCTCACACTGAAAATCAGTGAGTGCGTGTGTGTGTGTGTGGGGGGTGTAGAGGGAGTGGGAGAGGGATAGAGAGAACTCTTTACTCCGTTTTGCTTGAATCTCTAGTTCCTGAGTTCAACCGTGTGGATGGATCTCTTTTTGCTTGGTTATAAAATGATGCCTAGTTATAAATAATGCTAGGAAAGCAAGTACCTAACACTTTAAAAAAGATTTTATTCATTTATTTATTATTAAAGAGAGGGGAAGAGAGGGAGAAAGAGAGGGAGAGAAACATCGATGTCAGAGAGAAACATCAATCAGTTATCTCTCACACATGCCCCAACTGGGGACCGAACCTGAAACCCAGGCATGTGCTCTGACTGGGAATCAAATAGGTGGCCTTTTGCTTTGTGGAACAACACCCAACCAACTGAGCCACACCAGTCAGGGCAGTACCTAGCATTTTTAGCATTTATAGCAAACTCTTCAGTTAGAAGTGCACCAAACATAGAAAGGTTCTAGTTTCTGAGCCACTGAAATGAATGTCAAATGTCTACCTAGGCACAAACAGCTGTGTTGAGGACACCACAAAGTGCAGGAATGCTGAAAGATAGTACCTAAGTGACTATTATAAAGAGTTTAGTAAACAGAATGAAGAAGTGCTCTGTCCTAATTTTTGGAGGAGGCAAGCCATTGACTCCTTCAAAGCTAGAGGGAATTCTATCATGGTGATAGCTGGGAATGGCAGTTTTACAATTGTTCTCGAGGTAAGGGGAGAATTAAGATGAGCATCCAGGCTTTAATCAATACATTTTGAAGGTGTTGAATGAGCATATCTGGCTACCTGCTGGAATGGAATAGGAATAGGATGTATACCTAATGGGATAATGGAGCAGTGTTTTACTGCTTTAACTTCCCAATTTCATGAGGATTTATGCAGCTGTGATTAACCTGACAAATCAAGGAGGGGATAGATTGAAGGGATCCAAACAGCTGAGCCAACCTGGCACTCTTTCCTCCTACATCCTTGAGGACAAGGGGTTGGCTCCATTTTTGGTATAGCTTCTCTGCCAGCTTCCAAGGCAAGGACCCAGTGACGCCGACTGCTGAAATCATGGCCAAGATTCTCTTGGCTGTGGTCCTCTAGTGTGCCCGTGGAGGCTGTGTCTAATCCTGTTTTGGAATGGACTGCAGTAGGGAAGATCTCATTCAGAGATAACCAGCCAGTAGTTATTGCACCCAAGGTGGCCTTTGGATTATTGGCCATTTACATGTACAGCACAAATTATTGAATACCCTCGATGTTCAAGATGCAGGACTAGAATTGTGGGGGTTAGAAAGAGAAAGAAAAGGAGCACACAGCTCTGGCCTCAGGAAGGTGACAGGAAAGGACTAACATATTGTGTGGAACACCATCTGGAAGGCACTCTTTTATATGCCAGTTTAACAGAAAATAGTTTCTGTTTTCATCTTGGGCTGCCCTGGACTGTGAAAATTGTTCTTCCTTGGGGAGCTGGTGATGTCTGTGAGTGAGCTGATGAGCACTGGACCTGCTTGGTATGGTCTAGTGAGGGTCAATGAGGCTTGCAAGCCTCAGCTCCGCCTTCTGCAGTTAACTGCAGCCAAATCCCCAGTCTCTGGGTGTGAATGCCAGATCTACTCAGGACAGCCTGTTGGGGGTCTTTTAGTTGCCAGTTTAAAGTTAAAATAAATAGTTTTTATGTTTAAACTTCTGTCAGTCTGACTCCTCTGAGGCTTATTTTTTGCCTTGTTTAATAACCATATGGAGAAATGAACTCAGGTGGTCAAAAGAATTCTAATGAAATCAAGTTTCTACTTCAGTTGCTTTGTGTCTGTGGCTCTCCTCTAAAGAGAGGCACTGTTTTCTCTGGGTCCTGCCAGTTAATTTGTTGTAAAAACAAACTCATCCCCTGGCTTTCTATCCTGGAAAACAAAAGCTTTGATGTCATTGAGACTGATTCTAGACACAAGCCTTAGGATGTGAAACAGATCCTTCCATGGTGAAAATTCTTGAGCCAAAATTTAGGGAGATTTTATGAAAAAGGTCCAGGCACTGATGAGGCAGAATATGAGTGTGGACTCCTGTGCGTGATGAAATTCCTAGCTCCTGGCACATGATGATTCATGAGTACCAGGTAATGCTCTCCTGGTGCTTCTCTGTCGAGCACAGTTTTAAGTGTGTTTATATATTTGAAAGTTATGGCAGACGCTATGAGATTATAGAATTATCATCTCTCTCAGATTCTGATGAAGAGGCTAAGGGGCAGAGAAGGTAAGTGCTTGCCTGAAGTTCATGCAAGTGTAAGAGCTGGCCATTAACCACGGGGCTTGTGCCTTTAACCGCTGTGCCAGACTGGGTTTGGGGGTTAGTTTTTCTTGGGAAGAGAGGAGACACAATAATTGGAGAGAGAATCTCTGCTGCTGTGGGCCAGGAATTTTGTTTCATAATGACCTAGTTATATCACTTCTTTTTTAATGTTTCAACAACTTTAAAAAAAATAATTTTTTGATTACAGTTACCATACAATGTTATATAGTTCAGGTGTACAACATAGTGATTAGACATTTATATACCTTATGAAATGATCGCCCCCAGTAAGTCTAGTAGCCTCCTGACACTGTCATGGTTATTACAATATTATTGACCATATTCCTTATGCTGTGCTTTACATCTCTGTGACTGTTCTGTAACTATTAATCTCTACATTTTAATCCCTTCACCTTTTTTACCTATCCTCCAACCTTCCCTCCCACTCAACTCCCCCTAAAATCTGGCAACCACCAGTCTGTTTTCTGTATATATGAGTTTGTTTCTGTTTTGTTTGTTCATGCATTTTGTTTTTTAGATTCCACACATAAGTGAAATCATATGGCATATGTCTTTCTCTGTCTGACTTACTTCACTTAGCATAGTACTTTCTATGTCTTTACATGTTGTCCCAAATGGCAAGGTTTTATCCTTTTCTATGGCTGAATAATATTTCATTGTATTAGAGGTGCATCATCTTTTGATTCCTTTATACAGAGATCAGCCTTCCTGTGTAGAGGGAGAAGAGATGGATGTAAAAATAACAAGATCCAGTGTGTCATTCTCCCTTTCTTCCTACTATCATCATTCTTCAAATTAGTCTCTAAATTCCTTTAGGTAAGGATGATGTCTTATTCAGTTTGGCAACCCTTTATTAGCCAGTGCAATGCCTTGACATGTAAGATGTCCCGAGAATGACTGAAACACCCCTTCCAGAGTCATGTTCACTCATTCAGGGTGCGCCCTTGGGCTGCTATATGAATATTTGATGAGAATACTCTTGTTCATAGATGTGTTCACAAATCTCCATCGCTTTGAGCATTACTGATGACATTGATATTTCATGCTAACAATTTGGTGGAATTTGCAGTTCTTGCAAAAGAAGAAAATGGTGATTTTTCCTTTCTCTCTGATGTGATGTTGATCCCGTGCCTAGGTTGAAGAGTCTCAGGATTGTTCTGACATTCTTTATTGTAGTGAGAGCTGGAGTATTGGGTGGGGGTGTGATATTCATACACAGCAGTGGAGCATACATTGGGGAGCATACATTATCTTTCCTAATGGAATGCCAATTTTATGGAGAGAGAAACAGTTATGTGTTCAGCAAAAAATTATCACCCTTCTGAATAACTAGAGGTAGTCATTTTTTATAGTGCCAGCCAATAAAATTTAAATTGGGTTTTATGGAAGACTTTTCAGTTTCTAATATAGTTACTCTCCCTTCTTTCCTACTTCGTTATTTTTTCTGCCTGGAATAATGACATGAGGACAAGGATGCAACATCCATCTTTTTACAATAAGCAGGAAGACTAAATCCAACATGCAAATGACGGCAGAGCATAAGGCAAGAGTCTGTGTCATTGACAGTATACTCGAAAAATTGCAGCAGCTCTGACCTGTTTCCATTCAAATTTTTTATTATGTGAAAAGTAAACTTGTGGTCAAGGCTTCTATAAATCAAGTTTTTTGTTACTTTTAGATGAATGTAATCCTTACTGAATCAAGCGGCATCTTCAGACCTTGAAATCAGTAAAATGTTGACTGAAGTAGAAGCTAACAATAATCATTGTTCAAGGAGTGGAATTAACAAACTGCCAAAGTAGCACTTTTAAGAGGTCTATTGTAAACATTCTTTTAAAAAGAGAGAATAGTATATAGTGAGGGGAGGGGGGCATAAGGGGTTTAAATGGCAATGGAAAAAAATACAATAAAGATTAAACAGAAAAATAAAATAAGAGAATAGCATATTTGCAAAAATTTCATCAGGAGGACTCTAATGTAAAACACAAGTAGTATATTATACATTAATTTTTTGAGAATTATAATGTGAGGTAGCTGTCCTATGACTGATAAAAAATTCTTAATCTGGAGGGTAAAAATTTGTGAATTCATAGTTTTTCAGGGGAGGATAGACTTTAATTCTAAACACCAATACTAGTTATACAGACAAATATATTCATTAGTTGACAGGATGATTTATCTAGTTTCCGTGACTGTGGGCCTGGGACCACCTTTCAGCAACACCTGAAAAGCTATAAAAATGCAAATTCTTAGATCTTATTACAGACCCATTTATTTGGAAGTGCAAGGGTGGGGCCAATAAGCTGTGTTTTAACAAGCCCCCTAGGTCATTCTAATGCAAGTTAAAGATTGAGAATCACTGCTTTGGATTAATTTTCATACTTAGATTAATTGGCATATATTAGGCTAATGAGGACTGTTTTCTCCTGCTGGTTCTAGGATCATTAACATCTTCCTGCTTTGTGCCTGCATCTCCTGGTGACCATGTCCAGAGGGCATATCCTGTGATGATAAATTAAAAAGTTGGCCTTCTACTTTCTAAATCAATGTCATGTAAGATGTAGTTCCTTTCTTCCAGGATCAAGGTGAACTACTAATATGTTTCTAAACCCGAGTTAATCTGTTTTAGTGAGGAGAGATCTGTCTGAAGCAACTGACCTCTTCTTATTCATCTTTACTATAATAAGAACACTCAACGTCATACTAAAGTCTTTTTTTTCTTTTTAAATTTAAAAGGCCTCTTCAAGGCTAAAAAACAGGATTTCCCAGCAACAATCCAGAATGTGAATAATCCAGTGTTAGCTCTTTGACTGTTGACCATAAGTAGATGAAGGAAAAAAGGTAGCAAATAGATCATTCTGGCTAGCTGAGTTGCTGGTTTGAACATTTGACAAAAGGTTAACTCTACAGTTAAATTTGACACACACAAAGAAGGTAAACAATATATGGGAAACTTTGTATATTTATTTCTATTAAAAGCTGACAAATTTAGTGACTTTTTCTTTCCTCATAAAAAACCTTAAAAAGGAAAAGTACCTACCTTTAAATTGAGTCTGATTTTATTTATTCTAGAAGGGGAGGTCTTGAATGTTCCCTTCTTCTTGACTATATTATAATTCTTTGTCCAGAAGGTGGAAAAAATTCGATGCTAGAATGGTTTCTGTTAGAAAAGAACAAGTGCCTATGTGCGACATGGTTGAATAATAAGAGTTAGTCAATGTTTTGTTAAGATATTTGACTTTAAGGAATAAAATTAGTTTCTGACTTTATTATATTATTTTTTTCTGGTGTATGTTTATGGGTGTTTTTAGGTGTGGCGATGTCTGTGGGAGTAAGATGATTAGTTAAAAACAGAGAATAGTAATCACTAATTATATATGTTAAATTTTTTTATAACATAATATGCAATAACAATGTATATAAAAGAGCACAAGTTCAGGAGACTCAAGATGGTGTAAGAGTAAGTGGAAGCTACAGTAACCCCCTCCCAGGACCAATTTGTAACTACAACTAAATCATAGAGAAATCATCCAGAATAACCAACTGAGCAATAGTTGGACGGACAGAAGAAACCACTTCACCACAAGATTGGTAGGCAGTGTGGAGGAGATGAGAGAGGGGTGGCTGTATTTTCATGAGTAGCAGGTGAAATTCCAGAGAAGTATTTCAGCAGCTGGGGTAGTTCAAATGAGAAGTGTGGGGCCTAAACTCCAAGTTGGGCTCCCCAGTCTACAGCACCAGAGACAGAAAAAAGCCAGATAACATCCAGCTGTGAAGAGCAGCAGGGTCTATGGCTGCCAGGGAGAGAGGACTGGAGATGCAAAGAGCCTGTGAAGGGTACAAAGCAGAAAATTTTGTTTACAGCCACTTACCCTGGTCTCAGGCAGAGGGAGGGGATAGTGGACTAGAGATGCTTAGGGAGAGTCTGAAGTTGGTTGCTCTTGGGAGAGAACTGAAAGAACAGCTGCCAAGATCCCTGTGCTGAGCCATTCCCCATAATGCAGAAGCCATTTTCCTCAGCCAAAGCACTCCTTTCCAAGTGGCATCAACCTGAGGGGAAGCAATAGCTCCATCCTCAGAAATTCATCTGCCCACCCTGTGGTCCTTAAGCCAGGCTGCTGATTACAGCTTGAGGCTATATCACTGGTCAGTTTAAGAACTAAAGAAGAAAATACAAAAAAGCAGCCAAAATAGGAAGTCAAAGAAATAGAACCCAAATGAAAAAACAAGAGAATTCTCCAGAAGAAGAACTAGATGAAACAGAGGCAAGCAAGTTATCAGCTAGAGAGTTCAGAGTAATGATTATAGGGATACTCAACAGAATGAAAAGAGACATAGAAACCATAAACAAGGACCATCAGAAACAAAGAATGCAATATCTGAAATAAATAATATACTGGAAGGAATAAAGAGTAGGCTAGATGAAACAGAGGATTGAATCAGTGATTTGGAAGACAAGCTAGACAAAAACACCCTGGTAGAGCAGCAAAAAGAAAAAAGAATGAAAGAAAATGAGGAGAGCTTAAGAATCATTTCGACAACATGAAGCATAACAACATCTGCATCATGGGAATACCAGAGGAGAAGAGAGTGAGCAAAGGATCAAGAATCTATTTGAAGAAATAATGACCGAAAACTTCCTTAAACTGGTAAAAGAAAAAGACACACAAGTCCAGGAAGCTCAGTGAGTCCCAAATAAGTTGGACCCAAAGATGCCTATATCAAGTCACATCATAATTGAATTGACAAGGCTTAAAAACAAGGAGAGAATCTTAAAAGCCACAAGAGAAAAGTCGGTAGTTAAATGCAAGGAAGCACCAATTAGACTGTCATCTGATATCTCAACAAAAATGCTTCAGGTCAGAAGGAAGTGGTATGAAATATTCAAAGTGATGATATGCAAGGACCTACAACTAAGGCTACTTTACCCAGCAAGTCTATCATTTAAAATCAAAGGAGAAATAAGGAGCTTCCCAGAGAAGAAAAAGCTAAAGGAGTTTCTTAACACCAAACCAGTACTGCAACAAATGTTAAAGAATTTGCTTTAAGAAGAAGAACAAAAAAGAAAAAAAGAAAATAGTCTAACAATAAAATGGCACTAAATGCGTATTTATCAATAATCACCTTAAATGCAAATGGCTTAAACGCTCCAACCAAAAGACATAGATAGGGTAGCTGAATGGATAAGGAAACAAGGCCCATATGTATGCTGGTTCTGAGAGATCCACTTCAGGTTGAAAGATACACACAGAATAAAAGTAAAGGGATGAAACAGATATTTCATGCAAATGAAAAAGAAAAGAAAAAAGCTGAGGTAGTAGCAACTATATCCAACAAAATGGATTTAAAAATCAAGACTATAGTAAGAGACAAAGAAGGATACTACATAATGATAAAGGGAACAATTCATCAAGAGGATATAACCCTAGTAAACATTTATACACACAACATAGGAGCACCTAAATATGTGAAGCAAATATTGATGGACATAAAGGTAGAGATCAACAAAAATACAGTCATAGTCAGAGATTTTAACAACCCATTGACTTCAATGGATAGATTCTCCAGGCTGAAAATCAACAAGGAGATAGCAGCAATAGATCAAATGGGTTTAATTGATATCTTCAGAGCATTTCATGCCAAAACAGCAGAACATACATACTTTTCAAGTGCACATGGAACCTTTTCTAGGACAGACCATATGTTAGGACACAAAACAAATCTCAATAAACATAAGATTGAAATCATATTATGTATCTTCTCTGACCACAGTGTTATGCAACTAGAAATCAATGATAAGAAGAACACTGAAAAACATGCAAACACATGGAAGCTAAATAACATGTTATTAAACAATGAATGGATCAACAGCGAGATCAAGGAAGGAATCAAAAGATACCCTGAAGTAAATGAAAATGAGGACACAACAATCCAAAATCTGTGGGTCACTGGGAAAGCAGTCCTAAGATGGAAATTCATAGCATTACAGGACTATCTCAAAAAGCAAGAATAAGCTCAAATAAACAATCTAACTTCACACTTAAAGGAACTTGAAAAAGAACAATAAAGTCCAGTGTGTAGAAGGAAGGAAATAATAAAGAACAGAGCAGAAAAAAATGAAATAAAGTCTAAAAACATGATACAAAAGATCAATGAATCCAATAGCTGGTTCTTTGAAAAGATAAACAAAATTGACAAACCTTTAATCAGGCTCACCAAGAAAAAAAAAAGAGAGGACCAAAATAAATAAAATCAGAAATGAAAGAGGAGAAATAACAATTGGTGCCGAAGAAATACAAAAGGTTGTAAAAAAATATTATGAACAATTATATGCCAAAAAACTGGACAACCTGGACAAAATGCAGAAATACCTAGAAAAATACAATCTTTCAAAGCTAAATCAGGAAGAATCAGAGAATCTGAATAGACAGGCTCCAGCTAATGAAATTGAAGCAGTAATCATGAAACTCCCAGAAAACAAAAGCCCTGGACTGGACAACTTCACAAGTGAATTTTCCCAAATAGTCCGTGAAGAACTAACATCCTTCCATGTCAAACTATTTCATGAATTCAAAAGAAAAGAAGGCTCCCAAACTCAACTTATGAGACCAGTATTATCCTAATTCTAAAACCAGATAAAGACACTACTAAGAAAGAAAATTATAGGCCAATATCCCTGATGAACATAGATGCTGAAATCCTTGACAAAGTATTAGGAAACGGAATACAGCAATCCAGCAAAAAGATCATACACCATGATCAAGTGGGATTTATTCTGGGAATGCAAAGTTGGTACAATGTTCGCAAATCAATAAATGTGATTCATAATCAAAATAAGGGATAAAAACCACATGATCATATCAATAGATGCAGAAAAAGCATTTGATAAAATCGAGCACACACATGTGATAAAAACTCTCAGCAAAGTGGGAACAGAGAGAACATACCTAAGCACAATAAAGCCCATATTAACAAACCCACTTCCAACATCATAATCAATGGACAAAAATTACAGGTGTTCCCCTTAAGACTGGGAACAAGACAGGGATATTTGCTTTTACCTCTCTTATTCAACATAGTACTGGAAGTACTAGCCAGAGCAATCAGACAAGAAGAAGAAATAAAAGGCATACAACTTGGAAGGGAAGAAGTAAAAATGTAATTATTTGCAAATGACCTGATACTGTACATAGAGAACCCATAGAAGAGACTTCCAACCAAGATGGGGCTCTAGACAGACACGTTGCATCTCCCTCCAAAACTAAGAAGGAATACAACTCTCTCAAAACTAGAGACAACCAGAAGTTCCAGAAAATTGAACTGCATGGAAGTCCAACAAACAAAGATATAAAAAAGAAATACTCATCCAGACAGGTGGAAGGGCAGAGCTGGGGCAGAGAGGAGGCGGTGTGGTGGCAGCAGCAGTATCGGCAGCAACAGATTGGTGGAAAGCACAGTCAAACATTTAAAAAAAGTCAAGAGGGTCACCTGGGAAGTGCTCCCACCACCAGACCAGACCACAGAGCTCACAGTTCCAGTGCCAGGGAAAATAAAGCCCCATTGCTTCTAACTGTGCAAATCAGTGGGAGTTGGGGTGAAGGAAGAAACTGCTGGTCTCTCAGCAGAGTCCATGGTCCTAGAACATCCACAGACTCACCCATTCTGGGAATGATGGCTAGGACAACAGCTAGAGAGGCACCAGTCCCATATGAAAGTGGGAGAAGTGCCTGGAAAAGAGGCAAGTGCTGAGCAAGTGGCATTGTTCCCTCCCAGGCCCCTTCCCCACACACAGCACCACGATGTGGTGAAACAGGTCACCCATACTGATGAATACCTAAAGCTCCACCCCTTACAACGTGACAAGTGCAACAGCTCTACCAAAGACATAGAGGCAAACAAACACAGGAGCCTGTCAAGATGAGGAGACAGATAAGTGTGGCCCAAAAGAGGGAATAGATCAAGGTTCCAGTGGGAGAATTAAGCCACAAGGAGATAGCCAACCTAACAGATTAGAGTTCAAAACACTGGTCATAAAGGTGCTTACAGGCTTGACAGATGTGCTTAAGTATGGCAAATGCATAAGGGAAGAAGTGAAGGCTATGATAAATGAAATGAAGAAAAATCCCCACAAAACCAATGGTGAAGGGAAGGAAACCTGGGTTCAAATCAATAATTTGGATCATAAGGAAGAAAAAAAGTCAACCAGTACAGAATGAGGAAATAAAAATTGAAAAAAATGAGGAGAGGCTTAGGAACCTCTGAGACAACTTTAAACATATCAACGTCTGAATCATAAGGGCGCCAGAGGAGAAGAAGAAGAGCAAGAAATTGAAAGTTTATGTGAAAAAATAATGAAGAAAAACTTCCCAAATTTGGCGAAGGAAATAGACATACAAATCCAAGATGCACAGAAAAAGAAGAACAGGGGGAGTGAGCAGCTGGGGGATGTGGGGGGAGGAGGAAGCGGGCTCCCAATCCGGTTTTATCCTGTTCTCCCACTGCCCCAGTTTCGGCTCCAAGCAGTTTGGGTGGCGGGAGAAGCGGGAGCCTGCAGGTCGTCTAGGTTGGCAAAGGTTCTCGGCGTGCCACGGCCCTCAAGCACCAGGCACGCGCCCGTCCCACCACCACAATGCCCAAGAGGAAGGTCAGCTCTGGCAAGGGAGCGGCTAAGGAGGAGCCCAAGAGCAGATCGACGAGGTTGTCAGCTAAACTTGCTCCTGCAAAAGTGGAACCCAACCCAAAAAAGGCGGCAGGAAAGGATAAATCTGCAGACAAAAAAGTGCAAAGAAAAGGGAAAAGGGGAGCAAAGGGAAAACAGGCCGAAGTGAGTAACCAGGAACCTGAAGAAGATCTACCTGCAGAAAATGGAGAAACTAAAAATGAGGAGAGTTCAGCCTCGGATGAAGCAGGAGAAAAAGAAGCCAAGTCTGATTAATATCATATACCATGTCTTATCAGTGGTCCCCATCTCCCTTCTTCTACAATCCAGAGGAATATTTTTATCAACTACTTTGTAAATGCAAGTTTTTTAGTAGCTCTAGAAACATTTTGAAGAAGGAGGAAATTCCACCTCATCCCATTTTTTTTTAAGTGTAAATGCTTTTTTTTTTTAGAAGTGAAGTCATTTGCTGGTTGTTTATTTTTTGGTACAACCAGAAAATAGTGGGATATTGAATATGGGAGGCTTTGATTGTCTTGGGTGTCAGCTTAACATTCCATAGATGGAGGTAGTTTTTATATCCTATAATACAAGGCATACTAAATGGCAATTTGGAGTCAGTTTTGCATTTACTATGTCTTGAACATTTTAAATTACTTCTCATGTTTTTGGTAGAATTGTTTTCGAAAGAAAACCACTCCTGGATCTTGGCTCTTCCTGTCAGAATTTTGTGTACTCTGTAACATCTTTGTTGTGGTAGTCCAGTTTTCCTAGTAACTTTGTTCATGTGCTGTGAACAATTGAAAATTCGATTATGTGGTATATTAAATTGTGAATTAGTCGGACTTTGATGTAAGTGTACCAACATTTGCACATATTGGTACTTGATACTTTATTAAGAAAATTAGTCTCCAAATTTTAAGCTGGAACATCACTGGAATAACTTCAGAAAAGAATCACAACTACATGACTTTACATTTTTGGTACGTATGTTAAGAATTGTGTACAAATCTAAATGTCTGTGTACTTACCCTCAAAAGAACCAAGAAAATCTCACTTATGAAAAGAAAAAGAAAAAGATCAACACTACGAACATTAAAATGACAACAAACTCACAACTATTAACAACTGAATCTAAAAAATAAAAACAAAAACAAACTAAGTAAACAACCAGAACAGGAATAGAATCATAGATATGGGGATCATTTGGAGGGTTATCAGCTGGGAGGACGAAGAGGGAGAAATGGGGATTAGGTGCAGGGATTAAGAAGCATAATCGGTTGGTACAAAATAGACAGGAAAAGTTAAGAGTAATATAGGAAATGATGAAGCCAAAGAACTTATATGCATGACCTATGGACATGAACTAAGAAGGGAGGGATTGCTAGAGGGAAGGGGAATACTGGGAAGAGGGGAGCAAAGGACAAAGAAATTGGGACTACTGTAACAACATAATGAATTAAATATACTTTAAAAAAAATGAGTGAATCTAGAAGATTTCGCCAAGAAACTACTGGAACTGATAAATGAATCCAGCAAAATAGGAGAATACAAAATTAATATCCAGAAATCAGTTGTATTTTTATATGCCAATAACTAACTAACAGATAAGGAAAATAAGAAAACAATCCCATACACAATTGTTTTAAAAAGAATAAAATATCTTGGAATAAACCTAACCAAGAAAGTAAAAGACCTATACTTGGGAATTTACAAAACACTGAAGAAAGAAATTGAAGAAGATACAAATAAGTAAAAGCACATACCGGGTTTATGGATAGGAAGAATTAACATTATTAAAATGTCCACACTATGCAAAGCAATCATTAGATTCAATGTAATTCCTATCAAGATTCCAATGATGTATTTGACAGTACTAGAACAAATATTTCAAAAATTTATATGGAAGCACAGAAGGCCCCACATAACAACTATGACCCTGAGAAAGAAGAACAAAATTGTTCTGTACTATAAGGACATAATAATCAACACAGCATGGTACTGGCATAAAAACAGACACATAGATCAATGGAACATAATAGAGAGCCTAGAAATAAACCCACATCTTTATAGTCAATTAATATTTGATAGAGGAAGCAAGCACATACAATGGGCTAAAGATAGTCTATTCAATAAATGGTGTTGGGGAAATTGGACAGATACATGCAGAAAAGTGAAACTAGTCCATCTTCTTACATCACACACAAAAATTAATTAAAAGTGGATCAAAAACTTAAATGTTAAACCCCAAACCATAAAAATCATATAAGAAAACATAGGCAGCAAAATCTTGGACATAGCTTATAGCAATATTTTATTGGATATATCTCCCCAGGCAAGGGAAACAAAAGAAAAAAAATAAACAAATTAGACTACATCAAAGTAAAAAGTTTTTGCACATCAAAGGAAATAATCAACAAAATAAAAAGACAACCCACAGAATGGGAGAATTACTGATGCATCTGATAAGGGATTAATATTCAAAATTTATAAAGAACTTAAAAAACTCAACACCAAAATAAAAACAAACAATCCAATTTAAAAATGGGCTAAGGACACTTCCGGTCAAATGGAGGCCTAGACTGATGCGTTCCATCTCCCCCCACAACTAAGAAGGACTACAACTACCGCACAACCAAAAATAACCAGAAATTCCAGAAAATAAAGCTACGTGAAAGTCCACTGTATGAAGTTATAAACCAGTGGTGCTTGTCTGGATGGGTAGGAGGGGTGAAGCCAGGGCAGAGAGGTCAAGCTGTGCTGGTGACGGCAGCAGTGGTGATGGCGATGGGACAGTGGTAAGCACAGACACCCGTATTTAAGGGGAGGTGAGAAGCACCTGGGGAGCATCCCTAGCTTCAGACTGAACCCATTAGCTTGCAATTCCAATGCCAGGGAAGGCAGACCCCCATTGCCTCAGACTGTGAGGCCCAGAGGGTGTGGGGACAGAGGAGGAGGCTCCTGGTCTCTCAGCAGAGAGAGAATGACAGGAATCCATCTTGGACCCCTGCCCCCACACAAAGCGCCACAGTGTGGTGAGAAGAATCACCCAGTAGTGACTAGTGCACGGGGTTCCACCCACTATAGCATAGGAGGTGTGACAGCCCTGCCCAGGAAGCAAAGGTAAACAGAAAACTGTCAGGATGGTACAGATCATGATAGAGATCCTGGTGACACAGCTGACCAGACAGCAAATACATAAATTAATGGATGAACAGATAGATAACCTTTCTGAGGCTCAGTTCAGAGCTATAGTTATAAGACAGCTTACAGAAATAACAGCGGGACTTAATCAAGATGGAGAAGGAATGAAGGCTAGTCCTGCTGAAATGAACAAAAACACATATGAAACAAGTGGTTAGGGAAGGAAAACCAGGGATCAAGTCAACAAATCGAAACACAGGGAAGGAACAAATAGTCAACCAGTGCAGAAAGAGGAAACAAAAAGTGAGAAAAATGAGGAGAAGCTCAGAAACCTCTGGACAACTATAAGAGAGTGAACATCCGAATTATAAGGCAGCCAGAAGGTGAAGAAGAAGAACTAGAAATTGAAAAATTATGTGAAAAAATAATGAAGCAGAACTTCCCTAACTTGGGGAAGGAAATAGACTCACAGGTCCAGGAAGCACGAGAGTTCCAAATAAAGTGGACCCAGGGAGAACCACACCAAGACACATTATAATCAAAATGTCAAAAATTAAAGATAAAGAGAGAATCTTAAAGGCAGCAAGAGAGAAGAAGAGAGTTATGTACAAAGGGGTCCCAATTAGACTATCAGCTGATTTCTCAAAGGAGACTCTGCAGGCAAGAAGGGACCAGCAAGAAATATTCAAAGTAATGAAAAGTAAAAACCTACAGCCACTATTACTTTATCCAGTGAAGCTGTCATTCAGAATAGAAGGGCAGAGAAAGTGCTTCCAGGACAAAGTAAAACTGAAGGAGTTCATTAGATCCAAACCACTGTTATATGAGATGTTAAAGGGACTTGTTTAGAAGAAGGAGGATCAAAACTATGAACATTAAAATGAAAACTGTATTACAACAACCAACAATAGAAGCCAGGGAATTGAAACAAAGGCAAACTAAGTAGGCAATGAGAGTGGAAAAATAATTATAGGTATGGGGAACATATAGGGGGGAGGTCAACAGGGAGGGGGGAGGGGGGAAGGGAGGTAGATGATGCAGGAATTAAGAAGCATAGTAGAAGGGAGTGGAATAGACAGGAAGATGCTGAGAAGAATTATATGCACAACTAATGGGCATGGACTAAAGTGCGGGGAAACTGGAGGGAGGGGGTCACTGGGTGGAGGGGAACAAAGGGAAAAGAAATTGGGACAACTGTAACAGCATAAACAATAAAACATATTTAAAAAAAAAACAGACAAAGCACCTGAATCGATACTTCTCCAAAGAGGACATACAGATGGCCAGTAGAGATATGAAAAGATGCTCAATATCATTAATCATCAGAGAAATCAAATTAAAACCACAATTAGATATCTTCTCACATCTGTCAGAATGACTATAATCAATAAATCAAAAAACGGTAAGTGCTGGTGAGGATGTGGAGAAAGGGAAACACTTTTGCATGTTAATGGGAATGCAGATTGGTGCAGCCACTGTGGAAAGCAGTATAGAGATACTTCAAAAAATTAAAATGGGTCTGGACTTTGATCCAGTAATCCTACTCTGGGAATATATTCAAAGGAACCCAAAACACTAACTCAAAAGAACATAAGCACCTCTATGTTCATTGCAGTATTATTTACAGTAGCCAAGATATGAAAGCAGCCCAAGTGTCCATCAACAGATGAGTGGATAAGACAACTATGGGACATTTACACAATGGAATACTATTCAGCCATAAACAAAAATAAAATTTTACCCTTTGCTGCAGTGTGGAGGGAGCGGGAGGATATTATGCTAAGTGAAATAAGCCAGTCAGAGAAAGACAAATACCATATGATTTACCTCATATGTGGAACCTAATGAAGAAACTGAAGTAATAAGGAAAATGGGTACAGACTCATAGAAGGAGAGGAGGATGACAGCTAGTGACATGAGGGAGGTGAGGGGATGGAGGGATTGAGCAGAAAGGCAAAAGAACTCGTGGATATGGACAACAGTGTGGGGACTGCTGGGGGAAGGGAGTATAGGTGACTAAATGATAATGGAAAAAATACAATAAATATTAAATAAACTGATGTGAAAAAAATTAAAAAATTGAAAAAAAAGAAAAAATAAAAGAGCATAAATTCACCTAGATCTTTTTAACTGTGGTATAGCTATAAATATATCAGCAAACTTTCATTTTAGTCTATTTTCTGAAATTTGGAAACATTATATAAAATAGGTTTCTAAGTGTTTATGTTATAGACTGTAGTAGTAATAAATGATAGACCCACATTCAGTTGGTGGGTACCAGTGGGGCCATGGGCATCCATATTATTTCCATCATTAGTGTAACTATCATTCCTCAGAAAGCACATCCCTGAATAGTGTATAGTAGAGAAATCATGGCTCAGAAAATTGAGCGAGACTAATTGCCTTGTCCTGGGACCTGGAAATATTTTTACTATTGGACATGGTTAGGTGGGACACAACATTTTGATTCTATGATAGGAGTCCTGATAATGGAAAATGGTGCTTGTAGTAGGGAGGAGAAAAAACAAAAACAGTGAGGATTGTGGGTAGAAGTAGGCTAAAAATCTAATAAAAAAATTACTAAGACAGGTTTAAGGGGAGCAGGAATGTTCAGGGTATCAAGAAAATCTCAAATGCGCATTTCCAGTTCAGATTTACCCATCTGCTGGACCAGATGTGCCACTTGCATATGTTCCTATTCCAATTATCTTCCTTCATTGCTGTGCCTCCTATTTTACAAAGACCTTATGTTCGTTGGTGATAAGAGGTTTTAAATCTAATAAACTACCCAGCTGTAAAAGCACTTAGGCTATAGGACCTGCTTCTAGTCAGGTTGACTTTGATGTTCAGGTGTAAAGGTACTTCTGAGTTTACCTTCTTTTGATCTTAAGAAAATAAACACACAGAGGTGAAGAGCCTGGGGCAGCGATTTACTGCTCTGTAGACATGTGAACAGACTGAAGATACATTAAGTGGTTGGCTAACCAAGGCAGCTCTGCTAGAGATCAACCCTGGTACTGCTCCCTGTGCCATATTGAACTCTGCTGATAGTTCTTCCTCCAGTAGCTGTCATAAAGGGTAGTCTAACCTCTTATTTGCCAGTGTTCAATAAAAATGCCACAGTTCTCTTTATTATGTATATAATAAGACCAGCTTTCTTACTGAAGAATTCAGATTCACAATGCTAATGAAGTGATCCAGTGACTTGCAAACTATGATACGCAGGGCCTCTCAGGGGCTGCTTAGGGAGAACGGTGAGCCTCATTTTGGGGAGGGGTATTAGCACTCTTCCCTTTGGAGCAGCTCTATAATTTCATTTCCTGTACGGTTTTGTTTGATGACAGTGTTCCTATGCTAAAAATAAAGTGTAAAAATCTTGATGCCACAATTTTTTTTCTTTGCAAAAAGATTTCTAGTGCATGTGAAATGATTCAAATAAAGGCTCATATAGTACATGGAACCACTACTTTTCCAAGAGGTTTGGATTCTTCGTGGAGTCTATCTTTGGTGGCCAGTTGTTTCCTCTCACTGCCTTCCATGACTTTTTTCCTCAGGGGTTCTGCTCCATAGAGGTCCATGTAATTCAGCCAACTTGGGTCCTTCTTATGAAGTGGGCACAAAGATCTGAGACCTACAAGCATATACCCCATGTTCTTTCCTAGTTGTCTGTGGGCTCCATGCACATCAAAGTGTGTGAGTAGACAGAAGGTGGAGAATGTAAATTACTGCCTCCAGTTAGATGTCCTTAGGCCTTAGCTCCAGCTCTTCTGGGATACACTCATGTACACACACACATACGCATTTGCACATGCACACACTCAATAATTTGCTTCTTTGAATCTTCAAAATGTCTTCTCACTGTTGTGTTCATATCTCTTCAGCTCTTCAATTTGTATGCATGCATAGTGTTAAGATAATGGTGTTACTGCTATGTGTGGATTTAGGTAGAGATGAATAAGCTTCTCCTTATAGTTCTAATGCAAAGACTTGTAAACTACTCCACTTTTAGTTGATATTGTAGATGCCATTTCCAAAGCTCTGTATTGCTTGCTACTCTTATTTTGACCCATGTTAATCTTCAGGCCTTTTTCTAGAAAAGACTATCTACTTTTGACTGCCTGGTACATTTGTGCCCTTGTAGTTGGCAACTATGGTGTAGTTCTTGAAATTCTCCTCTCTTTTCACAATCAGGGATTGTCCATTTAAACATGAGCATCCTGTTGTCCATCTTCACATCAGAGTCCTGCATGCTAGAGAACACAACTTCTCTCTAGGGACTTGTCTTTGTTACTTTAGGGTGGTGCCTCCTGATCCTGGCTGGCATTATACCCCGTTGACATAGATGGAAATCTAAACATTTCTAAGAACCCACTTACACAAAAAGCATTTGTGACCATGAAGGTGTTACTGAACATAAGTAGAAGAGTAGTGAGGAAGTATGTATATCACATCGTCGTCGGCAGCCGTCCGTCTCGAGAGACGATGGTGTAGCTTCTTAAGAGTCTATCTGCACCGCCGAGAATGGCTGTGCAGTCCGACTCGGGAGTGACATGGTATCTGTCTCCTCCCGTGTTGAATCGACATCTTGTGATGACGCTGAAGCTACAGAGCCTGGGCAGGGTAATATGGAGGGTCTGCTGTTGCCCATGCAGCAGACCTCCCCTCTCTTCGCAGCTGAAGGGTCCAAGGGAAAGACGGAGTCGATACAGCTTGGGTTCAGGTGCGCCGCAGGAGTTGCCGGTGTTGACTACAACGTCAAACCGCCTTAGGGACTCCGGCTCCGGATTTTCTGTCGGGGTTTACTCCCTTAGCCTTTCCCCTGAAGAGGTATGCCGCAAGGCAGCGGAGGTTTTTTGGAGTCAGAGTTTTCCTTCTCTGATGTACCCTGACTGGAAGATCGAACCAGCGACACTTAGCTCGCAGGCCGACACTCAATCCACTGAGCTAAACCAGCCAGGGCAATGTATATCACATACCCCACTGGAAACAAGCTAACAACAGTCTATTGGAAATTCCTGCCCTCGCTTTTCAGCTGTGCTCTCCTGGGGATTGTTCTGACCCTCGCACCATACAGTGTTCAGCTGCTTCTTATTAACTTTTTTAGCTCTTCAAAATTATCACCTTTCTGTTGTGTTGATCTATCATCAGCTCCCACTTGCCAACTTTCATTCACAAACTAATAAATGTATTAGTAGGACAAAAAAAAATTGCCCTTTAATTGGACTTATAGGCACACCATAGTTTATTGCATTTTGCTGTATTGTGCTCCATAGATATTGTGATATTTAGAGGCGAAAGGGAAGGAATTCCATCAGGGAAAAGATCATAACTCATTGAAGGCTGGGATGTGGTTGGCATTTTTAGCAATAAAGTATTTTTAAATTAAGCTATGTGCATTTTTTGGACCTAATGCTGCTGCACACTTAACAGACTATAGGATAGAGTAAACATAACATTTATATATACTGAGAAACCAAAAACTTGTGTGACTTGCTTTATTGTGATATTTGCTTTATTGCAGTGGTCTGCAACAAAACTTGCAGTATCTCTGAGGTACGCCTATACATTGTCAGACAGCAGTAACAGATCATACAACATTTTTTCTGTTGTTTGTTTTCTGCTACATAACCCAAAGCCAAATGGGCTGTCTAAGGCTGATTCAGTTCTCACTGCCGTACAGAGCATTAAATATCATCGTGGTAGTTCTGCTTACTCTTTAGACTTGTCACTTGATTCAATATACTGACTGGATCAAGATAGTGTCAAATAAATGACTAAAACATGAAAATTCCAATTAGCTAGTTGCTTTACCTAATTTCAAGCCACCAAATGTGATTGTTTTTCTCTTATATATATATATATATTTTTTTTTTTTCTTTTAGAACTGTTTTTTGGGGGATGAGGGATGGTGTCATACAGATATAGCTTTTATTTTCAGGTCTTTAAAATGATGAGCTTGGTCTCCTCCATTTCCAAGTGGGTAATAAGAGTAACGCAGTACTTCAAAATTAACAAAGATGGGAAAAATTATTTAAGGGAATAGATCTTCTTAATGCCAAAGGACAGCTTGAAATATGTATTAGACTTCTCTAGAAGTAAGAACTGCTAATAAATAAATCAGCTTGGTAGTGATTTTGAATGTGTCCAAAATGAGGAAGTTTTTACTATACTTGACAAGGAAATCAAGACAGTAAATAGATTATGCAATGAACTGCTGATGTGTCTTCCATCCACTCTGGCAGGTGCACTGTGCTCAAATATACATGATAATAGCTTAAATGTAAATAAGGTTAATGAATTTTAATATTCCTCTGGATCATGTATTCATACTTCCATTTGCATAGTGACTTATTTCTCAGGTCCTTTTGTAAATATTGTAATGAAATAAACATTAGAGTTGCACACAAAGGAGTGCATACAATTAGCTCAGCAGACAGCCCTCCATGAAGGCAAATTGGAATCATATCACAGGATCGGAGACGTCAGGGATGGATGAGTCACATAAGTCAACCAGCTGATCTTTCTTTTCTAGTGGGGAATTATTCTGTTTAGGAGATTTTCAAAAAAGGAGCTTGGTTTAAATTTCTGTGCCTCTAGTGACAAGGTTTCTGACCCTGGCTTCAGTAGAATATTTGTTATACTTCCTTCCGAAGTGATTGTGGTCCTGGGGACATGATATAAGGAATGAAGGAGAACAGAGGTACACACCCAAGCCACCTTGGGCATAATCACTGTCAGATCGAGGAGGAAGCCATCTCAAAGTTAATCTGTGAAGCATTGCAGAACATAGCAAGACTCACTTCCCTTAGCACAGCTTTCACTTTTTCTATCACCAGGTTTTTCAATTTTCATTTTTAAAAATGATTTTATTTATTTATTTTTAGAGAGAGGGAAAGGGAGGGAGAAAGAGAGGGAGAGAAACATCAATGTGTGGTTACCTCTCACATGCCCCCAACTGGGGACCTGGCCCACAACACAGGCATGTGCCCTGACTGGGAATCAAACCAGTGACGCTTTGGCTCCCTGGCTTGCATTCAGTCCACTGAGCTACACCAGCCTGGACTCTATCACTAGTTTTGAAACACAATTTTTTAAAGAGGTTACCCTTCCTCCTCAAATGGCAAAGATAAGACATTTGGTCTTAACTCTTGTTGATTAATTAAGAATGCTATTTAAATTTAAGGTGGTTAATAATGATTATATCTTTCAGCCTTTTTTGTTACCCTGAAACCATTATATAGAGTGACAACAGTTAAAATTTCGGCTCTTTGTTGGATGCACTGTACTCTCTCATGCCTCAGTATCTGTGTCTATGCTATTGTAAAAGAGGAGCACGGGCCCTTGGAGCAGGGTGAAAGCCCAGGTGCTGGAATTGGGACACCCATGTTCAACTCCTGTGTGTAACAGGAATACTAATAGCAGCTACATCACGAGTTTGTTAAGTGGCTAAATGTGTTGCCACATGTAAAATGTTTGAAAGAATGCTTGGGATTGCTAAATGCTTCCAAGCTTTAGCTCTCAGTAGTTTCTCTGCTTGATATGCCCTTTCTCCTCCATAAAACTCATTTGAA
Source organism: Furipterus horrens (assembly GCF_987537825.1). NCBI lineage: Eukaryota > Metazoa > Chordata > Mammalia > Chiroptera > Furipteridae > Furipterus > Furipterus horrens. The sequence goes on along the minus strand of NW_028327171.1, from coordinate 148,184,259 downwards.
CTTGGGGGTCAAATGTTACTACCCCATTTCCCCAGCTTTCTAATTCAAGGCATAGTTAATTGCTTTTTGTTTGCTTGTTTCTTGACACAGTTCACATATTTTTATTGTGTATTATTTATAAGTATATTCAATTTAGTTCCCAAATATTTTTCTTTTTCGCAAAGCCATAAATTTCTTGAGGGATGGGCCATAATTTATTCAACTATTTATCATCCCTCAGCACCTCAAACAAGCCCTGAATAAAAAGGGTCTTTGATATGCATTTGTTGGATTAAACATAAGCAATGTATAAGCATTCATTGATTGAATAAGCCTGGCTGAACACATACTGCATCCCAGTATTGCTCTGGATGTGCATGTGGATAAAGAGAATGTTTATCGCTTTCTCTTGACTGCAGGACCAGAACCATTTATGAATGTAATTGTGCTCTAATATCAATAAAACGGGACAATGAGGTGATGGAGCCTGGGATTCTGCTTTTTATTTAGCAATTGAAATCTGCATTTGCAAGATCTTTGGCTGCTCATTCATTTTTGACTATCCTTTGTATAGTTGGGGAAATTTTCACATTATGAATTTCAGTGTTTTGTGCTTGTTTGTTTGTTTTGCTGTTAGGAGATAAGTGTGAGATTCTGGGCTTTTAATGAAAAATGCCTGTATGAGGCTTTGGTTTAAAGAGCATGAGGAAGAGGGCAGTGGTGACTTCAATTCTCTGGTTTGCATGGCTATGGAGGAGCTGACTTTTAGGTGCAGCAGAGGTGATAAGATGTAGCATTTTCACTGGAGGTGATAGCAGCAAAGTCAAGTCCTGGAATGAATTCATAGTGATAGCAGTGTCCTTCTTTTGCTAGTAGCAGTGTCCTTCTTTTGCTAGTTTGTGCCATTTTGGGGGACATTTTCCTGGAAACTGGGCTTTTAGTCTCCCTATAATTATTTTTAATATGCTTTATTGATTATGCTGTTACAGTTGTCCCAATTTCTTTTCCCTTTGTTCCCCTCCACCCAGTGACCCCCTTTTCTCCAGTTGCCCCCCCCCTTAGTCCATGCCCATTGGTTGTGCATATAGTTCTCAAAATCTTCCTATCTACTCCACTCCCTCCTACTATGCTTAATTTCTGTACCATCTCCCTCCCTTTCCTCTCTTCCTCCTCCCTGCTAACTTCTCGTCATAATGTTCCCCATACCTATAATTCTTTTCCAACTCTCATTGCCTACCTAGTTTGCCTATGTTTCAGTTCCCTAGCTTCTGTTGTTGGTTGTTGTGATACAGTTTTTAATTTAATGTTCATAATTTTGATCCTCTTTTCCTAAAAAAGTCCCTTTAACATTTCATATAACAGTGGTTTGGATCTGATGAACTTCAGTTTTACTTTGTCCTGGAAGCACTTTCTCTCCCCTTCTATTCTGAATGATAGCTTCACTGAATAGAGTAATTGTGGTTGTAGGTTTTTGCTTTTCATTACTTTGAATATTTCTTGCCAGTCCCTTCTTGCCTGTAGAGTTTCTTTTGAGAAATCAGCTGATAGTCTTATTGGGATGCCTTTGTATGTAATTCTCTTTTTCTCTCTTGCTACTTTTAAGATTCTTTCTTTATCCTTAATTTTTGACACTTTGATTATAATGTGTCTTGGTGTGGTTCTTCCTGGGTCCAGTTTATTTGGAACTCTCTGTGCTTCCTGGACCTGTAAGTCTAGTTCCTTCCCCAAGTTAGGGAACTTCTGCTTCATTATTTTTTCACATGATTTTTTTATTTCTAGTTTTTCACCTTCTGGCAATCCTATGATTTGGATGTTGGCCCGCTTGTAGCTGTCCGATAAGTTTCTGAGCTTCTCCTCATTTTCCTCACTTTTTGTTTCCTCTTTCTGCACTGGTTGACTGTTTGTTCCTTCCATATATTCCAATTTGTTGATTGGATCCCTGGTTTTCTTGCCCTCACCACTAGTTTTGTATGTGTTTTTGTTTATTTCAGCAGGACTAGCCTTCATTCCTTCCCTGTCTTGTTTAAGATCTGCTGTTAGGTCTGTAAGCACCTTTATAAGCAAAGCTTTGAACTGTGTCTCAGAAATATTTCCTATCTGCTGCTTTGTTAGATTAGAAATTTGCTGTTTGGTCAGCTGCATCACTGGGATCTTTATGATGATCTGTGCCATCCTGTCAGTTTTGTGTTTACCTTTGCTTTTTGGGCAGGGCTGTCGCACCTCCTATGCTATAGGGGGCAGAACCCTGTGCACTTGTTAAAACTGGGTGTTTTCTGTGGGGTGGGGGTCCAAGATGGATTCCTGCTGTTCAATCTCTACTGAGAGGCCGGGAACCTCCTCCTCTGTCCTCACCCCCACTGGGCCTCACAGTCCAAGGCAATTGGGGTCTGTCTTTCCTGGCTTTGGACTCGCAAGCCAACAGGTCTAGTCTGTAGCTGGGGGTGCGCCCCAGGCGCTTCTCTCCTCCCCTTAAATATGGGTGTCTGTGCTTACTGATGTTCTGCTGCCATCACTGCTGCTGCCTCGAACAGCACAGCTTGACCTCTCCACCCCGGCTTCGCCCCCCCTACTTGTCCAGATGAGCACCACTTCTTTATAACTTCATACATTGGACTTCCATTTATTTTCTGGAACTTCTGGTTATTGCTGGTTTTGTGGTAGTTGTATTCCTTCTTAGTTGTGGAAGGAGACGAAGCGTGTCAGTCTAGGCCTCCATCTTGGCTGGAAGTCTCTTGTGTGTTTGCTTCCATGTTCCAGGCAAAGCTGTCGCTCCTACTACATTTAAGGGGTGGAGCCTTAGGTATTCGTTAGAAATGGGCGACCTGTTTCACCACGTTATGGTGCTGTATGTGGGGGAAGGATCTGAGAAGAAACAATGCCACTTGCCCAGCACTCACCCCTTTTCCAGACACTTCTCTCAGTTCCGCACTGGACTGGCGCCCCTCTAGCTGCTGCCCTGTCTGTCATTCCCAGAGTGGGTGAGTCTGCGGACATTCTAGGACCATGGGGGACTGGCAGTTTCTGCCTCCGTCTCAACCCCTACTTGTTTGCACAGTCAAAGGCAATAAGGCTTGATTTTCCCCAGAGCTGGGACAGTGAACTGCTCTGGTGAGGAGCTGGGAACGCTCCCCAGGTGTCCTTCCTGACTTTTAAAAATGTGTAACTGCACTTTCCGCTAGCCTGCTGCTATTGCCACTGCTGCCACCACCACACCATGTCATCTCCACCTGGGCTCCGCCCCTCCTACCTGTCTGGATGAGTATTTCTTCTTTACATCCTTGTTTTCTGGACTTCCATGTACTTTGGTTTTCTGGAATTTCTGGTTGTTTCTAGTTTTGAGGTAGTTGTATTCCTTCTTAGTTCTGGGTGGAGACGCAGCATGTCTGTCTACACCTCCATTTTGGCGGGAAGTCTCTCCCTATGTTTTTGTAAGTCACCTAACACCCTCTCATAATCTCCTTTATTTTTAATTAGAGAATTATTTTATTTTCCATTGGAAATCCTAATAGAGCTTATACTGAACCAATTACTCTTGTCCAGAATTTTTAGGCGGTAGTGATGATAATAAGAATGTGGTTTGTTTGGAGCTGAGAACTTAAAATCAGAGCAAGAAATCTGTGGGTTCCTCAAGACATCATGTCAGCTACTGAAGGAATGTTAAAATCATATAGACAGTTAATTTCAGTGTCGCTTGAAAAAAATCACTTTTCTACTTCTGGTCAAGATGGCAACCTAGGTTAACATGCTTTGCCTCTTTGTGTAACCACAAAAATAATTAAAACTAAATCTCAAAATAAAAAACACCCAGAACTGTCAGAAAATTGAATTGTATGGAAGTCCAACAACCAACGATTAAAAAAAGCCACATTCATCCAGACAGTTAGGAAGGGTGGAGATGTAGAGATGGGGCAGAAAGCAAGGAGATGTGGTGTGGTGTGGAGAGGTGGCATTAGCAGTGGAATGGGCATGATTGTTCCACATTCATGTGTGGTGGATAAAAGTTTGGAGGGATACCTTGGGAGCGAGTGATCCCAGGCCCAGGCCAGACCACAGAGCCCAGGGTGCCAGCACCTGGAAGAAAAAGTCTTATAACTCCTAGCTGTAAAAAAACAAAAACAAAAACAAACAAACAAACAAAACAGTAGGGGTTAGGGCAGCAGAAGAAACTGCCAGAGTTTCAGTAAACTCTGCTTAAAATGGTATTAAAATATATGCAAACCCACCCACTCTGGGATTCAACACCAGAGCAATAGCTGGAAGGGTGTCAGTTGCATACAGGGAGTGGGTGAAGTAAAGGGAAGTGGGGCAAGTGCCAGAAAAACCACCAGGAGCCAAGCAACAGCATTGTCCCCTCTCTGAGTCCTTCCACAAAGAGCCACAAAGCAGTGAAGCAGGTTACCCCAGCCTGGCCATTACCTTAGGCTCCACCTCACACAATTTTTGGATACCTTACAGGGAGTCAAAGAAGCTCTAGCTAATACACAGAAACAAACACAGAGAGACTGTCATACTGAAAAGACAAAAGAATATGGCCCAAATAAAATAACAGAACCAAACTCAAGAAAGATAAGTGAAACAGAGATAGCCAACCTATCAGATGCAGAGTTCAAAACACTGGTGATCTAGATGCTCAAAGAACTCACTGAGTACAGCAACAACATAAAGGAAGAAATGAAGATTCCACCAAGTGAAACAAAAAAAAATCTACAGGGAACCATCAGTGGAGGAAAGGAAGCTGGAATTCAGATCCTTGATTTGGAACATAAGGAAGAAATAAGCATTCAAAGATAAGAGCAAGAAAAAAAAAGAAATAAAAAAATGAATATAGTTTAAGGACCCTCTGGGACATTTTAAAACATACCAACATCTGAATCATAGGGATGCCAGAAGGTGAAGAGGAAGAGAAAGAATCTGAAAAGTTATCTGAAAAAATAATGAAAGAAAACTTCCCAAATTTGGCAAAGGAAATAAACATATAAGTCCAGGAAGCACAGAGAATCCCAAATAGGTTGGATCCAAAGAGGAACACACCAAGACATATCATAATTAAATTGCTAAAAGTTAAAGAAAAAGAGAAAATCTTAAAAGCAGTGAGAGAAAATCAGAGAGTTACCTACAAAGGAGTTTCCATAAAACTATCAGCTGATTTCTCAAAAGAAATTTTGCAGGCAAGAAGGGGCTGGCAAGAAGTATTCAAAGTGATAAAAATCAAGGACCTCCCACCAAGATTATTCTATCCAGCAAAGCTGTCACTTAGAATGGAAGGGCAGATGAAGTGCTTCCCACAAGGCAAAGCTAAAGGAGTTATCATCACCAAGCCATTATTATATGAAATGTCAAAGGTACTTATTTAAGGAAAAGATCAAAATTATGAACACTAAAATGACAACAAAGTCATAACTATCAACAACTGAATCTAAAACACAAAAACAAAAAACAAAAACAAACTAAGAAAACAACCAGAACAGGAAGAGAATCTTAGGTATCGGGATCATTTGGAGGGTTATCTGCTGGGATGGGGAAGGGGAAGGGGAAGGGGAAGAATGGGATCAAGAAGCATAATTGGTAGGAACAAAATAGACAGGGGGTGGTGGTGTTAAGAATAGTATAGGAAATGGAGAAGCTAAAGAACTTATATGCAAGACCCATGGACATGAACTAAGTGGGAGAGATTGAAAAAGTGGGTACTGTGTGAAGGGGAGAAAAGGGGGAAAATTGGGACAACTGTAATAACATAATCAGTAAATATACTTAAAAAAAAGATATCTGGACTTCCATCCAAGTTGGAGGCCTAGACTGACACGCTCTGTCTCCATCCACAACTAAGAAGGAATACAAGTACCGCAAAACCAGAAATAATCAGAAGTTCCAGAAAATAAAGCTACATGGAAGTCCAATGTATGAAGTTATAAAAAAGTGGTGCTCATCCAGACAGGTACGGGGGGCAAAGCCGGGGTGGAGAGGTCAAGCTGTGCTGGTGGTGACAGCTTCAGTGACAGCAGTAAGCACAGACACTTGTATTTAAGGGGAGACAAGAAGTGCCTGGGGAGCACCCTTGGCTGCAAACCAAACTTGTCAGATTGTGATTCCAATGTTGGGGTAGAAAGACCCCAAATGCCTTGGACTGTGAGGGCCAGAGGGAGGGGGGACGGAGGAGGAGGCTCCTGGTCTCTCAGCAGAGAGAGAATGGCAGGAATCCATCTTCGACCCCTGCCCCCACAGAAAATGCCACAGCATGGTGAGAAGGGTCACCTGTTAGTGATGAGTGCACGGGGGTCCATCTCCTATAGCGTAGAAGGTGTGACAGCCCCACCTGGGAAGCAAAGATAAACACAAAACTGTCAGGATGGCACAGATCATGATAGAGATCCCAGTGACGCATGATCAGACAGCAAATATCTAATCTAACGAAGCAGCAGATAGGAAATATTTCTGAGGCACAGTTCAGAGCTTTGGTTATACAAATGCTTACAGACCTAACAGCAGATCTTAAATAAGATGGGGAAAGAATGAAGGCTAGTCCTGCTGAAATGAATGAAAGCACATATGAAACTAGTGGTGAGGAAGAAAATCAGGGATCAAATCAACAAATCGGAACATAGGGAAGGAACAAACAGTCAACCAGTGCAGAAAGAGGAAACGAAATGTGAGGAAAATGAGGACAGGCTCAGAAACCTATGGGACAGCTATAAGTGGGCCAACATTCAAATCATAGGGTTGCCAGAAGGTGAGGAAGAAGAAATGGAAATTAAAAAATTATGTGAAAAAATAATAAAGCAGAACTTCACTAATTTGGGGAAGGAAATAGACTTACAGGTCCAAGAAACACAGAGTTAAAAAACAAAAACAAAAAACTGGACCCAGGGAGAACCACACCAAGACACATTATAATCAAAATGTCAAAAAATAAGGATAAAGAGAATCTTTAAAGCAGAAGAGAGAAGAGAATTACATACAAAGGAGACTATCAGCTGATTTCTCAAAAGAAACTCTACAGGCAAGAAGGGACTGGCAAGAAATATTCAAAGTAATGAAAAGCAAAAACTTACAACTACAATTGCTCTATCCAGTGAAGCTGTCATTCAGAATAGAAAGGCATAGGAAGTGCTTCCAGGACAAAGTAATACTGAAGGAGTTCATTAGATCCAAACCACTGTTATATGAAATGTTAAAGGGACTTTTTTTAGGAGAAAGAGGATCAAAACTATAACCATTAAAATAAAAACTGTATCACAACCAACAACAGAAGCTAGAGAACTGAAACAAAGGCAAACTAAGTAGGGAACAAGAGTGGGAAAAGAATTATAGATATGGGGAATATATAAGGGACAGGTCAGTGGGAAGGGGTAAAAGGGAGGAAGATGGTACAGGAATTAAGAAGCATAGTAGGAGGGAGTGGAACAGACAGGAAGATGTTGAGAAGAACTATATGCACAACCAATGGGCATGGACTAAGGAGGGGGACAACTGGAGGGTGGGGGTTACTGGGTCAGGGGGAACAAAGGGAAAAGAAATTGGGACAACTGTAACAGCATAATTAATAAAGCATATTAAAAAAAGAGATATCTGCAAAAAATCACTTTTTTTACTTATAAAATGTTGGATTCACATAGTCTGAATGTTGCCTCCAAGTTAAAAAAAATAGCATTCTTTTTTTTCCCTTATTTTTGATGGAAAAGGAAAGGGGGTTTATTTAATAGTTTTACAGATTCAGAATGGCAGGTTTCTACCGTTGTGTCCCACTCTCTTTAAAACACCCAATAACACTTAGTACTGCCTCCCCCTGCCAAACTCGGCCAGTTTCAAAATACACCAGTCAGATGTACCATCTTTCAGAAAAGCAGAAGTCCACGGCTTTGTATTCCCAGTCACAGTTCAGCATTTCAGGTATCTCTGACTAACCCATGCTTTGTTAGGCAGGTCCCCACAATTTCATCAGCTCTGCTGTGGTCTTCTTCTTACATCCTTTTCAGACCATGTGGCTGCTCGCAAGTAACATTCTCTTTTTTTAAGTATATTTCATTGATTATGTTGTTACAGTAGTTCCAGTATTTTCCCCCGTTGCTCCCCTCCACCCAGTACCCCTTTCCCTTCACTAATCCTACCCCCCTTAGTTCATGTCCATGGGTCATGCATATGAGTTCTTTTGTTTCACCATTTTCTCTATTATTCTTAACTTCCCCCTGTCTATTTTGTACCAACCGATTATGCTTCTTAATCCCTGATCCATATCCCCATTTCTCTCTCTCCCCTCTCCCAGCTGATAACCCTCCAAATGATCCCCATACCTAGGATTTTGTTCCTATTCTGGTTTGCTTACTTGGGTTTTGTTTCTATTTTTTAGATTCAGTTGTTGATAGTTTTGAGTTTGTTGTTATTTCAATGTTCATAGTTTTGATCTTCTTTATCTTAAATAAGTCCCTTTGATATTTCATTTAATAATGGCTTGGTAATGATAAACTCCTTTAGCTTTACCTTGTCTGGGGAGCACTTCATCTGCCTTTCCATTTCAAATGATAGCCTTGCTTGATAGAGTAATCCTGGTTGCAGGTTGCCTTTCATCACATTAAATACTGATTGCCAGACCCTTCCTGCCTGCAAAGTGTCCTCTGAGAAGTTAGCTGATAGTCCTATAGGCACCCCCTTGTAGGCAACTCTCTACCTCTCTCTTGTTGCCCCCAGGACTCTCTCTTTATCTTTCACCTTTGGCATCTCAATCATGATACATCCTGGTGTGGTCCCGTCTGGGTTCAGCTCACCCGGGGCCCTCCATGCTTCCTAGACCTGTATGTCCATCTCCTTTGCAAAATTTGGGAAGTTTTCCTCATTTTTTTCAATTCTTGCTTCCTCATTCTGCACTGGTTGACTGTTTTTTTTTTTTTTTTCTTTCTTATGTTCCAAATCATTGATTTGATCCCCGATTTTCTTCCCTTCACCATTGGTTTTGTGTGGATTTTCCTTTGTTTCACTTAGCATAGCCTTCACTTATTCTCTTATGCATTTGCCACACTCAAGCATATCTGACAAGCCTGTGAGCATCTTTATTACCAGTGTTTTGAATTCTTCATCTGTTAGGTTGCCCATCCTCCCCATCTGTTAGGTTGGCTATCTCCTCGTTGCTTAGTTCTCCCACTGAAAACTTGATCCATTCCCCCTTTTGGGCCATACTTCTCTGTCTCCTCATCTTGACAGGCTCCTGTGTTTGTTTGACTTCGTGTCCCAGGTAGAGCTGTCGCTCCTGTTACATTGTAAGGAGCGGAGCCTTAGGGATTCCTCAGTACTTTGAGACCTGTTTCAGCATGTTGTGGCGCTGTATGTGGGGGAGGGGTCCGAGAGGAAAAAATGCCACCATCCCAGCCCTCGCCCCCTTTCCAGGCACCTCTCCCACTTCTGCACCAGACTGCCGCCCCTCTAGCTGCTGCTCTGGCCGTCGTTCCTAGAGTGGGTCGGTCTGCGGACATTCTAGGACTGTGGGGGCCCTTCAAACAAGTGGACTCTGCTGAGAGATGGGCAGTTTCTGCCTCCACCGCAACCCCACCTGTCTGCACAGTCAGAAGCAATGAGGCTTGACTTTCCCGGTACTGGGACCATGAATTTTGAGGTCTGGTGAGGGCTGGGAACACTCCCCCGGTGTCCCTACTGACTTTTTAAAATGTATGACTCTGCTTTTCGCCGTCCTGCCGCTGTCGCCACTGCTGCCATTCTCTCCGCCCTGGCTCCACCCCTCCTACCTGTCTGGATGAGTATTTCTTCTTTATATCTTTGTTTGCTGGACTTCCATGCAGTTTGATTTTCTAGAACTTCTGGTTGTTTCTAGTTCTGAGGTAGTTGCATTCCTTCTTTGTTGTGGAAGGAAATGCAGCATGTCTGTCTATGCCTCCATCTTGGCTGGAAGTCAAGTAACATTCTTTTCTATCTTATTTGGAAATTACAGAGCAGGAGTGTGAGTTAGAGCTTTTATTTTATATCTGCTTCAGTCCTTGAAATCAAATTGGTTACAATCAGCAGAGGGAGCTAGAATCAGAAAACTAGAAAGCCAAAATGAAATGAAGCCTGTGTTTCCAGGGGAAAAATTATCAAGCATAAAAGAAGGTCAGGAAGAGTTCAGTTAGAATTTTCTGAAGGAGAAAAAGATTGGGCAAAAGTAAAGAGATGAGAAAATTGTTATAAGAGTAATAATAACAGGTTAAAAATGGGGAAAAATTAAAAGATATGATTAACAGCTGTCACTACGTTAGTTGACAAAGCTGGTTAATTGCCCATGTAATCCTAGTATATAATTTCCCACCTAGTACACTTCACTCTTGAGAATCATAAATGAATCACATATGTTACTTTTGTTAGGCTGCTGAGGATATGAATCTAAACAATGTTTCTGACTTAGAAGGAACAACAATGATAAAATATAGACTCATTTATACATATGAAAGGGTATTTTCTGTTTATTGGTTGAAGGCCTTTTAGAGCTGGAATTGAAGGCAGGAATGATCCTCTGTCTCTTCATTACATAGATGCAAAGCTAAGGCCCAGGTAGCTGAATTGACTTGGCCAAGATAGTCTTCCTAGAAAGCGACATATTGTGACATAAAAAGCAGGAAATTTAATTAGACTACTTGCTGTATAACAACCGTCACACAGAAGTCCCTAAGTCTAAAAAATATTTATTCCTCTTTAAATACATGCTCAAACCCCTTTCTCCTGTTTTATGTACTCATTCTTGACCACATAGGAAAACAGTGCTCTCTTTGCATCTTCTCAGCCATGGCACAGAGGCAGAGCCTAAACAAGTCACTGGGATATTTTTATTTATCTCCCTCTTTTATTTTTTCCCTTCAGCCCTTGATACTTGACAGATGTCAAAGAACAAGAGGGTGAATACAAAAGACTTTCTCACTCTTTCCAAGCTCAGAACACTTGGATATTTCTTCAAAATATCTTTGTGTGCAAACACTGGTGAAAGAAAACTTCCCATCCCTTGCATTTCAATCATACAGATTTTTTTTTGTCAGTCTATACTAGATAGCGTGTTTTTTTGTTTTTTTACTTTATGTGTATTTGAAATTTTAAAGATTTAATGTATTCTAAGTGAGAAATGAGTTTATCAAATTCAGGTAAAATTTGGCCGAGTCTCTGAGCTGGTGAGAAAGGCTTTTCTGATCTCATCTGTTAGTGGTTACTGTATTGCCACAATCTATAGAACTGGAATTTCATTTCAGTACATTCTCAGTGTTAGCATCAATGTGCTGTAATCCTATTACTGTCAGTTGCCACCATTTCTTTCTGTGGTTTACTTTCATTACTTCAGTGATCCTTTGAAAATCTTAAAAAAATTGGAAGGGTTATTTTTTAAAAAAGGGATTTTCAATGGTTATTGCTCAGACCTTTTCCTGGCTTAAACTCTGACTTTGGCTGTGGAAACCAAAGCTTATTATTGGTGTAATAATTAATTATTGTCACATTCTGTGCTTTTCTACTTGGGTTTCTTTTATGACCTTTAAAAAAAGATTGAAATATGTTTTTGGGGGTGCTGTGGCAATAGAATGACCTTAAAAGCACTTAAGATGTCATTATTTATAAAAATATTTACTTATGGAAATAAGTCTGCTATAAATATGGATAGAATAAAAGGACCTCTTGCTCTTATATGTCAGACGTATACTATTAGACCACTTACCTTTAGTGATCCCACAAAGGTACAACCTGCACAAGAAGGGGTTGATTTGATTTAGCTGATCCTCTGTACTTGCACCAGACAATTGTTAAAAATGAACCCTTTGATAATTCCATGATATTGTCTTCTGAATATTTAATATTTCCATTTTAAATTATCAGAGTCCTTTGATGTCTTTTTAAAGCTTCCCCCAAATATTTACAAACCACACTGGAACCTTGATCCATTCCCCCTTTTGGGCCATACTTTTCTGTCTCCCAATTCTGACAGGCTCCTGTGTTTGTTTGCCTCTGCGTCTCAGGTAGAGCTGTCACTCCTGTTATGTTGTAAGGGGAGGAGCCTTAGGGATTTGTCACTACAGTGTGACCTGTTTCACCACGTTGTGGTGCTGTATGTGAGGAAGGGGTCCAAGAGGGAACAACACTGCCATCCCAGCACTTACCACTTTTCCAGGCACCTCTCCCACTTCTGCACCGGACTGGCGCTCCTCTAGCTGCTGCCCTGGCCATTGTTTCCAGAGTGGGTGGGTCTGAGGATGTTCTAGAACTGTGGGGGCCCTTCAAACAAGCGGACTCTGCTGAAAGACTGGCAGTTTCTTCTTCCATCCCAACCGCCACTGGTCTGCACAGTCAGAAGCAATGAGGCTTGACTTTCCCCGGTGCTGGGACCGTGAGCTGCTAAACCGCCACTGGTCTGCACAGTCAGAAGCAATGAGGCTTGACTTTCCCCGGTGCTGGAACCGTGAGCTGCTAGGTCTGTTGAGGAGCTGGGAATGCTCCCTAGGTGTCTCTCTTGACTTTAAAACATGTGATTGTACTTTCTGTCGGCCTGTCCCTGCCCCTGTCACTGCTGCCACCACATTCCATCCTCTCTGCCCTGGCTCCACAACTCCTAAGTGTCTGGATGAGTATTTCTTCTTTATATCTTTGTTTGCTGGACTTCCATGCAGTTTGATTTTCTGGAACTTCTGGTTGTTTCTAGTTTTGAGGTAGTTGTATTCCTTCTTAGTTGTGCAGGGAGATGCAGCATGTCTGTCTATACCTCCATCTTGGCTGGAAGTCTAAATGTCAAATATTACTTCTTTATATCTTTGTTTGTTGGACTGCCATGTAGCTCGGTTTTCTGGAATTTCTGGTTGTCTCTAGTTTTGAGGTAGTTGTATTCCTTCTTAGTTGTGGAGAGAGACCCAGCATGTATGTCTATGCCTCTATCTTGACCAGAAGTCTCATATAGTATTTGTGTGTGTGTGTGTGTGCTTTGGGAACTGACATATTTCACTTAGCATAATGTCCTCAAGTTTCATCCATATTGTAGCATGTTGAAATATTCTATTGTATGTATATACCACATTTTGTTTATTCATTCATCTGTTCATGGACTCATGTTACTTCCACCTCTTGGCTATTGTAAATAAAGCTGCTATGAACATGAGTGAACAAATATCTCTTCACGACCATGCTTTCAATTCTTTTGGGTATATAGTATGTGATCCAGCAATCATATAATAATTCTGTTTTTAATTTTTTGAAGAACACCATACTGTTTTCCATAGTGGCTGCATCATTTTGCATTCTCAGCAACACTGTTCAAAGTTTCCAATTTCTTCACATTGTCAGCAACAGTTGTTATTTTTGCGGGGAGGAGGTAATAGCCATCCTAATGGGTGGTAGGTGGTTACAAAAGCCTTTTTGTTGAACTAATGTCTTCTTGCATTTTAAAATTATTTTTCTGTAATTGTTTACAACAAATATGTAAGGTGGATAACAGGCATACCCAAACTCATTACACTGTTGTTAGTCACCAGTCTTAAAAACCTCTATTTTATTTTATTTGTTTATTTTTAGAAAGAGGGAAAGGGAGGGAGAAAGAGAAGGAGAGAAACATCAGTGTGTGGTTGTCTCTTGTATGCCCCCAACTGGGGACCTGGCCTGCAACCCAGGCATGTGCCCTAACTGGAAATTGAACTGGCAACCCTTTAGTTCACAAGCCAGCACTCAATTCACTGAGCCACACCAGCCAGAGCAAACCTCTAGTTTAAATAGTTATTTTTGAATGTTTTTATTCCAGTTATTTGATATGTTCTAATTAGCCAAAGAATCAGGGTTTTAAGTGAGGCTAAGGATGATATTCTATTTTTACTTGTTATGGCCTCAGTGAATTTGTGAATCAAGGCAGGCAAATGGATTGGAGGTCATAGTAGAATCATTAAGTTTTAACATTTCTTCCAAATTCAATTGATCATATTCAAAGAGGTGAGAACTATTGTATATTCTTCTAGGCTGTCTGAGAAGATATGACTTTCTTTAACTATAAGGCTAGAACTTCCCTGAAAAACACTCCATATGCTTAATAAATTATAAAAGCACATCAACAAGGTTGAACAATCATCATGCTGTAAGACAGATATAATTTCTTGCATAAAATTATGCCTTTTGAATTTTAAAGATTGTAGAAAACTTAAAAAGGACATAAAAAAATCCAATATTGATTTTTGTTTCAGGACTATTTTAGTATTCCAATTTTATTTTTTTAATCCAAAAACCCATCCTTATTTCTAAAGGATTTTAGCTATTCCTGGAGTTGTAGATTGGCTGTGTTTTAGAGAGGTCAGTCAGGAGGAGGGAGGACTGGCTTGACACAGCTGGGTTTGTAATAAGGTCTACTGTCCCCTTCTAGGCAGAAAGGGAGGTTGGTGCAAGTGTGTACAATGTGCCTTTACCTGTGTTCACTCCTGTTGGGAGGGGTATCCCTTTACAGCCTCTGAAGGTTGTGATCTGCATCCTTCTTTACAAACATGGTGTTTTACACAGTTTCGCCTCATACCTTGATGGTTTCATGACTCAATCAAGACAGGAAAGCCATTAAAGTTTATCTGGGGAAATTTTGACTCCTAATAGCTGTGTTTCTGAGCAAATTTTCAGGGGAGAGCTCACAGTTTAAAAAATATGCACATAGAGAAAGATATCAAATATGAAATAGCCGGCACACATGCTCCTGGCTGGCGGTGCGCCCGACTCTGCAATTAACGCCTCGCTTTGCTGCTGAAGTCTGGTGTCCTGGTGATTTATTGTGAGTGTTTCTCACAATTTGGGGGCTTGTCTGGGATCCTCTGCCTGTGTGCAGGAAGGATCTCTGAGCTGAAGCAGGGAGACGTAACCTACCTGCTTTTGGGTGTCCCGCTTGACCAAGGGCCCACCCGCCTCACAGTGTCCAGAAATGGACCCAAGACTTCTTATTGGGACAGCAATAGAACTGACACAAGGGGGAAACAAAAGCATACACCGCAGTAACCAGACAACTTCGCACATGGGCCAAGAATGTAACAGAACCCACGGGCTGTCCAGATTGAAATAGAACCCATGGGCTGTTCCATTATTAGGGGCCCGATTGCCTGCCAACAGAAGCGTAACTCTCAATACCAGAGTTTGGTGAAAAGAGAAAGAAATGTTTATTTAATAGTTATATAGATTTATATTATTTGCAGATTTCTGCCGTTAAGTATTATTTTCTTTAAAACACCCACGAACACATAGTTCTGTCTCCCCCTACCAAACCAGGCTAGTTTTAGAAAAGTCAGTGATACAATCTTCCTACTTCCCAGACACAGTTCAGCTTTACCAGCAGCTCCCAATCATTCAGGCCTGACAGGGGAGGTTTTGCCTCTTCTTTCCAGGTCTTAATGCAGAACCATGTGGAGTTCCTAGCCTCGTTGTAAACCACATGGAGTTCTCCCTTTCCTTTCAAAGCCGCATGGTGTTCTCTCTCCCTTTCAAAGCTGCATGGAGTTCCTTCTCTGCCCTCCTTGCAAACCTCATGGATCTCCTCTCTTCCTCTCTCTTCCTCTCTAGAATGGTTGCCACCTATTTTCAAATCCCTGACTGCATCCTGTGATGCAGTGGGTGTGGTAACCAGTTCTGACCATTCACAGAACCTTGCGCAGGCTCTATGTGCTCTTCATGCATCATTCCATGGTCAAAACCCCTCCTGTCTTCTTGGGGCCCTGGAAGAACCAAAGACATTTGCCTAACTGAGAAACTAAGCTACTAGCCATAGTCATGCAAAGGCATCTTAAAAGCTGTTAGATTTTCCCCATCCCCCAACCCACAGGCTCCAGGGATTTTTGGAGACCTCCACTCTGTAGCAAGAATACAACAAGGATGCCAGTTTTTTCAGCAGAGCCAGTCCTTGGAAACTAAGCATGCTGCTGTCTGGGGACAGCCAACTGACTTGGACTTTACAAAATCCTTCCCCGTGTGGGAAGCCCACGCTCCCCTCCTCACTCACACTCTATTAGGGAGACCTAGACCCAGGGGTAGGTAGGACAATGGCCATGTCCAGCTTAAAGCAGCTAGAGGAGCATAAGACCTTCGCCGATTGTCCTTTATAAGTTATAAAGGGTTTTAAGTCTGAGGGGGGAGAATTGTTACAAAGAAAGTTCCCCCCAAATTTCCCAGAGCCTTCAGTTGGGGGGTTGGGGGAACAGAACAGCTTTCAAGATGCCTTTGTATAGCTATGGCTGGTAGCTAGTATCTTGGTTATACAAATGGCTTTGGTTCTTTCAAAGCCCTAAGGAGATGGGAGGGATTTTGACTATAAAATGGTGATGAAAAAAAGGTCAACAGCCCCTGGTGGATCACTCAATTCTCACATCTATATCAATGCCACTGGGGTCCCTAAAGGAGTTCCAGATGAGTTTAAGGCTAGGAATCAATAGTGGCAGGGTTTGAGTCAGTCCTCTTCTGATGGTCAACGATTAAGAATGTTGATTGGGTAAACTATATTTATTACAATCAACAGAGATTTATTAATTATGCCAGGGATGTTATAAGAAAAGTAGCTCAACAGTTATATTCCACCAGTCTAATGACCTGGGAGAATAGGATGGCATTGGATACGATGCTAGCAGAAAAAGGACGTGTGTGTGTAATGTTTGGGAGGCAGTGTTGCACTTTTCTCCCCAATAATACAGCTCCTGATGGGACTATCACTAAGGCTCTACAGGGACTGACCACCCTAGCAAAGGAACTTGCAGAAAACTCAGGCATTGACAATTCTATAACAGGATGGTTAGAAAACTGGTTTGGCAATTGGAAAGGAATGATCATGTTGGCTCTTGTCTCCCCTCCCTCATTGTGGTAGCAGGTGTCTTTACTGCTTTAGGCTTCTGTATTATTCCCTTCATCCAAAATTCAGTTCAGAGATTAATTGAGACAGCACTAACTAAACAGATGCCAGCAATTTACCAACAGAATAGTATCCTCCTTCTGGAGGCTGAGGAAAATCCTTGCTATGATATGAGGCAAGGAATCAAGAAATCCTCATGTGTTCCGAAGGGATAAATTAGAGGTTTGAGTAGTCAATTTTCTAAAATATACAGGGGGAATTGTTAGGGATAAAAAAGTGAGCCAGTGACTCTCAAACCAGTAGGATATAATTAACAGATGAATCATGGGAAAGGGGCGAGGAAATGACATTCCACAGCTCCTCACACATACCTCTGGGATCAATAGGAGGAAGATTGTCATCACTAAACACAGAGAAATGGGAAGATGTAGCTAGATAACTTTGCAAATAAGTTGAAGATAGACCTATAACTAGATTACCCTTAGTTAATCATATCCTGAGTTAAGTAGTTAATCATGTTAGATTGTGAACCTGGATAAACCAGTAATGGAAAAACGGGGGAGAAGAAGAGAGGAGAGGGAGCTAATCATGTTAGGGAGGGGGAGCTAATCACATTAGTATAAAACCAGTTTTCTTTGTCTACTTCGAGGGCACATACTCCTGGCTGGCAGTGTGCCCAACTCTGCAAACTTGTGAATAAATGCCTTGCTTTGCTGCTGAAAAAAAAAAAAAAAAAAGAAAGAAATAGTCTACAATCTACCTTGAAAATTAATAATATTTTTTCTAATTTCTCACTTTAATTTGGAAAGAAACTTCAACATAGGCTTTAAAAAAATTTTTTTTATTTATTTGTTTGTTTATTTATTTATGTTTAGAGAGAGGGGAAAGGAGAAAGAGAGGGAGAGAAACATCACTGTGTGGTTGCCTCTCACTCGCGCCCCCAACTGGGGACCTGACATGCAACCTAGTCATGTGCCCTGACTGATAACCGAATCAGCAACACTTGGTTCGCAGGCCAACGCTCAATCCACTGAGCCATGGCAGCCAGGAATATAGGTTTTTAAAAGATCTTTGTATATGAAACATTTCAAACCTATACAAGACGAATAGTATAATGAGCTTCCATGTACCAGTCCCCCAGCGTTAACAACTGTCAACATCTGCCATTCTTATTTCACCTTCTTTCTACTTCTTGCTCCCCTATTCACTAATTTTGACAAATGGATAAAGTGGACATAGATTTATAAAATCCTTTGTTCAATGAAACATTGACAATTGCTATTATGGTTGGAGAGATAAAGTTTGATTTATATTTTATCTTGGTGCTGTTATCTAAAACCATGTGAAAACGAACATTTTCATATGCTATCAGTTGAGATTTAAAATAAATAAATTAACTTCACAGTAGCATTCGGTCCTCTTTTCAGTCATTCAATAAATCTTAGTGAGAGCCTACTATGTTTTAAGTAGCTTTTGAGGCACTGAGAAGAAAATAACAAACAAACTCAACAGAAACTCTTGCCTTAATGGGCTTATAGCCAACCGGAGGGAGGGTGTTTGAAGCTGCAATATTAAATAAGGGCATTCAAGAGGGTCTACTAGGAAGATGCTATCTGAGAAGGAGGTGAGGGAGCAAACCATGTGGAAATATGGACTGTTACTATTCTAGCCAGAGAAAATAGTAACCGCAAGGGCCAGGGTTGGGTGAAGGCCTAATTTGTTCTAAGAACAGCAAGGAAGCCAAGATGGCAGAATGGGTGAGTGAAAGGATGAAAGAGGGAGAGGAAACCAGAAGATGAGGTCAAAGAGGTAAGAGGAAGGTTGGCAAATGATTTAGGGGTGTTCTAAACCATTTCTGAAGAACTGAGCATTAGCCACGGGTATAATTAGCCAACAGAATAAGGGTGAGGAGCAAAGCACAGTCTGGTGGAATCACGTAAGTCCAAAGATGACACAGTTTATAGTTTTCACATGAGCTGAATTTTTCAGTACTTTGGGAATTACCAAAATGTTGTTCCCCAAATCTATTAGGAATGCTGACATCCTGGGCACATTTATTTTTCCACCAAGTTTTTTATTCAAGTCTTTCTGTCCAGTTGGGTTGTTTTTAATATCTTCCCTTCTCTGCAAGGTCTGCCTGAGAGAACCTTCAATGAACCAGGTTTCCTTAGACAAATCTAATTCCCAATCCTGCTTCTTACTGATGGGTAATATTTGCCCAGGACCTTTGGTACAGACTTATAACTGAGCTATTTAGCCTGTCAGTTTTCTCACAGAACCCTGAGAAATTATCTGCTGCTCTGAATGACTACGTAAGTTACTCAAATGCATTATACTATATATTTATATGGGGTCATATTTATTGCTTTACTAATCTCTTACAGGCAAAATTGCTTTGGGAGGTTTGAGGCATACTTGAAGTGCCTGTATAATCTGCTTTGTTTTATCACTGTCTTTTCCAAAATACTTAGATTTGAAAAACAGCTGCCTTGTTTCTAGTCAAATGCCAATGTAAAGTAATTATTGTTTTTTTTCAGCTGTGTATGTGGTGGTTCACTATTATCTTGGGGCGAACACATTTCCTTTCAAGGGTGGCAGGGTGCATTTTTTATACCAAGTGAGGCTGCACAAAATGACGCAGAAGGGGCTCATTAGGAGTCATGACTTTCAATCATTCACATCCATGTTCAAATTCAATTCAGGCTTGAAAAATGGGAAGTCATGGTATATAATTAAATATAAAAGGGGGCGGGGTTGGATATTAGTCTGTAAGAGCCTATTTGATGTAAAAGGAATATGGAGGCAAAGAGACAAATTTGTGCTTAGATAGCTTACATAAAACTTGCTTAGCACATTTTATATATTAATTTATAATATCATTTTTGTGAAGTTTATTTTCCTAAAAACTTGACTACCTATTATGAACCTGTGGCTGTACTGTGTGCTGAAATAGACAAAATATTTACAAGATGTGGTTCTTGCCTATGAAATGATTTTAGAACAATAGAACTTCCATTGACTCACTAAATATTTTTTTGTGCACTTATGTTGCTGGACACTGTAAGAAAAGGTAATGAAACATTCCTTTATAGAGAATATTTGTTTTAGTGTTTTTCAATTGTCTACATGCTCAGAGAGGTCTTAAGCAAATGACAAGTAAGCACTATAACTTCTGGAATTCCAGTGACTGAATTATAGAATAATGCTATTTAATAACATAGGTAAGGGCTCAGCAGCACAGAAACAAATAAAAAAGTCAACCTGATATTTGTACCCTGGTTTTAAAATTAGCATTTTTGAGCACATGAACTGACTCCAAACCAAAGGAAGCTAATTATAGCCTGATATGGTCTGATAGAGGTTATATTTTGACAGCATATCTTGGTCTCATAGGACTTTTCAAAAGGAACAGGAAGGGAGGATGAAAAGAATAAATAAAGAGGGATATGACTTCCATTTACCTCGATTAAGCTTTTCTGGTTTTGTTTTTGTTTTTCTTTTTTTTTAACCAGATGAATCTCTTCACTACTTGCTATTTTTCAGCCTTTAAAAATAGTCACTGACTTTGATGTTCAAATTGTGGCTAAGCTGGTCTTCTTTCACTAGAAAAAGATAAAATTGAGTTTTTCTTTCATCTCTTCATCCACACACCCTTTGTTAATCATTATTCAAAGAAATTGCTCATGTTACTCTTGGCTCTTGGCTGACCCACCAGCCTTGCTAGTAACTAGCATAGTACTGAGAAGCTGCAGTCCGCCCTCCACCAATCCAGGGTTAGAAAGATGGCCTCTTAGCTCACAGCACAAATGTAACAGAGACAGACCTGCACAGCACGAGTGGAAGAAAAAAGAAAATGCACATCACTGTGGATTTGCTGATAAACTGAGCAACATACACAGCCTCTCTGTTTAATCCACTCTGCCAACTGAACTTTGACTGTCAGCCTGCACTGAATGATAAAGAGCCTTACAGAGAGTTGTGGCAGGTCCCTCATTAGAAGTAGGAAAACCCAACAGCTGGATCAACATCGAGGTACTATATTTAGCTAATAGGCGAGAAAAAATAAACACTGGGTCTCTTTACTTCCTTCTTTGGGCTTTATCCTCATTTAACTTTTTTTGTAGAGAATCTTCTAGTTTATTTATATACAGATAAAATTTAGCCAAATTTTTTCATTTCATGAAGTAATATATCTTCCTTACAGATAGCTAAGTAAATACAGAAAAGTCCCACCACCGAAGGAAAAACAAATGTGCACACATTTCACTTGTTGTCTAGGCAGAGTTTTAACTTGTTTGGTATAGTTTGATCACACTGCATTTTCACTCAACCTAAATATCATCTCTCCTCTCCTCTTTTTTTTTTTGCAAGAGTGTTTATATTTTTACATTTTTACTTATTATTTATTTTTATTATTACAGTTGTCCCCACTTTTTCTCCCTTGCCCCACCTCCACCCAGCCTCACCCCCTCTCCTTCCTCAGTCAGTCTCCATATAGTTGTTTGTGTCCACAGATTATGAATATATATTAAGAGTGTTTCACTTTAAATGGCTATGTTCCTTTGAGAGAATAATTTATTTATTTGATGGTTCTGCTATTAGTGTGTTATTCTTTCCATTTGTTTATTGTAAAAAATCAATCCCTAAACAACATCTTTGTGCATGATATTTTTTCCCTTATTTAGAAAAATGAACTTTTTTTAGACTTGATCTAGTAGGGATCCAAGTTTTTTTAATTTAACATTGCCAAGGTTCTCAAAGACAGTCATTTTCCAAAAATATTGTACTGATTTGCATTCCCACCAGCAATGTGAGAGCGTTCATTGGAAGTTTGACATGGAGGTAAATTCAAATCTGCCCATGACTTTGGACAAGAAGATGAAAGAATGGCTCATATATGCTTGCCTTGTATTGAATTGTGCGTCCTGACTCCCACTCCTATCTTTATCTGTTTCATATTTTATACTTAGTGGCCTTGGACTTATTTCTCCACAGCAAACCTATTTGATTCAGCTGCAGGCCCTCCACAACACTTAAGACTTTGTAGTTAGTGTGGACTGGTTTCTTTACTAACGATATTTCTCCACTGTTCTTCCTCCAAATTGTTTATTTAAAAAATTACAAGGTGGGTCAATGGCAAATAGAGTACAAAATTAAACAATGGAAGAATTCAATCCATGCTGTGTTTAGAGAAGTATGCATAAGTTTGATGATTGTAGGGAATCTGGCTCTAATCTCAGACTTATACTTTACATTCAAAAAACTTCATCTGTGCTTTGAAGTATGACATGAATATATTTTGTAGGCTGGTAGAAAACACTTGGCTCAGTAAGAAATTGTCAGTGGCAGTGATCTTGATGTCTAAATCTCCACAACTTGCAAAGAAGAAGTAAACAAACATTACATTTGTAAAATATTTTGATGGTTCCAAAGGTAGTTTTAGTCATATTTTGTATTGGTTTACATAGCATAAAAAAAACTTAAACTACTTTTCAAAATTATGGAGGATGCCTAGTTAATAAATTGAATCCATGCAGCACCCAGTATAGCCCTATCTACATTCTCACGAGTGTTAGCTTTTTGTTGCTGAATACCAGAGTGAACTGAGAAGCACCCAAAGAAGAAATGTGTATGTGTTTGCATGTTACCAAAAATATAGTCTTTTCTCTTGATTTTTACTTTAGCCTAGTCAATTGGGTTCTCTGGAAAGATTGGGGAGTGTGAGAGATGACAAAAGATATGGGGAGAAATATATTTTATCAGAATAATTATGCATTGTAATATATATATTGAAAAGGGCTCTTCACTATTTTCAAATCAAGAAATATAAAGTCGCCATGACCTTCTTACACTTCTAATATTTTCCACTAGCAATGGTTAAAATGAGTTTGAAAAGAAAACTCATATATTTCTAAAAAGAAAAATAAGATCCCCAAGTACTAACACTATATTGAAACTAGATGGAAAAGCTATTCACATTTATGAAAACATATCAGTTTAGACAAGAAACAGACATAAAAAGGCTATGTAAAAACTTCCTGTGTCAAATTTAATGAAAAAGCAATGCATTTTTAATATATATCATTTCCCCCACTATAGAACTTGGCAGTAGTTTTGTGTTGTAACCTTTGTCAGCTATGGAGCATTTTCAATAATTTATTCTAGTTTAAAAAATTTTGTAGATTCTAAGTTCATATTCAGATGAAACACAACTGTTCTTTGCAATCTGATGTATCTGGAGAAATCCTATCATTACTGAAAATGCTTGGCTTTAAAGTGGTAAAATGAGGAAATTTTCTAATTTCAATTAACTGTTTTATCCACTGATGCATCTCAAGGCCAGACAATTGCAGGTTTACTTATACTAGGCAGAGGCTGTAATTAAAGTTCTATAAAGGAGCATATAGTGTATTTTGTATTTGGGATATTATACAGAATTATATTTGCTTCTTCAAATGCATGTTTCAACACTACAAATTCAGCAGTCATTTCTACCACAGATGAGAATATTGAAAACAAAAGTTAGTAACCACAGTAAAGAATTCTCTTAGACAAACCTAGATTATTTTCCTAAAAGATTTTATATTTATGTTATATTGCTAAGTGTACATACACTGCAGTAATAGGTTGTTTGCAAAGCATATTGCAAATGTAAGCACTATTCCAACATTAAGTAAGATAACTGAGATGGTTAAATGAGTATGGTATAAAATATATAGTATTAGAAATATAAGCACAGTATAATTGTCCTAAATCTGAAGGCATGCTTCATTAGAATACAGTGAACTTAATTTTCCACATAGAAGAAGATTAGTGGCATAAATAATTTTTAAATTGCACATAATCTAAAAATATTTTTACTTGATTTTGGAAAGTATTATGGGATTTTTATTTTGGTTGCAAATATATCCTATTCATAATTGTGTTCTTTTAAAGTCAATATTAAATTTAGGTTTAATTCAGAGAGCATTCCCCAATTGATGGGAGAAGGTTTTAGTGTTTCCCTAAAATGTACTTAGTTCCAGGGGGTTGCCTTGTCAAAAAACATCAGGCACGTTTCTTCTAGCATGCCTATGTTTATTTTTATCTTCTGTAAAGAGGAGAGCTTTTACAACAGGGACACCTGGGTTAAAATGATAGCCCCACCAGTTACCAGCTATATAACTCTGAGCAAGTTTTTAGACATTGTAAAAAAAGAATCTCAGTTTCTTTATCTGAGAATGGTGATAATAATGTTGGTATTTCTGGCTTGTTGAAAAAATTGAATAAAACAACGTGCTTAGCACAACTTCATGGTGTAGTGAAAGTGCTTGGAAACTGCAAGTTATCATTACCAGGTGCTTGACAAATGTCAGTCTACTTTCCTTCCCCCCTTTTCCTATCTTTAACTGTTTATCTAAATTTTGTGGATTCTTTAAGACCCACGTTAAATCCATTCTCCTTTATAGGTACTTCCTTAACCAATTTTTAAAGTTTTCTTTTCTTAATTTAAACATTTAAAAATCAAATTGAAATATACAATAAAAAATAATAATAATAATAAGTTTTCTGCCTACTTAGCCTTCTTCTAGCTCCAGAGTGTGGTACTGATGCTCAAAATCCAAAAGGCACTATTGCTGAAAGGCATCAGCTCAAAGGATGGAATAGAGAACAGAGCAAAGGATGACAGTCTACTTTCTCTTAAAGAAGCTTTGAAGCTGCCATATTTTACCTCTATTTACATCCCCTTGGCTACAATTTAGTCACATGGCCACAACAGCTGCAGGGAGGCTAAGAATTACCTTTATTGGAAAAGATTACATGCCCAGCTAAAAATTCAATTACAATAGAAGAAGAAAGCATGCAGATTAGAGGAAAATTGGCAGTCTTTTAATGAATTTGGCAGCTTAGAATTCCTTTTCCCCCCAGATATTTACCTCTTTTTCCTCCCCAATGTCCTCTGATATTTTTTCAAGTATCTTGCTTTCTTCCAGGACTCAGCTCCATAAGAAGATTTCCAAGTCCTTGATATTGTTCATTGCTTTTGGTCCATCATAATGAACCCCCTAAAAGACAAGAAAACAATTTTGCTTAACTAACCCACCTTTCATAGAAAACTTTGTTGTATTATGGTACTGGATTATAGTTTTATTTTTATTTATTTATTTATTTATTTATTTATTACCAACATCTGTTTTCCTACCCCTTGGGGAAGAGTGACACTCACCCACCCCATTGACTGGCCATGTGACTTGCTTCATTTAGTAAAATTTGACACAAGCTTAGGGAGCTAATTTTTGCTCCCCACTCCTCTCTCCTCATCTGCAACATCAACCTGGGTGCCAGAGTGAAGATGACATGGAGCTGTTTCCTCCAAATGCCCATGGACACATAGCACAAGCAGGAAATAGACCTTTGTACTTTGAGACTCTCAGATCTTGGTACATTTATCACCACATCACGATTTCTTCTATCTTAACTGATACAATTATGCTGAAAACAATTTCATCTAGTTTTCTTTGTACCTAAGTCACCTCCATTCCTACCTAGGAAGGAGTGAGGAGGTGAGACATGAAGGGAATAAAAAGAAAAGCCCACTCTGCCACCTTAATACGTAATGTCACTAGCTGCCTATTTTACATTCTAATTTCCAAAATATACTTGACATTTTATTTTAGCATTTCTAATCATACATAGGCAAAATGTTAAGTGAGGTGATTATGGCAGAAAAAGTGTCCCTTAAATGAATCTATTTATATCTGATTTATTATTGAAAATATCTATCTGTGTAGGAGCAATGTCAGAATAATGTCTTTAGTAAGAAAAAAATTAACACCTTTTTTTTTTTAATACTCACCCACAGAGATTTTGTAATTGCTTTTAGAGAGAGGGTGGGGAGAGAGTCATGGAGAGAGATAGAGAGAGAGAGAGAGAGAGAGAGAGAGAGAGAGAGAGAGAGACATTGAATCAATTGGTTGCCTCCTGTACACGCCCCAACCAGGGACCAAACCTGAAACCTAGGTATGTACCTTGATTGAGGAGTCGAACCTGCAGTCTTTCAGTTTATGGGATGATGCTCCAACTAACTGAGCCAACTAATAGTTTATTTGATTGACTTTGTTTTTAGTATAGAAATTAGTATATAAAGCCATACAGTCATTAGTAAGAGAGAATGTTGTTTCATTTTATAAATGAACAGAACTTCTAAGTTGTACATTTCACATCAGGAAGCTAAGTTCACCAGAGCTTGAGCATCCAGCTTCAGGGTCTGGCTGTGTAGATCTCAGCCATCAGTGCCACTTGCCACTACTCTGTCCCTTCCTAAAGTTTTTTTTGGTATTTAAGCAGTGAATTATAGTCATGGAATTATGATGGTTCTCTTTAAACCTTACTATATGAATATTCTTCACATGGTTGTACAATTTATAAGTTGTCAACCTCTTTCTTTCTACTCTCATCTCTGCCTATGGGTCAATAACAAAACTTTAGGTGAGATACAGAACCATTTCTTACCAAAGATTCAGAAGCCTCATGTAAAGAAGCTAATAATTGGTTTTGAAAGTAGAGGTGTAAGTTTGATGGAATATGCATCGTCTATTTATTTATCACTCTATCTATAACACCCAGGACAGTACATGGCAGAGAGTATGTGCTCAATGAATATTTGCTGAAGGAAAGAGTGGTAGATCCTCTGGAGCTCAGAACCAGCACTTCCAGGTAATTCTTAGCCTTTGGATACTCTTCTTAGTAGAGAGATATGCATACTTTCTCATTTACATTCATTTATAATGAGGTGTCCTTTTACAACAATGACATCACTGCCTCCCAATGAAGTTTGACCTTCAGATTCTTTACCCTAGGAACTTCAATGTTGCCATTGCTCAAAGCACTTTATGAACCCCACTTGTCCCCCAGCAGGTAATCCCTCTGTAGAGTTGTTGTGTTTATACTACAAGTGTTATCAGGTACTGGCTGCTGTGACTGGATGACATTCAGTCTAGAGCCTGCGGTGCTCCTTCTGTTCATCCGACTCCTACCCTAAGGCAGTGATAGTTGGTAGTCACGGTAATTGTTAATGAGTCTAATTTCTCCCAGTGCCTAGTTGACTGTCTAGTGGTAAAATAGGCAAAAAATGCACTGAGTCTCTCCAGTTCCACAGGTACCAACTGTCTCTAAGTGCTGACTCCTTGTTTTTCTGTTTTGGGGTGGCATAGACATCAGGGAAGCAAATTAGACACTGGGGAAAAAACAGTTTCTTTTAATAGGAACTTCTGCAATAGGTAAAAAATAAGTTCAGATTTTGTATCAGCTGTCAATGTATACATAAGTTAGAAAATCATGGTACAGAGGTAAAAAACATAAGCTCTGGGGTCAGATTGTCTAGATTCAAATCCCAATTTGCTGGTAATGTGGCCTTGAGCAATATTACCTTATATCTCAGTTTCCTAACCTGTAAAATGGGACTTGTAATAGTGTCTACCTCATAGATTTTTTTTCTTTTCCCCCTGAAATTAATCGACATGATGCAGTGAGCATGAGAGGGACTTTTAGGGTGCTGGACATTTTTTCTTTCTTGGTCTGTGAACTAGTTAAACATGCATATTCAGCTTGTGAAAATTTGTCAAAATGTACACTACATGTGCTTTCTTCACTATATATTTTTCAATAAAAATTGAAAAACAATTCTCACCTTAAGACCACGGAATTTCTGCCCTAAGACCTCTTTGTGTGTCTCTCAGTAGAATTTCTTGCTTTTTCTCAGGTAAACAAATGGTAGACTTCAAGTTATTTTAATTGGTAAATTATATAGGTATATTTATATTTATACATAAATATATTTACATTTTTAAGATGTATTTTAGTCTAGTTGTTCAGAAAGGGTTGATTGACTGCTATTTGAATTAACTAAAACTTCTTCAGGTCAGCTTTGGTTGTACAAAGTTGATTCTTTTAATACTATAATTTTATTACCTTCAAATCTTTAATTTTCAGTTTTACATCTTTTGTTTCTTTTTCTCTTGTTATTCGATTACAGTTGTCCCAATTTTTCCCCCTTTGCTCTCCTCTGCCCATCCCAACCCCTACTCACACAGTCAATCCCCACACTGTTGTCCACATCCGTGGGTGGTTTGTGCATGCTCTTTAGCTAGTCCCCGCCCCTTCTTTCCACCATTATTCCTCTCCTTCCTCCCCTCTGATCACTTTTAGTCTGTTCCATGTTTCCATGCCTGCAGTTCTATTTTTTCCATTAGTTTATTTTGTTCATTAGATTCCTCTTGTAGGTGAGATCATATGGTATTTGTTTATCACCAACTGGCTTATTTTACTTAGCATATTATTCTCCAGTTCCATCCATGCTGTCACAAAGGATGGGTATTCCTTCTTTCCTTCTGCTGCATAGTACTCCATTGTGTAAATGTACTACAGTTTTTTGAGGGGTACTTAGGCTGTTTCCAGCATTTGGCTATTCAGTTGATTTTGTGTAGGTATGTCCTAGACTAGAACTTACACATTAACTTCAACTACAGCTTAGACTGTTGTGGATGACTATTAAATATATTGAGGTATTTCATGAAAGAATATTTTGCTCCAGTGCTTTGGACCAATATTTCTGCTGTTGAACAGTGTAAAATTTGGCCTGTACTCCTGGGGTGATTGTGTTGATATGTTTGTATTGGGTTCAAGTAAAGACCAAATACCTGGTACCTCTGGGCTTCTATGCTCTCTTTAGAGCATCTATAAGATATAATTTAAGGTGGAATGAACCTATAAAAAAGATGTCAAAGGTATTGCTTTTATCAGGAAAAAAAAATGGAGTCAGAATTAATAGACTGAAGAGAATTAACTAGGCCTGAAACCATTTAAGATATTTTTTATATGAAAGTGATAGACTCCTCTAATTTTAGTAAATGAAACTGAGGTGGATTTCAGAACACCTGTAATTTTAGAAAAAATTTTAATATTTTTAGTATAACTATATATTAAATAAAATTAACACCACCAGCCTTTCCAGACAAGAACAGTTAGTAAGAACAAAAATTAAGAGTCCATAGACAAAAGAACAAACTGATTGATTTACTCATCACTTAGCTTTTGGTCATATTACAATGATTGTGCCTTAAAATCACATCGCTTAATATGCGCTCTTCAAAATACTCTTAACTGAACACAGATGCATATTTTGTACTTCAAGTTATGCTTGTCTCTTCAAGTTCACTGCTTATGCCAAACAAAACAAAACACCCTTAAAAATCCAAACCTTATATTAAGTAGTCTATGTTTTTTAAATTTCTCCTACTCTATGATCACACAAATTAATTAAGAAAAAAATACATTTGGAGAAGATCTCTTATGTTCAGTAATATTATAATTACTTAGTACTGCTAATTATTAATAACCTGCATTATAAATGTACTTTTCAAAATGGTATCTACCATCTTAACTTTTTGCTATAACAGCCCACAAAATTGTGGCTCTCCTGGGAGGTTGAGTAGGTCTGGTATATGCAATAGATTAAAACCGCATGGGCTAAGACACTTCTGACTGACTGACACAAATTTGCCCAGAAACGAACTTGTAATGTCTCTGGATTCCTATAAAAATGGGTAGTTATACCAACCTACTTTATAAGACTGCTGGGAGAGAGAAATTGTTGAGATAAAGTGCAATGACAATAATATATATGAATCAATCCCTTGAGTCATAAGAGTTTAAATGCATCTACAAATCAGTTGCATAACTGGTTATCTAGCAATGTAACCAAAGAAAACAAATGTCCACTTAAATTAAAGAAAATGAGAATAACATATACATTAGATAAACATACCAATCAGTTAGGTGAGATTTGCTTTCCTGTATTTGAAAAGGTTAGCAGGAAATGTTAAATACATAATTGAATATATTATGGCAGAAATGAGGTATGTAATGCTGTTATACTCGATCACAAAATATCCGTAAGTAGAAATATGTAAAACTGTTCACATGTGGCTTTTTAATCTGCCTCCAGAAGCTTTATGATAATTTATGAAGAAAAAAACCTCTGGTCATTACTTACTAATAATTCTTTTGAAATGTTTCCCTTAAGTATTTTCCTGCTTTATGTCTGTGAATGTGAGTGCTGTTGATGAGAATACATTTGAGAAAAGCTTGCATGAAACCAGTCTTGAGGGAGCATTTAACAACTGCTCCAGGTCTACAGCCTGAAAGCATTGGAACTGTGGCACAGCCAGTATGAGAAAAACTCTGGGGTGTGAGATTCCAAAATTATATAATTTTTTCTTATGAATGTATCTTCTTTTAAAGAAACAAAACAATTAAAAAAGAGCTGCGTAATTCACATATTTCCCCCCCTTAACCCCTTGTTTGAAAAACTAATACATTATTCCTGTCCCAATCCACTTGATGGTTGGCAAATTATTTGTCCTTTACATGGGAAACCTGCAAAACCCACAGAAGAGACTTCCTCAAAAATAGAGAATATAATGTTGCTGCCTCTGATGCTCAACAGTATTTTTCCCTCATGCTAAGTGAAACCATTTCTGGAGCAGGTTAGTTCAATTCACAGAGAATGCTAGCTGGTCTGGTCAGAATACATGGAGACCTGGATGACAATCTTTCCTGTTTCCCATGTGACTGCAGATATGAGCAAGAAGTGTGAGCAAGAAATTGTGCATGGACCAGTGAAATCTAGCAAAAACATAGAAAACTATCCTTTTGTAGTTTTTGGTAAATCAATTTTACAAGTCTCTTCAAAATTATCCTTAAATATTTTCTATTTTTTGTGCTTTTGTAAAATATATTTGTAAAACTTTAATTTCTACTCATTTCCTGACAGTTTATAGAAAGGCAGTTCATTTTTATACCCCGATATTGTGTCTTTCAATCTCATTAAACTCACTTATTAGTTCTAGTAACTTTTTGGTAAATTTTGTAGAATTTTCTTCATAGGTAATCAATTATGTTATCTGCAAACAAATACTATATCCTTTCCAATCTGAATACCTTTTATGCATTTTATGTTTGCATTTATGCATTTTTACCTTATAGCATTTGATGGAAACTTCATTACAATGACTAGAAGTATCTTGATAATGGTTATTCTTGTTCCTAATTTTTACTAGAATTTTACATAGCTACCCTCTATTAGGGTGAGGGCATTCCCCTCTATTCTCAGTTTGCTGAGCGCTTTTATCAGAAACAAATGTTGGATTCTATCAAATGCTTCTTATATATCTATGGAGATGATCATATATATATATTTTTAGTTGGTTAATATGGCTAATTATATTGATTAATA
The DNA here is from genome assembly GCF_987537825.1 of Furipterus horrens. Lineage (NCBI taxonomy): Eukaryota > Metazoa > Chordata > Mammalia > Chiroptera > Furipteridae > Furipterus > Furipterus horrens. The sequence continues at coordinate 148,153,210 of NW_028327171.1, read as the reverse complement.
TTTGAATGTTAAACCAATTTAACATGCCTGTGATAAGTCCTACATGGTAATGATATATCATAATTTTAATATTTTTTTTTGTTGAAATTTATACATCTATGTTTATGACAGATATTGGACTGTAGTTTTCTTTTATTGTAAAGTGTTTTTCTGGTTTTGGTATCAAGTAAAATTGGTCTCGTAGAATTAACTAGGAAGTATTACCTCTCAGTTTTGTGGAAGAGTTTGTGTAGTATTTGTATTATTTCTTTCTTAAAGGTTTGGTAGAATTTCTCAATGAAGCTATCTGAACCAGAACTTTTTATTTATTTTTTATTTTTAATTTATTTTTATTTTTGGGGCCAGGAATTTTTAATGAAAAGGTTTTAAAATATGAATTCAATTTCTTCAATACATAAAAGACTAGTTAAGCTATCTTATCCTACTTGGGTACTAATGGTAATTTGAGATATTCAAGTAGGTTGTCCAATTCATCTAAGTTTGTCAAAATTATTGGCCTAAAGTTACTCATAATATTCTCTTATGTTCTTTTTAATATATGTGCAATTTATGGTGACATCCCCTCTCTCACTCTTGATATTATTAATTTATCTTCTTTATTTCTGGTCAGTCTGGCTAGACGTTTATCAATTTGATCTCAAGTAATAAGCCTTTGGTTTCACAGATTTTTCTCTATTTTTTTCTGTTTTGATTATATTGTTTTGTCTTTACCTTTACTATTTCCTTCCTTCTGCTTAATTTGGGTTTAATTTTTTCTAATTGTGAAATAATTTTTTGTCCTGATTTAGGCATTTTGAACTATAGATATCCCTCCAAACATTGCTTTAGCTGCATCTCATGAACGTTACTACATAAGTATTGTGTTTTCATTTTCATTTAGCTCCGTATACTTTCTAAATTCCATTTTTATTTTTTCTTTGACTCCTGACATATAGAAATTTGTCTTTAGGTTTCCAAATATGTGGAGATTTTCCAGATGCATTCTCTTATTTATTTCTAATTGAATTCCACTGTGACTAGAGAACACACTTTGTAAGATTTGAAACCTTTAAATTTTCTGATACTTGATTTATGATCCAGAAATCAGTCTATCTTGGTACATTTGACCTATTTATTCTTGTAGATTTATCAGGTTTTGATTTATGCATTTTGAAGATTGGCTAACAGTGCTTAAATCTTTGGGATTCTTACTCTTCTCCTTGATCTTTTTATCATTATGAAATGAGCCTTTTATCTCCAGTAAGATTCTTTGCTCTAAATTTACTTTGTCTGCTATTAATATAGCTATTTCAGTTTTCTTTTGATTAGTGTCAGTATAGTCCATATTTAGTTATCATTTTACTTTTAACCTACTGGTGTCTATATTTAAAGAGCATTTCTTTTTTTATTATTATTCTGAATCAAGTTTTATTCTGATTACATTTAAAAAATCATTTTAATCTTTTCTTAATTTCTATTTTTTAAAATATATTTTATTGATTATGTAGTTACAGTAGTCCCAAATTTTTTTCCCCTTTGCTCCCGTCTGCCCAGTAACCCCCTTCATCCAGCAATTCCACCCCCCTTATTTCATGTCCATGGGTCATGCATATAAGTTTTTTGGCTTCATGCTTTCCTATATTATTTTTAACTTCCCCCTACTATTTTGTACCAAACAGTTATGCTTCTTAATCCCTGCACCATTTCCCCATTTCTCTCCCTTTCCCTTCCAAGCTGATAACCCTCCAAATCATCCCTATACCTATGATTCTGTTTCTATTCTGGTTTGCTTACTTGGATTTTGTTTTTATTTTTTAGATTCAGTTGTTGATAGTTGTGAGTTTGTTATCATGTTAGTGTTCATAGTTTTGATTTTTTTTTCTTAAATAAGTTCCTTTAACATTTCATATAATAATGGCTTGTTGATGATGAACTCTTTTAGCTTTACCTTGTCTGGGAAGCACCTTATCTGCCCTTCCATTCCAAATGATAGCTTTGCTGGATAGAGTAGTCTTGGTTACATGTCCTTGCTTTTCATCACCTTGAATACTTCTTGCCAATTCCTTCTTGCCTGCAAAGTTTCTTTTGAGAAATTAGCACCACTTTGTAGGGAACTCTGCTTTTCTCTGGCTGCTTTTAAGATTCTCTCTTTATCTTGAGCCTTTTGGCATTTTAATGATGATGTGCCCTGGTGTGGTCCTCTTTGGGTCTGGCTTGTTTGTGACTCTCTGTGCTTCCTGGACTTGTATGTCTATGTCCTTTGTCAAATTTGGGAAGTTTTCCTTCATTACTTTTTTCACATAAGCTTTCGATTTCTTGGTCTTTCTCTTCTCCTTCTGGCACCCCTATGATTCAGATGTTGGCACATTTAAAGTTGTCCCAGAGGTTACTAAACCTCTCTTCATTTTTTCAATTCTTGTTTCCTCATTTTGTACTGGTTGACTATTTTTTTCTTTCTTATATTCCAAATCATGGATTTGAACTCTGGTTTCCTTCTCTTCACCATTGGTTTTGTGTGGATTTACCTTCGTTTCATTTAGCATAGCATTCACTTCTTCCCTTATGCATTTGCCATACTTAAGCATATCTGTCAAGTCTGTGAGCATCTTTATCATCAGTGTTTTGAATTCTGCATTTGTTAGGTTGGCTGTCTCCTCATCTGTTAGGTTGGCTATCTCCTCATCGCTTAGTTCTCCCACTGGAACCTTGATCCGTTCCCTCTTTTGGGTCATACTTCTCTGTCTCCGCATCTTGACAGGATCCTGTGTTTGTTTGCCTCTGTGTCTTAGGTAGAGCTGTCACTCCTGTTATGTTGTAAGGGGTGGAGCCTTAGGTATTCATCAGCACAGGGAAACCTGTTTCACCACACTGTGGTGCTGTGTGTGTGGGAGGAGTCTGAGGGCAAACAATGCCACTTGCTCAGCAGTCGCCCCTATTTTAGGCACTTCTCCCACCTCTTGTGTGAGACTGGCACCTCTCTAACTGTTTCCTTGACTGTCGTTCCCAGAGTGTGTGGGTCTGCTGATATTCTAGGACTGTAGGCATCCTTTAAACAAGTGGACTGTGCTGAGGGACCGGTAGTTTCCGCCTCTGCCTCAACTCCCACTGGTTTGCACAGTCAGAAGCAATGAAGTTTTATTTTCCCTGATGCTGGAAACATGAGCTATGCAGTCTGGTCTGGTGCTGGGAGTGCTCCACAGTGTCCCTCTCTAGTTTCTAAAACATGTGACTGCATTTTCCTCTGGCCTGCTGCTGCTACCACTGCTGCCACCACCACACCATATCCTTTCCACTCCAGCTCCACTCCTCCTACTTGTCTGGATGAGTATTTCTTCTTTATATCTTTGTTTATTGGACTTCCATGCAGCTCAATTTTCTGGAACGTCTGGTTGTCTCTAGTTTTGCGGTAGTTGTATTCCTTCTTACTTGTGGAGGGAGACACAGTGTGACTGTCTAGGCCTCCATCTTGGCTGGAAGTCCTCTGGAGAGTGGAATTATTTTTGAAATATATTTTCACTCGGTATAGAATTCTATGTTGACAGTTAATTTCTCCCATTATTCTAAAGATGTTGCTTCACTGTCTTTTGTTTTGAAATTTGTTTAGATAAGAAAGCTGCTGTCATCTTTATACTTGTTTCTTGGTGTGAAATGTGTCTTTTTATTCTGTCTGATTTTGAGATGTTTGTCTTTATGACTAGTTTTAATAATTATGTGTCACCATTTTTTAAATAGTTGGTGATCATTGATTTTATTATACTTGTGGATTTACAGTTTTCATCAGTATTTAAGGAACTTCTATAGTTTTTTTTTTCAAATATTTTTTCATAGTCTTCCTTTTTCTATTCTCCTGAAACAGGCACCCAGTTAGTCATTTTGTAGTGGATTCTACAAATTATTTATGGCCTTTCCAAGAAGAAAAATAGTCTTTAAAGACAGTCGAGCTGAGTTTCAAAAATTCTCTAATAGTAAAAGATCACCACTAAATCACAAAATATTCTTGTTCCACTTGTTTTTTTCACTCCCTGGGACTCATTAGTTTAATAATGGATACAAATAGTCAATCGGTATGTTGTGTCACGAGCCTCAAATATCCGTTGTAAAGATAATTTTCACTCTAGAATAAAATGATAGAAAAATACAAATGTCTTATGAAGCTGAGCAGATAACATAATCACATGTTGATGAGTATAAGACAATATGGTAATCTAGAGAGGCTTGTTATGACCAAAGGCATTTATACTTAAAACATAACACAACAAAATCAACCTAAATAAAAAAATTCTGCAAGCTCTGTTTACTGCCAATTGCAACTCCTGTGAAGAGCTAATAATACAGAGCTGACTCTTACGTTGAGTCAGAAATTTTGACTCTACAGTTGTTATTATTCCTGTTTATTGCAGATTTAGTAGTCATGGTGGTACAAGTCATAGCTGTTGGAAACTCCAAGTTTCAGAATGGGTAGAGGAGGATGAAGAACCCATATGGGGAGAAGGGACTAGTTCTTCTTTCAAAAAAGACTATAAATTGATTCAGGGTGGAAGGAAGGAAGAAGGTCCTGGAATTGCTGGGTAAGCAAACCTGGAGGACTAGTTATTTATGAAAGTTATGTCTTTAGTGGCTTAACAATCAACCTTCACTGAAATGAGATTTTTCCATTGACTCTTAGAGCTTCTATCAGTGGATTCTGCCATCAAAACTCAAGAGCATCTCATTTCTCCCTAGTATTGACTTGATAGGAGTGACACCCATCCATACCTCAAAAGTTTGGATGACCTCCTTACTTCTGTCCAATTGTCCTCTATGGATATATCTCACAAGGCTCAAGGATGTGTGCAAATACAAATCAAGGGATAAGTAGAGGACCTGAATACTTGACAAGGTGATGGTGAGGAAGTCATTATATAATGAGGTCTGTCCAGAAAGTATCCATCCATATAATATGAAAAATAGAGACATTTATTGAGGACGATATAAGATACAAGAAACAGTGTACATAGGACAATGATGCCCCAATCCCCTTCATAGTAGTCACCTTGAGACCTCACACAGTTCTCCCAATAGCCATCAGCTATCCCACTGTATTTTCATGAATCTCATTGATGGTCTGAAATCTCTTCCCTTTCAAAAATGATTTTAGTTTTGAGAACAGCCAGAAGTTGCAGGGTGCTAAATCTGGGCAGTAGGGGGGCTAAGTCACCTGGGTGATTTGATGTTTTGTCAGAAAACTCTGCATGAGAAGTGATGCATAAGCAGGTGTGTTGTTATGATAAAGCTGCCAATTACCAGTAGCCATAGCTGTAACCTTCTGAATCATTCAAATAGTTTCTGCAGAGAAACGTTTAAGCTTAACACAAAATTGGATGCAGATTCATTGCTGTACTTGTCCAGTAATTTCTTTTTTAGCTGAGCAAAATATTTTATTTTAATTTAAAAAATTTTAGATTGTTCTATTACAGTTGTCCCATTTCTTCCACATTGCTCTCCCCTGTTCCAGACCCCCACAGTCAATCCTCTCCTTGTTGTCCATGTCTATGGGTCATTTATACCAGTCATTTTGAATGTGATGGCTACACAGTACACATACTCACTCAATGGTGTCTACCACCCCAGATTAGTATAGTGAAGTCATCATTGTTCATGCATGTATATTCTAACCCACTCCCCTTGGCTGCCAGGTTACATCAATGTTGTGCAAACCAACATTGTGTTAACAATGGCTGGAATTTTTCTGGACAGATCTCATGTATGCATTGAGAGGATGTTAGAGGGTAGAACTGAACAAGCTTAAGAGGCTTGAGCTGAGATGATGGTTATGATACCCTATCATATATTATTATTTGATATCCTGGAAACTAAATTTAGCAATGAGTTTTCTAATTTACCTCCAGAATAGTGTTCCCTAAACTTTTTGGTTCAAACGTCTGTTAATAAAAATTTTTGAATACATGCTCTTAATATTTCTGTTTATTACCTTATACATTATTTCAAGGAACTAATTATTAAAAATAACATGTAATTTACAAACATATGAAATAAATTTTAAAAGAATAAGATATAAATAAATGGAAGTAGGAGTCCCAATATCTGTGTACCACCTGGATGTGCACACCCTGGGGCAACAGGCCTGAAGGAGGGGCTCAAGAGAGGCAAGCCTTTCAGTTTACCACTAATCTAGGAAGGAGTCTTTCAAACCGTCCACCAGGCCTTACAGCTGAGACCTCCACTTAACATGTAGGATAAAGATCACAATATCTTCAAAGTGCAAGCAGACAATCAGAGAGCATTTCTAGGAAACTCTAAATTATGAAGCTAATCATGTTCAAGTTTGCTTACTGTGTCAGCAGGCACACAGTATTGAGCATTAAGAAAGATAATGTTTATTCAATCCAAACCCAACACTGTGGAGTAGATATTATTGTCCTCAGTTTATAAATAAAAAGTTGGTGTCTAGAGATTCTAATTCTGATCTGTCTGCTTCTGAAAACCACCTTTCTATTGGACTGGGCTGCTTAAGGACTATGGCATGTCCACTTCTCCATGGATCCGATTTCTCAACTCCCTTTCGAGGAAAGACACTGCTCATGAAAAAGTTACCCAAAATCTTTATCAAAATTTTATACTGACTCCAGGATCATTTAGAGGAAAAACTTGTTGGTTATAATAAGTTATTATGATATTTATTTTATGAAAGGCATTACAACAAAGGAAATGATAAAAAGCATTAAAAAATAAAACCCCTAGACACTACTAAAGCATGTTGTATTTTTATTTTGTTTATATTTTCTTCCAGTTTTTATCAATGTACATATTTGTTGCATAATTCAACTATAGTTTAAATTTTAAATTGTTATCTGACAATATCCCCACAAAACATTCATGAGATGATAGAAATGCAGTCCCATAGCAACATATAAATATTTAATAGCACCATTATATCCATGAAATATTAATATTTTATTTTAACTTTTCACCAATTTTTAGGTACATGTTTCCAAATTGTTCTATAATATACATTTCTATAAAAAACATTTGTGCATTCAACAAATATAAATAATTTCTTTAGAATAATAACTAACGCTAATAGCTACCATGTATTGAGTATTTACTGTGATATAGGCACTGTTGTATAAAGTGAGATTTCAGGGGAAAAGGTGTGAACATTATAATTGTTCTTAAAATGTGTTACTAAATTGCTAGAGGCAGTATAAGTTGATACTACAACTTGGAAATGGCACCCGAGTTTACCACTTTCTTCACTAATCTGTCAGCATTGGGAATTATATTGTGTCAAGGTAAAACATTTTTAACTTTAATAGTTGATTCCAGAATTTTTCTTAAGAAGAGAACAGGCTTTGTTTGGGAAAATACTTTGGTAAGCCACATGGGGTAAAGAAGGAAATTCTGAATTAATGGATTGGCAGAAGACAAACTACCCAGAATTTGAAATAAACAGGAATTTGGGGGTGAGGAACAAGAGGGAAGACAAGAGGGACAAAAGGGAGAGTTGAATAAAACATGGCAGGAGATTAAAATCCCAGTTGTGCAAATGGTGGAGTGACTTTTGTAGTAGGCATATTTAAACTTGCATTTTTGGTATGCTTGTGTTTTGGCCATAGCAAAACATCCTATATTTGCAATCCAGTTTTTTCTACATATAGATACTCCACCTAAGTGATTGGTTTGTGGGAAGTTAAGGAAAACCGTTTCACATTCAGATCAATGTAGTGTGAAATTAAACAGGTTGCATGAACAGAATGGTGATGTTTTCTAAAGAACTAATTCAAAAAATTTTAGGAGGTTAAACTAAAGATGACAATCAAGAGCATGTAAATTACTAAGAAATTCTCTGTAGACTTAGAAAGGGCTTTGTATTTCCACAGGGCACAAAATAAGGGTTTGTCTGTTCATATTTAGATCTCAAAAGGCATCTAGACTGTAGTAAACATCTGGTTTGTGTTCACTTTTTTTCATGTCTTCAAGTGGCCCTTCTTCTATCCCAGACTTCTGCTATAATAATACATGTTTATATCAGTTACTGGCCATGAGTAGATTTTCAGCTACAATGTCTAAAAAAGGTTTTTTTTTTTCCCTATCATGTTACAGGAACCTTCTCCAGAACAATATGTGAGATGTCATTATTGCATTTAATCAGCATTAAGCAGATGGTCAGGCTAGGATGATGTAGAGAATACTAAGGATCTTGAAGTTAAACGTTGAAGAAGATAGTGAGCAAAACTAGAAGATTATTTTTACTCAAAATATCAAAAGGAACCAGTATTGCTATTGCAATGTTGTTTCATAGCTTGCTTCCAACATTTTAAGGTAATTTTTAACTCCTGTTTTATTAGAGATATTTGTGCTTGTGTTTTATTACATCTGCTAGTATGCAGTGCCTTGGAAGGCAGGATCTGTATCCTATTCCTCTTTTATCTACTGTTGCCTTTAACATAGTCTGAAGCATGTAGTCTACATTTAATAAGTATTTGTTGATTAAATAAATATGGACCACCCCCCACTTGCACTCCCAAGCAAAAACATAATGTTCACATCTTATTTTTATTTCTTAGTTTCCTTAAAAAATGTTTTTTCCTTATGCTGGTTGCTTCTTTAATTGTCAGTATCATGTAATTTATAATAATACTACATTAACTATCATTAATAATAATGTCAGAGCCATGAATTATTCTCTGGGTATGTTTTCCTCCTAAATGGTATAGTTATTTTTGCCAATATCTTATAGTAACGAGTACAATAAAAGTATATAGTAGGTACTTAATAAATGCTTTCTGGCTGGTTCAGTTATTATTGACAGAAATTAGCACAAATTATGAATCATTCAAGTCACATAATTGACAAGGTGTCCTTTTATTATTTATTAACAAACAAAAACATTAGCATCTGAGGGGCAGTCTCCAGGCAATTTGGAGGAGCAGATGGAGTAATTTAATTCCTTTAGATTGCTGGCCTGCTGACAGGTAGCACGTAGAGTTAGAGCAGCCACCTCCATCTGGCACACACACGGGTGGTTACTGAGATATTTAGCACAGTAAGATGATGTTAAAACAGTTGCTACAGCAGAGGTACAGCATTTACAATGACAAAAATAGACTTTGCCTATTGGTGGACCTTACTTAAGGGCAAAATTTTAGCTGCAATAATGAAAGTAATGAGGCTATTTTTAGGTAATGACTAGTTTTAAAGCATTAGTCAGAGATACAAAGTTCTGTATTTAGTAGCAGCAAAATGAATATACTTTTTTTCCTACTCATTTGGTGCCTTGAGTGCTATCCAGCATTTCATGAGAATATCAAAAGGCAGTGCTAAGTCAGTGACAGAAAATACTCATATTCTCTGAATTAAATCCATAGACATTACCATTTCTGATTCTTTCCTGTAAACCTGACAGTTCCTGTAGATGCTATCATCTTTACATATCTAAATGTGAGCCACCTCCAATTTATTTGCTGGAGTTTCTTTAACTATTTCAATTATGTAAAAAAGAGAAATAATGTTTCCAAAAAATGAGAAATATTAACAATCTATTTAATCATGCAGAGCAATTTGTATCCCTGAATGTGTTCAGAGAAAGTCATTTAGGCAGACCCCCCATTGTTTTAAATTGCACAAAAGTGAATGTTGAAAGGCCACATTTTCTGATGTGGCATTAAGAAGAATGTCATTTATAACTCTACTGCTGGAATTGTAGAATAGATGACTTAAGAAAGTAGAGGTTCTTATGTACCAAAAGATCTTTGTTGCCTATTCAACACTTTTTAAAAAACATAGGTCTATTTGGGGTGTCTAAAAATGCAGGTATGTCCTGGTTGAGATATTGAAATGACAGGTACTCAGTTGAATAAAGTCACACACACAGAATAATGATGCTTCTTTTCAATTTTAGATAAGTTGGGAAATGTAGCAATTAAATTGATGAAGCTTAGAATCTAAGGTATTTTTTTTAGTGGGCATTTTCCCAGCAAGAATTTTTTGCAAAGAGTGAGAATGGAATCTGTATGTTTTCAGATGAGTTAATATGCTTGGTCAAAATTTGGCAGTTGGGTTATGTGAAGAGCATTTTCTGCAGAGGGATGCCTAGATCCATATTTGAAAAGGAATGTGTACAGAAAACAGTAATTTCTTTGTTGGGGTAGTATGTTCTTTATTTTCTTTGAGTGGTTGTATGCATAGGACAATGGGAAAGAATACAAGTAAACTAGGAGACTGATGGGCAACCTGAAGACCTGGTTTGGCTATACTTTATTTTTTGGCTAGATAGTTAACCCCTCTGGATATGATTAAAAAAATAGGTATGAATAAAGCATTAGGACTAAATAAGTAGTATTTCACACTTAAAAAAATTTAATATTTATTGTAATTTTTCCATTACCATTTAGTCCCCATACAACCTCGCCATACTGCTATCCATGAGTCCTTTTTCATTTTTGCTCAGTCTCTCCACTCCCTCACCTTCCCTGCCCACTAGCTGTCATGCTGTACTCCATCTATGAGTCTGTCCCCATTTTCTTTGTTAGTTCAGTTTGTTCATTAGATTCCACCTATGAGTGAAATCATATGGTATTTGTCTTCCTCTGACTGTCTTATTTCACTTAGCATAATGTTCTCCAGTTCTGTCCATACTGTCTCAAAGGGTAAAATTTTCTTTTTTATGACTGAGTAGTATTCCACTGAGTAAATGTTTCATAGTTTTTTAAAAATGTAATGTTTATTATATTTTTTCCATTACAATTTAGTCCCCTTATACACCCCTACCCCCAGCAATAACCACACTGTTGTCTATGCCCATGAGTCCTTCTCTTTTTTGCTCAATCCCTCTACTCCCTAACTTTCCCTCCCCACTAGCTGTAATCTGCTCTCCATCTTTAAGTTTGTCTCTGTTTTGCTTGTTAATTCAGTTTGTTCATTAGATTCCACATAAGAGTGAAATCATATGGTATTTGTCTTTCTCCGACTGGCTTATTTTGCTTAGCATAATGCTCTGCAGTTCTATCCATACTATTGAAAAGGGTAAAATTGTCTTCTTTTTTACAGCCAAATAGAATTCCATTGTGTAAATGTCCCATAGTTGCTTTGTCCACTCATCTATTGATGGATACTTGGGCTACTTACATATCTTGGCAATTGTAAATAATGCTACAATAAACATAGAAGTGCTTATGTTCTTTGAAATCAGTGTTTTGGGTTCCTTCAAATATATTCCAGAAGTGGGATTGCTGGATCAAAAGGCAGATCCATTTTTACTTTTTGAGGTATCTCCATATTGTTTTCCACAGTGGCTGCCCCAGTCTGCATTACCAGCAACAGTGCAAATGGGTTTCCTGTTCTCCACATCCTTTCCAACACTTGTTTTTTGTTGATTTATTGGTGATGGCCATTCTGATTGGTGTGAGATGGTATTTCATTGTGGTTTTAACTTGCATTTCTCTGATGGCTAGTGATGTTGAGCATATTTTCATATGGCTAATGGCCATCTGTATGTCCTCTTCAGAGAAGTGTCTATTCTGGTCCTTTGCCCATTTTTAAATTGGGTTGTTTGTTTTTTTGGTGTTGAGTTTTGCAAATTTTTAATAAATTTTGAATATTAACCCCTTATCAGTTTTATCGGCAAATCTGGTCTTGCATTCTGTGGGCTTTCTTTTTATTTTGTTGATAATTTCCTTTGATGTGCAGAAACTCTTTAGTTTATTTTCATTTATTTTTGGTCTGATCTTTATTATTTCCTTCCTCTGCTCACTTTGGGTTTTGTTTTATGTTATTTTTCAAGTTTCTTTAAGTGTGAACTTAGGTTGTTTATTTGAACTTTTTCTTGTTTTTTTTTTTTTTTAATATAGGCCTGTAATTCTATGAATTTCGCTTTCCCAGTGTCCCACAGATTTTGGGTTGTTGTGTCCTCATTTTGATATGTTTCAAGGTCTCTTTTGATTTCTTCCTTGGTCTTATTGTTGATCCACACATTAATCACATGTTACTTAGCTTCCCGGTCTCTGTGTGTTTTTCAGTGTTCTTCTTGTGATTGATTTCTAGTTTCATAACATTGAGGTCAGGGAAGATGTTTGATATGATTACAATCTTCTTAAATTTATTGAGATTTGTTTTGTGTCCTAACATGTGGCCTATCCTAGAAAATGTTCCATGTGCCCTTGAAAAGTATGTATATTCTGCTGGTTTGCTGTGAAATGCTCTGAAGATATCAATTAAATCCATTTGATCCAGTGTGTTATTTAAGGCCACCATCTCCTTGTTGATTTTCTGTCTGGAAGATGGATCCACTAAGTTAGTGGAGTGTTAAAATCTCTGACTGTGACTGTATTTCTGTCAATCTCCCCCTTTATGCCCATCAAGATTGCTCCACATATTTATTTAGGTGCTCCTATATTGGGTGTGTTAATGTTTACTAGGGTTAAATCCTCTTGTTTGATTGTTCCCTTTATCATTATGTAGTATCATTCTTTGTCTCTTACTACAGCTTTGGTTTTTAAGTCTATTTTGCTGGATATAAGGACTGCTACCCCAGCTTTTTTCCCTTTTCATTTGCATGAAATATCTTTTTCTATCCCTTTACTTTTAGTCTGTGTGTATTTTTTGATCAGAGATGGGTATCTTTAAGGCAGCATTATATGGTTTTGCTTTCTTATCCATTCAGCTACCCAGTGTCACTTGGCTGGAGCATTACAGCCATTCACACTTAAGGTGATTATTGATCAGTATGTACTTAGTGCCATTGTATTGTTAGATTATTTTCCTCATTTTCTTTCTTTCTTTTTCTTCTTCTTAAAGGAAGTCCTTTACCATTTTTTTCATTTTATTTTTCTACATTATTTAATTTTTAAGTATATTTTATTGATTACGTTGCTACAGTAGCCCCAATTTTTTCCCTTTGCTCCCCTCTGCCCAGTACCCTCCTTCCCTCCAGCAATCCCACCCACCTTAGTTCATGTCCATGGGTCATGCATATAAGTTCTTTGGCTTCACCCTTTCCTATATTATTCTTAACATCCCCCTGTCTATTTTGTACCAACCAATTATGCTTCTTATTCCCTGCACCATTTCCCCATTTCTCCCCTTTTCCCCTCCCAGCTGATAACCCTCCAAATGATCCCCATACCTATGATTCTGTTCCTATTCTAGTTTGCTTACTTGGATTTTGTTTTTATTTTTTAGATTCAGTTGTTGATAGTTGTGAGTTTGTTGTCATGTTAGCATTCATAGTTTTGATCTTTTTTTTTTTTTCTTAAGTAAGTCCCTTTGGCATTTCATATAATAATGGCTTCACCTTGTATGGGAAGCACTTCATTTGCCCTTCCATTCCAAATGATAGCTTTGCTGGGTAGAGTAATCCTGGTTGCAGGTTGCCTTTCATCACATTGAATACTGCTTGCCAGTCCCTTCATGCCTGCAAAGTGTCCTCTGAGAAATCAGCTGATAGTCATATAGGCACCCCCCCGTAGGCGACTCTCCGCCTCTCTTTTGCTGCCCCCAGGACTCTCTCTTTATCTTTCACCTTTGGCATCTCAGTCATGATGCGTCCTGGTGTGGTCCCCTCTGTGTCCGGCTTGCCCAGTACCCTCCATGCTTCCTGGACCTGTATGTCCATCTCCTTCACAAAATTTGGGAAGTTTTCCTCACTTTTTTTCAATTCTTGCTTCCTCATTCTGCACTGGTTGACTGCATTTTCTTCCTTATGTTCCAAATCAGTGATTTGAACCCCAGTTTTCTTCCCTTCACAATTGGTTTTGTGTGGATTTTTCTTTGTTTCACTTAGCAAAGCCTTCACTTCTTCTCTTATGCATTTGCCACACTCAAGCATGTCTGTCAAGCCTGTGAGCATCTTTATCAACAGTGTTTTGAATTCTGTGTCTGTTAGGTTGTCTATTTCCTCATCTGTTAGGCTGGCTATCTCCTTGTCACTTAGTTCTCCCACTGGAACCTTGATCCATTCACCCTTTTGGACCATACTTCTCTGTCTCCTCATTCTGACAGGCTCCTGTGTTCGTTTGCCTCTGTGTTCCACGTAGAGCTGTCGCTCCTGTTACATTGTAAGGGGCATAGCCTCTGAGATTCGTCAGTACAGGGCAACCTGTTTTATCATGTTGTGGCGCTGTATGTGAGGGAGGGGTCTGAGAGGGAACAATGCTGCCAGTCCAGCACTCGTCACTTTTCCAGGCATCTCTCCCACTTCTGCACTGGACTGGCGCCCCTCTAGCTGCTGCCATGGCCATTGTTCCCAGAGTGAGTAGGTCTGTGGATGTTCTAGGACCATAGGGGCCCTTTAAACAATCAGACTCTGCTGAGACCAGCAGTTACTGCCTCCACCCCAACCCCCACTAGTCTGCACAGTCAGAAGCAATGAGGATTGATTTTCCCTGGTGCTGGAACTGTGAGCTGCAAGGTCTGGTGAGGAGCTGGGAATGCTCCCCAGGTGTCTCTCCTGACTTTTAAAAACATGTGACTGGGCTTTCTGCCAGCCCGCCACTGCTGCCACCACACTACATCTTCTCCGCCCTGGCTCCACCCCTCCTACCTGTGTGGGTGAGTATTTCTTCTTTATATCTTTGTTTGCTGGACTTCCATGCAGTTTGATGTTCTGGAACTTCTGGTTGTTTCTAGTTTTGAGGTAGTTGTATTCCTTCCTAGTTGTGGAGGGAGATGCAGTGTGTCTGTCTACGCCTTCATCTTGGCTGGAAGACTCCTTTACCTTTTGTTATAGTACTGGTTTAGTGTTAACAAACTCCTTTTGCTCCTTCTTGTCTAGAAAGCTTCTTATTTCTTCTTTGATTTTAAATGGTAACCTTCCTGGGTAAAGTAGCCTTTGTTGTAGGTCCTTGCTTTTCATCACCTTGAATATTTCACACCACTCTCTTCTGGCCTGAAATGTTTCTGTTGAGTAATCAGATGACAGTCTAATTAGTGCTCCCTCTTAGTAACTACATGCTTTTTTGTTGCAGCTTTTAAGGTTTTCTTTGTGTCTTTAAGCCTTATCACTTTAATTATGAACTGTCTTGGTGTAGGCCTCTGTATCAACACAGGAGTTTGACTCCAGCTAAGTTTACTTTAGATTCAGAGACTGAAGAACAACAGTGGAACATTGGAGGGGAAATCATACCAGTTTAATCTTGCTCCTACAGGTAAGGATGGGAACAACAGGATTTGCCTTGCAATTCTCATTGTGGTGAGTGAGAACAGGGAAGTCATGGGGTCCAATGGATCATTTGCTTTCACTCTTGTCCTGGGACAGTGGGCAAGGACTTGGGGAGCCAATATCATTTCCCTTTAGTCTTGTCCTGCAGTGGCCAGCAAGGACTTAGGGAGCCAAGTTTATTCACACCTCTTGAACAGCAAGGGCCTATATATATACATGAAGTTAACAAAGGTGGCACCCAGCCAGTCTGAGCTCGGTGCTGCTTATGCGGAAAGAATTCTCTTTAGTTAAGGGTGCCCCAGGAAAATGAAAATACATGTATGCAGAGGGCAGGGATCCTGGTTATGGTCATCCAGACATGACAGCCTCTTTGGGTCCAACCAACTTGTTTGGGACTCTCTGAACTTCCTGGACTTGTGTATCTTTTTCTTTCACCAGATTGGGGAATTTTTCAGTCATTATTTCTTCAAGTAATTTTTCAATCCCTTGCTTGCTCTCTTTTCCTCTGGTATTCTCATGATGTGGATTTTGTTAGGCTTCATGTTGTCCAAAATCTTTCTTAAGCTCTCCTCATTTTTTAAAATTCTTTTTTATTTCTTTTTGCTCTGCCATGGTTATTTTTATATCTTGTCTTCCAAATCACTGATTCAGTCCTCTGCTTTATCTAACCTACTGTTTATTCTTTCCAGTGTATTATTTATTTCAGATGTTGCATTCTTTATTTCTGAGTGATTTATTTTTTTGGTTTCTATGTCTTTTTTCATGCTGTTCAGTATCCTTATAACCATTACTTTAAACTCTCTATCTGATAATTGCTTGCCTCCATTTTACCTAGTTCTTCCTGAGAATTCTCGTATTCTTTCATTTGGGGTCTCTTTCTTTGTCTTCTCATTTTGGCTGTTTTTTTTTCTTTTCTTTCTTTTTTTTTTTTTTTTGTATTTTCTGTCTTAGCTGGCAAACTGATCATTTGTTAAACTAATCAAGCTGTAATCAGCAGCCTGGCTTAAGTTCCATAGAGTAGGGCAGAGTAATTCCTGTGGGTGTGGCTATTTCTGCCCTTCAGGCTGATGCCACCCTGGAAAGGAGTGCCTGAGAAAGATGGCTTCTGCAGTATGGGGAATGACTCAGCACAGGGATCCTGGTGACTGTTCCTTCAGTTCTCTACTAAGAGCCACCAACCCCAGACTCTCCTTAAGTGTCTCTAGTCCACTCTGCCTTCCTTCCTCCAAAATCCACAGTAAGTGGAAGCAAACAAAACTTTGTGCATTGGCCCTGTAAGAGGCTCTCTGAGTCTCCAGCTGTCTCTCTCTGGCAGGCAGAAATCATGTTGCTTTTCATAGCTGGGTGCTATCTGAGTTCCTTTCTGGCTCTGGTGCTCTAGTCTGGGGAAGCAGCTTGGGGTTTAGACCCCACACTTTTCAATGGTAACACCCTGTGCCCTGAAATATCCCTCTGGCACTTTATCTGCCACCTGTAGGAACCCAGCTAGCCCTCTAGCACCTGCTCTGCCCTCCCTACCAGTCTTTTTGTGGTGAAGTGGTCTCTTCTGTCTCTCTTTGGGTATAAGGCATGTCTTCAGCTATTGTTCCTCTGGTTATTCAGTATGCTTTCTCTATAATTTAGTTCTAATTCCAGATTGGTCCTGGGATGAGATTAGTATAGCTTATTCCTCTGCCATCTTGGATCTTCAGAATCTATTCCACACTTTAATATGTAATTCTAACTCTTTGGGATTTCATTGTTTCTTTGGTGGAGTCATCTATCAGTCTGCTGTGATTGCTGCTTAGACTTGTCTGTCCATTGTGGTATCTATGTCCATCTTTGAGTTCAGTTCTACCAGTTGGCCCCTGTGACACCTGAATCCAATTATTCCCACTGCATTTTTACTTTTTAATTGAGTTGCTATGATTCCTCTTAAAACTCTGATCTACAGAAAACAGAAGTCACAGAGCTCTTCAGAGATGCTGAGGGTCCTCTCACAAACTTATTTCTCAAAGTATTGGTGAAAGCTATATTTCTAGACTCTTGCAGTGTGGGTGAGTAGGTCTTAACTGAAAAATCTCTTCTAACATTTTTTTCTCCATGAGACTTTGACTCTCTTCCTTTACATTCCTCATAAAGAGATAGATAGTATTGGAGAGTTGGCATTAAATAAGTAGTAGGCTTATTTCTACACTTTGAGTAAATAATTCTATTTCCCCCCCAGATTTCATTATTTTGTGGAGTTATCTGTCAGTTTATTTGCTCATCTATTTGCTTCTTTGAATGAAGCACTGTTATTTTACCTCTGGCTGCTTATAATTTTTTTGTCTTTTTATTTTAGCAGTTTTATAATTACGTGCTTAGGGGTTGTTTTACTTGTATTTATTTTGATGGTGTTTGTAACAAAGGAAATCTGTGGCTTGGTTTCTTTCACCAGTTTTGGAAAATTATTTCATTAAATGTTTCTTCTCCATTTTTCTCTCCTTTTTCTTCTAGGGATCTAATTACACATATGTGTACCATTTACCTATTATGCTTATTGCTTTACATTCTAATCATTTGTTTTTCTGTACATCTGTCTGTATATTTTTCTTGACCTATCTTACCATTCATGAATCTTCTCATCAGCCTTATTTAACCTACCATTAAACCCATCAATTTTACTCCTAATATTATTTACTATATTTTTAGTTCTAAATTTTTTATTAGATTCTTTTTCATAATTTTCACTTCTCTGCTGAGATTATCCAATATGTTGTCTAATTTCTTAAAGTTATTAATCATAATAAAAAATGTATGTCTAATAACTCCAATAAATATTCTGTGGATCTGTTTGTACCACCTGTTATTGTCTTGATTTTGGTTAAGTGTCTTGTTTCCTCATAATTTTGGCTTTAATGTCAGACATCATATATGAAAAATTTGGTTTTGAATGATTTTTATTTTTATTTTCCAGAGAAGGTTTTCTTCTGTTTTAAACAGGCAGTTAGGTAGGGGAATACCACCTCAATCTAGCCAGGAATTGGGCTTATTCAAAGCTGGGTTTCAGTATTTGTGTGGATTGATTCAACAATGTCTTTCTGATATACCCCTATTTATAGGGTTTCACAAAATTCTTTCAGGGGTCCTAACAGAAAGTTTTGGTGATTTATCAACATTCTTTCTCCTTAGTATACTCTGAACTCCAATTTATGTTTTTCTCATTCTCTTAAGATATTTGGAAGTTCTATTCAGCTTCTCATCTTTTCAGACACTGGCTTCTGCTCAGCTCTTCAGCCTTTAAACCACCACTGGCAAAAGCCTTCAGGATAAAAGCAACATGCTGAGTGTTAAGCTAATTTTCTCTATATTCGTTTCTTGAAAAGAGCAGCTTTTCAAAATCTCACTTTTGGGGGGGAAACTTTCTGATGTTTTAAACATTTATACTTTTAAAATATCTTTTTAGTTTTCCATGTTCTCAGCAGGAATATTTTTCTGGCAAAAAACAAACAAAACAAAGACAAAACCCTAATCTACTCTTATACGATGCAGAGAATCTCTCTTTAATTGTTAAAATCTAAAATTTTATGATTTTATTTTAAAACAGATATACATACTTTTTCTTAATAGTCAACCTGGAAAGAGTATAAGACTATAAATAGCTGAGTATTTAGATGTCTCATTTTTTGTCAAATACATTTCTTTTACTTGTTTTGATTGATTAAATTGAAAGGCTAAGATTATGGAACAACCTACAGAATTACTTTTTCTACAGTACTACATAAGCATAGCTTCTCTCTTGTCTCTATATAAACTAGGATGACATTTCTGTTTTACTTTAATGAAAATAAGATTTTCCATTCTTCATTCTGATGAGAAAAATCTTGAACAAGAATAATGATTTAGAAGCTATTGATCTGAAGTCACTATGAAAGTGCTTTTTCAAAGTCTTTTGGGATATATCAAGACCAAATTATGGGTATGTTCATAAATAATTATATACACAATATTTCCACAGCTGTGCAATACCAGATGGTTTTGCTTTCTTAGGCTTAAAGGAACTTCCTTCCTTTGCAGTTAAAAAGTCAACTGTGTCAGATTCTATATACTCATCCTTCTCAAATGGGGCATAGAAGGTCCGAGAGACTTAGGTTTGAACTCCATAGTATTGACTTTTAGTGAAAGAGAACTCAATTATGTATGTCACATGTTGGAGATTCTGCAGCCAGTGCAGCAAATGTTTTAGCTTTCAGCTGAATTATTTAATTTGCAATAATGACACACTAAAAGACAGGTGGAAGTAGTGAAGCTGCATGCCCCACTGACCACAGATTTCAGTTGTCAGCCAAGGAGGTCCCTGCAGAATTGCTAAAGAATGCATACTTGGGTCTCTCTTTATCCTCCAGGCTCATGTTTGCCTTGGCTCCTTTCTTTGAATTGCTTTTCTGACTTCACTATTGTAGCATCATTTAAGGCTGAATACCTGATGTCATCTCTGTTTTTACCACAACCTAGATAGTAATAACATAATGGGGACAGTCTTCCACATAATGTTAAAATACACAAAGTGACCTATTGAATAAATTTATTTTGAACTTCACTGAAGACATTTCTTCCTTTATGAAGAAGAAAGTAAGACTCTTCATCTTTGATCATTGATAAGCCAAAAACTTTATAAGGATAAGGACTAAACATAAAATCAAAACCACCTTCATTTAAAAAATCAATATTAAGAAATACATCTTTAAAATGGTGTTTTTATATTTATTGTTTTCTATATTATTTTGAAAAATATGAAGCATTGCAAACAATGTAAAAATTTTATTGTTGATATTATTATTATTAGTTATGTCCAGCCTATAACCTTAAAATTTTATATTATAAAATTATACTTGCTTTTCTAAATGTCTTTCAATGTGAGTATATATATTATATATATTATATATATATATAATTTTATGTTTCCTTTTTATTGAATTTACTGAGGGAGATATTTTATATAACTTATAAAAAAGATTTTGCTGTACTGTAGTCTGGTATTTTTATTCCAAAATCAGTTATAAATACTATTCCAGGTACATAATTATAGAGCTCAATCATCATGCAAAACAGAAGGTGAATATTTGTCATGTTTTAATAATTTTATTATTTTGGGCAAATATAGAAGTTGTTGCAATATAAGTATTGGGTTGAATGCTCTCCTTCAAAAAGATATGATGAAGTCCTCTAACCCCTGGCACATATGAATGTGACCTTATTTGGAAATAGAGTTTTTGAAGATGTAACCAATTTAAGATGAAATATTGGATTTGGCTGGGCTCTTAATCCAATGACTGGTTTTCTTATAAAGAGAGATATTTGGAGAAACAGTAACACACTGAAGAAGGTCCTTTGGCTATGGAGGCAGAGATTGAAGTGATGCATCTACAAAGCAATGAATGTCAGGGATTGCTAACAACCACCAGAAACTACAAAAGGCCAGGATGGATCCTTTCCTAGAGCCCCCCAAAAGAACATGATGCTCTGGACACCTTGATTTTGGACTTCTACCATCCAGAATTGATGGGTGATTTAGCCACCCAGTTTGTGGTAATTTGTTACAGTAGCCCTAGGAAACTAATACAACATGCTGTGCTGAATTATTTTATTTTGCATATTTTGCTATAGCTGGAAGTTAATTATTAGTATAATCTGTTCCATGTAGCATCGGTTGTCGCTTCAACTATGTAATCAAAGAAGCAAATATTATGTTAAGTAGGAATATAGAATTTAGGGACTATGACATAATAAATCTGATAAGTTTTTTCAAGGGATCTTTGTTCAGTTTTAGTCTCTTCTGTTAAAAGAAGACATGGGAAACTCAGAAACACTTTAGCTTCGATCAACAAAAAAGGCAAAGGTCTGAAAACTAAAGCATGTTAGTCACAGTTTCTGAAAGCTGAAAGGGTTTAGTGTTTGATCATCCATTTCAGGGCTGGCATTGTAACAGAACATGTGCTGTCCTTGTCACTGCAGACATTGCTATTCAAACAGGGTGCTGTTCAACCCTGAGCCCACACCTAGATGCATAATTTTTCTCCACACAGCTATAACCAACCAATCTGAGCTGGCCCCAAATAAAACCTATCTACTACTAGGGTCCAATCAAATATCTTTATTTACAGGTTAAAAAAGTGAAGACCAGGGAGAGAAAGAGAGTTAATCATAGGGCTCGGATTGAGTTAAGGACTGGATATTAACTGCCAAATTCCAGTTTATTGACTTTCTATTTCACCACAATGTCTCCTCCTCAGTGGCAAGCAAAGGATTAAAAGATTGGGGTGGGGGGAGCGGGGGTTGCTGTTGTTGGGGAAAATATACTGGGAGCATCAAAAATTCTTTCAAAATCTAAAACTGATTTCACATAACTCAATAATATTTCCAGGGTTTCCACAGGCATATTAAATCATTTAGGACACAAAATTCAATTTGAGGGCTTGAGTATAATTCTAGTGGGTATGATTATGTTTGTGATCAGTGAAGGAAGAAAAAAGAAAACTTTGTTGCTAGAGGATATAGGCAGTACTACTTTGGTTTCCCTATAGCACTATGTTTATTAAGTAAACCTTGTGCTCCAGGATAGGGATATCAAGATGAATAAAAGGAAGTCTTTAACCTCACGGAGGTCAAGATGTGAGTAAGAAACATGGTGAGATGAGTTTAGCACTGCACCTGGTACTGGGACAGAGCTAATAGATAATACTTCATTATTTATGGAATTAGAATAATGGAAGAAAAGTTGGAAGCTAATTAGAAGTTATTGATCTTAACCCACAGTCAATGCAGGAATCCTCTTTACACTATACCTTGCAAAAGATTGATTAGTTCATTTTCTCTTGACCTGATTGATATAAAGGCTAGACTATATATTAAAAAAATGTGTGTGTGTGTGCACATGTGCACATGTACACATTCATGTAGTTTTGCTACTATACTATTCTCATAGCCTATGATTCATATCCTAAAAAAGACTAAAAATACTTCTTTGGTCTGTACTTAAATATTTTCAGAGATTAGGTATTTATTATCTCATGGGAGTTAACTCTATTTTTGAATATATTTAACCATTAGAAGTTACTTCCAAATTCAGGGACTTTACCTATTTTTGCCAAGACATTGAGAATCATCCTAGACCCCACCAAGCAAACCTGCTCATATTGCCTCCGAAGTATTTCCTGAATTTTATAATTTCTTCCCATCTCAATGACTCCTGTGTTAGTGAGTTCAGGTATTGTTATCTCCACCTGGGACTTCTGCTAGTCTCCCAACTTATTATTGCATCTCTTAGGTTGATCCTTTCACAGTGGTCAATGTGATCTGATTTAAAAAGATATTATGCTATAAAATTTACTATCAAAAACCCTTTAGTGATGTCCTATAGTCTAAAATGAGACTTTGTAACAGTTACACTGGAGACTAGAAGCACTTAAAATTTTGAGGTAATATATTTCAAACCTAGAATTCTCTACTTAGTCATGTAAAGCTAAAGTAGGAAGGTGTAATAAAGATTTTCAGGAAGCTATTGAATGATGTGCTTCATCAATATAAGCAAGTAAGAGAAAGGGGAATGGATGAAATCCTGGAAATTAGGTATCCACCAAAAGAAGGGACAATGGGGATTTCCAGGATGATAGTGAAGAGAAATTTCCAGATAATAGTTTACAGAAACCTATTAAGAGGAGAAGGAGGACAGAGGGCTCTAAGAGCAATGACTCCCCTCACAAAAAATCAAGAAAATACATTAAACTGTTATGTTACCAGATTTTAAAATTATAATGAGAAGAATTTTATATATCTTAGGACAGTTGGGTATGAACTAGTGACAAGTACATAGATAATTAAGAAAATGTAAGAATGAAGCCATTTGTAACTCTAAGAACAACAAAAACTGGTATAAAAAACTACATAATACAACCCCAGAAATAAACATATATATTCAAATAATTTTTGTCAAGGGTGTCAAGATCATTCAGTGGGAAGAGGACAGTCTTCCCAAGAGATGGTTCTGAAAAAAACTGGATACTCACCTATAAAAGAATAAACTTGAACCCTTATCTTGAACCATATAAAAATATTAATTCAAAATAGGTAAATGACCTAAAAGAAGAGCTAGAACTATGAAACTCTTAGATTAAAACACAGGGAAAAACTTCATGACATTGGATTTGGCAATGACCTTTTGGATGTAACACCAATAGGAGAGGCAAAAAAATGGAACTACATCAAAATGAATAACTTTTGTGCATCAAAAGACACTATCAGAGTGAAAAGACAACATACAGAATGGGAGGAAATGTTTGCAAATCATAGATCTGAAAAGGAATTAATATTCATAATATATAAAGAACCACAATTTGACAAGAAAGAACAAACAACCTCTTTAAAAAGTAGGCAAGAGACTTGAATAGACATTTCTCCAAAAGAAGATATACAAATGGTCAAAAAGGACATAAAGAGATCCTCAGCATCATAGCTTATTAAGGAAACACAATCAAAACCACAATGATATATCATTTCACACTCATTATGATGGCCATTATGAAAAAAAAAGAAGGAAAATAAGTATGATAATATGGAGAAAATGGAATGCTTGTGTATTGGTGGGAATGTAAAATGGTGCAGCCACTGTGGAAAACAGTATGGCAATTCTCCCTAAGATTAAACATTGAATTACCATATGATCCATCAAATTCACCTCTGCATATATATCTAAAAGAATTGAAAATAAGGAGTTCAAGAGATAATTGCACACTAATGTTCATAGTAACAATATTCATAATAGCCAAAAGGTGGAAGCAACCCAAGTGTCTATCATGAATGAATGGAAAAGAAAATGTGAGATAGATACATTAGTTAGTTTTAAAAAGGAAGTAAATTCTGATCCATGCTACAACCTGATGAAATAAGTTGTAAACACTATGCTAAATGAGATAAGCCAGCCACAAAAAGACAAATACTGTATGATTTTACTTCTATGTGGTACTTAGAGTAGTCAAATTCATAGAGACAAAGTAGAATGGTGATTGCTAGGACTGGAGGGAATAAACAATGGGAAGTTATTGTTTAATAGTACAGAGTTCCAGTTGGAGAAGATGAAAAATAATGGAGATGAATTGTGGTGATGATTGCACAGCATTGTGAATGGCTTAATGCCACTGGACTGTCCACTTAAAAGTGATGAAGATGATAAGTTTTGTTGTATATATTTCATGACAATTGAAAGAAAAAAAACTTTAACAAATTATATTCCTAAGCATAGAATACGCAAATATTTCAGTCTGATATTTTTGCTAACAAAACCTTGGACAAATGGTTTAATTTCTCTACATCATATAACATTGGGAAGTCTTTGTAGCTATCAGTCTGTTTCCCAAATAAAATGCATATTGCCATTAAAAAACCACATGATATATTATATGGCTTAGCTGAGACCCAAATGTATATCAATATTAGTTATTATATACATATTATATATTGATTTTACTTTTATTTATTAATTTTATTATTGATTATATTGTTACAACAGTTCCAATTTTCTCCCCCTTGCTCCCCTCCACCCAGCACCCCCCTCCCCCAGCAATCCCCCCCAAGTCCTTACCCCTGGTTCGTAAAAATTAACTATCCCCCCCCTCTCAAATATTAGGACCCTTTGTAATCTTGTAATGAACAATGGGCGAAGGTCTCAAGCTCCTCTAGCTGCTTCAAGCTGGACATGGTCATCGTCCTACCTACCCTTGGGTCCAGAAAATCCTAATAAGAGTGGGAGTGTGAATGATTTTACTTTTAATTACAATATATCCTTTTGGAAGTTGGGGAAGGGCTGAATATGGCATAAGAGAGCTAATATTAGGGAGCCAATAAATTAAGTCTAGGATTGTAAACTTAAGAAATAAAGTTTACATGGGTTATTTGTATAGGTTGAGTTAAAATGTTAAAGGTATTGAAAGTTATTGTTTCTGAGAAGTATAGAAATAGGGTATGTCACTGATATTTTCCCCTATGAATCTGATAGAACTATTTGATATTTTTAGACTATATACATAGAAATAAAAGTTAACATAAGAACATGCATGTACAGACATATATACCTGTAGTCTGGTTGATCAGCCCATTATAAAGTTTACATTCCTGACCATATAATGGAATTTGGATGACACATTTTAAATAATTGTAGAATGTTATAATTTAGAAAGTCATTTCATGCATATTGCCCTTGAGAAAGCCAGCTTCCATGTTGTGAGAACACTCAAGCAGCCCCATGGAGAGTCTAGAAAGTGGGTAGTTCCATAGCCAGTACTAATTTGCAGGCTGTATAAGTACTTTAACTTGAAACTAAATTCCAAGGCCAACCAAGCCTTAAAATGAATGTTGCCATGGACAGTATCTCAATAGATCATGAGAAACTCAGAACCAGAATCACACAGGTAAGTTAGTTGCTCCTGAATTCCTGACTCAGAAATTGTTGAGAGAATAAATGTTTATTGCTATTTTAAGCTGCTAAGGTTTGGGGTAAGTTGTTATGTAGCAACAGATAATGTGTCTATATTTTGGAGGAGACTGAGGCTCAGAGACATAGAAAGACTTGCCCGAAGTGTCCTATTTAGGAAATAAACAGTGGGGCCAAGCAAGAGCAGCATTGTCTGACCTCACAGTCAGTGCTCTTTTCATCTACAACACAAAAGTGGCTTCTAGGCTGAAAGAACGATGTGATAATATCTTAGAGTTTTCATTTCAGTAGGGCCAGTTATGCTATAGGTACATTCATTCCGATAAGTTTTAAGTGCAAACCCATGGACGTCTTAGGAATTATGACATTCAAATCCCGTTTCATTTGTCAAATTGTGAGCAGCATAAAGCTCTCCACGTATGGTCTGGTATCTAAGACTACTCTCTGATTAAGGCATTATTGTAATAGTGAAATCTGGAAGAAGTTACGTACCCTACTTACATACCAGTTTCTGACCTGGCCTACACATTGAGTCATTTCTTTTCTATATATTACTTTTCTTATTTATCTCTTGAGTTCTGTCTTTGAAAGAAAAGTAACTTTAAAAATAACATTCCCATTGTAATACTGTAAAGAGATTATAACAACTCATTTTTTTCCATCAGTGCACTAAACATAGAAATGACTATTAACTTCTTGCTGCCTTCATATCATATCTGAGCAACTATTTCAATTTGCTCTTCTCTTCATCTCAGAGATTTTTAATTTTCTGTTTCATTTAAGGTCATTAAGGAATATTACTTAAAATTGGCAAATGGCTAATGTTTAGTCATTTTAATTTACTGTGACACATACTTTTGTTGATTTACCGAATGGACTAAGGTTATCATAATGTATCATCTGTGCTCCTTGATGCTTTCAAATTTCATTTCCATTTGATTGCATTTTCTATTAAAGTTTCTCCCTGGCATATAGAGCCCATATTTACAGAGTCATAGATTGTATAACCAACCCTCGGGAGAACTTGCTAGCCTGAAGTGAGGGTGCAGTGAGAGTTGGGATGAAGGACCAAGCTATAGCTGATAATTTAGGACTTTCTAGGGCAAAGATCACTGTTTTCGTCTTTCTGCCAGTCTCCCAGATTACCATTCCAGAAGTTTAACTCCTAGCCATTCAGTTTCCTCAGCATCCTGGAGTCCATACTTGGTCATAAACCTGTATTCATGTAGTCCTATAGGTATATCCTGGGAAGCTGTGCAGCTTATAGACAGGTGCTTAGGGTTGGGCACATGCTTGAAATGGGAGGATGAATCACTAGAATGTTTGGAAGAGACATTTAGAAGAGAGGTAAGAGGTTCTTTTCCTCTCACTTAACAAAGCTGCTTGTAGAACCTGGGACATGGGACTCAAAACCATCTTGTGTGTTTTCTTCCCCCTCTCTCACTCATGACACAAGTTAATGATAACTGGTTTACAACTATGACCCAGGGAAGGACATTATAGAATTTATTGCTTTCTAAACAAAAATTACCAGCACTTTTTTCTCTTACTTTTCCTATGACAGACTAAGAAAGCTAAATATGCATACTTGTAACTTTCTTTGATACTCAGGATACTAAGTGAAGAAGGTTTGACCAATGAGACCTAAAGGGGGGAGGTCTTCTAAGCAATGTTTGAAAAAGCTTGGCTTTCATGGTAAAGTGCATTAGATGTAGTTGGCTCAGGTTGTTGACTCTGTCTTGCTGGTGTGTATGGCTGTGTGGGTATAGCTAGAAGAGTAGCAGTTTTTTGTGGTCATAAATTTATGAGCTAACATACCAAGAATGGCAGCATAGGTAGAGGAATAGCCTGAATCTTGATGATATCTTTGAGCTTCCACACCATTCTTGGAGTTCCTACTGTTGGACTTTTTGTTAGGCAAAAACAAACGAACAAACAAAAAACAAAGTAAAACGAAATATTGTTACTTGGACATTTTGTTCTCTGAAAACAAATCACTCCTAACTGACACAATAAATTGAATCAATTTGACGATTAGTATAGAAAAGGGTTTGTGCCTTGGCACTATTAACATTCAATGTAGAAGAGTGTATGTACATTTTAAGATGTTTAGCAGCATCCCTGGCTTTTAGGGTTGAGTAGCATCCCCAAGACCTGACAATCCAAAATTTCTCCAGCCATTGTCCCCTGGGGGACAAATCAAACTTGCTGTAAAAGCAGGGGCACTGTGAAATGGAACTTATAGGAATGCAGGGGGGAAGTTTCAGAAATGCAGATTTTCCACTAATTCATCCAGCAAGGATAGATTAGTTTATGCTGCAGTAACATAGGACTTGAAAGTTTCAGTGACATAACAGTGTTTGCTTCTTGCTTATCATGCTCATAAGTATGTTGGCTTGGCTGAAGTTCTTTCTGCTCCATGTCATTTACAGACTGAGACCCTGGAAAATGGATCAGCTTCTGTCTGAATATTTCCAGTTGCTCAGACAAAGGAGGTGACGGATCTTAAACCTTCCACCTGGAAGAGACACATGCCACTTCTGCTCACATTTCATTGACCGAAGCAAATCCCAGCGCCCTGCCTGATTGCAGTAGGGTGGGGAAACATCATTCTTCCACAGGGACAGGCACCAAATATGAGTTTTGAAAAAATAATACTGCTTATCATATACCACCTGAGAAAAATAGACAGTTGAAAGGGTGATACCAGTTAATGACAATTACTCTGTCTAGACTAGCTCTTGTTCTATTTGCTGGGATGACAGAGGAAGGAGCCAGCATACTTCTTGAGCAAAAATGTACAGGTGCAGAGGAGAGGGTAGAGTTTTGGAAAGCCCTGGCCTTGGAAAAACTTGTGGAGGAAAAAAGTCCATTAGCAGTTATTAACTCAGAGAAAGTCAGAAAGAGGCTGGGCTAGTAGGGTGACCAAGTGTACAAGCTGTGGCGTCAAACCTGTTTTTAAATCTAGAAATCAATATTTTCCATCTCTCTGATCATGAGCAAGTAAATGAACTGACAGAGTTTTCATTTATCAATTAAATGAGGTAAGTGATTGCATCTACCTCTCAGCATTGTTGTTTGAGCATGATGCATGCGAAGTGATTGGAACAACTGGTACCTCGAAAATAATAAATGTCATCTAGTCTAATCTAAAGGCAAGTTTTGCACAGCTTTTAGCATCACCAGCCTTGTGTTGCGTTTGAAAAGAAAAAATTTGTGTTAAGTCTGATCCCAGTACTTGATTTCTCCACTGCTTCTTTTCTGAGTGACAGTCTGTCTTAGCTCAGGGCTGCTACAACAAAATACCACAGGCTGCGTGGTTTGAACAAAAACATTTTTCCCATCATTCTGGAGGCTGGGAAGTCCAAGATCAACATGTTGGCAGATTCAGTTCTTGCTGAGAGCCATTTTTCTAGCTTATATACAGCTTTCTTTTCACTTTGGGCTCACACAACCCTTCGTAAGTGCATGTGTGTGCATGTGAATGTGTATATATGTGTGTGCATGTGAGTGTGTATATGTGTGTGTGCATATGTGTGTGTGTGTGTGTGAGAGAGAGAGAGAGAGGCCTTTCTCTTCCAAGGACACTAATTCCATCATGCGGTTCCCATTCTCAGGACCTACTCTAAAACAAATCTCCTCCCAAGGGCCTCACCCTCTAGCCCATCACATTGGGGGTTAGGGGTTCAACTATGAACCTGGGGACATACAAACATTAAGTTCATAACACAGCCTCAAATCAGGACAGCAGGCCCCCTTACTGAGGCAAGGATTTGTGTAGGAGGGAGAGAGGAATGGTGAGAGGTAAATGTGAGACTCCCCTCCTCTCCTGCCATTACTCCTCATTGCATCGAGGCCACCCAGGTGACAGTTGCACTAGATGTCCCTGAAGGGCTGGTGCTCTGTTAAAGGGAATTTACATAAAAAGCGTTTAATACCATCCAAAGGAAACACTCAAAGGGAAAGCCTCCAAAGAGTTAAAGGCTTCACAGGTAGTCCTCCCAGGCGCACAAACAAATAAATTCCTGCCCTTGTCTCGTCGGCAGCCATCCGTCTCGAGAGACAATGGTGTAGCTTCTTAAAAGTCTATCTGCACCGCCGAGAATGGCTGTGCAGTCCGACTCGGGAGTGACACAGTATCTGTCTCCTCCCGTGTTGAATCGACATCTTGCGATGACGCTGGAGTGTCCTCTCCAGTGAAGCTGAAGCTACAGAGCCTGGGCAGGGTGATATGGAGGGTCTGCTGTTGCCCATGCAGCAGACCCCCCCTCTCTTCGCAGCTGAAGGGTCCAAGGGAAAGACGGAGTCAATACAGCTTGGCTTCAGGTGCACCGCAGGAGTTGCCGGTGTTGACTACAACGTCAAACCGCCTTAGGGACTCCGGCTCCGGATTTTCTGTCGGGGTTTACTCCCTTAGCCTTTCCCCTGAAGAGGTATGCCGCAAGGCAGCGGAGGTTTTTTGGAGTCAGAGTTTTCCTTCTCTGATGTGCCCTGACTGGAAGATCGAACCAGCGACACTTAGCTCGCAGGCCGACGCTCAATCCACTGAGCCAAACCCCACTCCATATGGCTGCTGCTTTACAAACCTCCTTGAGCAAATCTCCACTCACCCTGCAGGAAACCACCCTGACCCGTGGGGCTGTGGGCATGCTGGACCCATCTTTCTCTCCCAGCAAAACCTTTCCCAAGTCTGTGGATTCAGGGTGGAATTAGGCTCTGCTGCTATAGCAGAAGTTTTTAATGACCTCCAATTTCCCAGCTCATGTGGAAAATCTGCAAGGGAGGGTGGTGTGGAGGAACTTATGTGTTCCAAGTGCAACCCCCTTCCAGGTCCGTGCCAGTGTCACTTAACAGACAAATTTTTGTTTCTAATTTTTCAGCAAGTAGCTGTTCATATGTATGTGCACAAGAGCACACTGGCACACAGGCATGCATGCTTAACATACCTGTGCACACACACACCCACATCTACCACAGACAGATACTGATGCTCAGGGAAAGGACAGTTTAAAGTCATAGGAGAATGAGAAAGTTTAGTCACCTCCAGCCTCATGTGATTATTACCAACGTTCTCTCTTCCAGGTGGATTTTGCATGTTACATTATTATGCGAAGCAAGGTTAATTCCTTTTATTCATCTTCCTGCTTTCAAGTAGTGCCCTTTAAATGGCAGAAGGAAAAAAAAATCAGGGGCATTTCAGACACACATATAACTAAATGGCTATGTCCTTAGCTAGGCAAAACTGAAAATTTGGGTCTGTAAATACCTTACACAAAGTTCTTTTTCTTTCTAGTCTCCGGCACAAGAGAAGGTGGAATGTAGACAGAGGTCTTTCTTCAATTAATGTTATTATTATTACTTTTATCATATCCTAAGACGCTATACCAGTATGTTATCTGGCCCTAACTTACTGTTTGTATTTCTTTCCTTCCTAGCTTAAATTTAAAAATAATCACTCAATAAAGCTCTCAGAGATGGTACAGATGTCAAATAACGTTGCCTGACTTTGCATGACAATATCTCATTTTATTCTCTAATTTAGTTTAATTCAAAACAGGGCCAATGTCTGTGAAATAGCCAATACAGAGACCAGCTGGGAACCTAACTGGCATCTTAAATTCCATTTAGCAACATTTCAAAAATGACACCATATGGTGAGGAGCTTTGGATTTTATGACAGAGAAGCAGAATAAATGCTGTACGTCAGAAACCGGGATAGCCTACGTGGAATTGTGCACCTGAGTGGAAGGTGCATAAGTTGAGATGAGATAACAGTCTCCTTCCTTAGCTAATTCTAGGAACAAACTGTTTTTACACAGTATTTTAGCAGATATCTCTGTCATTTCACTGGAGAACTAAATAGCCTCTGATTTCAATGTGTTATTTTCAAATTATTATGATTGTTGATGCCCTTCTTCAGTAAACTATAGTTATATACTATAGAAAGCTGTGGTTGAAAAATCCAAACACATTTTCCTGTTTATACGTACACCAAAACATTGAGAAACTGTTCTGAGTTTTGCCAAATTCCCCTTAATTTTTATGGTCACATGAACGTGAAAGGTAAATGTGATCTGTATGTTTCTAATTTATTTACTGTCAAATCTTTAAAATAGTGCTTGTTAAAAGTGCAATAGTGTCCACAGAGAAGTTGTTTTCAACCCTTTTTTCATAAACTCTTGAGGGGTCCTCCCATCTTAAGGCCTCCCACCCTCTTCCTGGTAGTGGGAGCCAGATACAATTTCTTAAAAATTATGTTGGATTATGCCAAGTAAATATATATCTAGATCTAGATCTATCTACATATTATATATGTATCTATATCTAGATATAGACATAGATATAGCAATAAATGCCATGTAGCTTACAGGTGAATTTTTGCAGACACTGACTTTTAAATTTGTTACAAAGTAATTTTTGAATGTGCTATGAAGTTAGTAAGATTTGCTTTTGATTCTGAATGAAATCAAAATGCATATTTAAACTTCTCAGTCTGAGTGTTGCCTTTTGGTGACTTATTTTCTCTTCAAGGTTATCCTTGATGTTTGTAGAACTTGATTTCCCTGGTATGAAAATGTAAGGAGTTGGTATGGATGCTTCAGGGGAGAACCCAAAACATAATGGACTTTGCATCTTATCCCAAATCCCTTTAGGGAACATTCTGCTCAAAGGAAAAGAACAGCTTTTATCTGAATAGTCTTCTCCTGTTTTGCAACCGTAATTTATTTCTGGAAGAAAAAAAAAAAAACTCTTAAAGGGATAAATCACAGTAATTCAATAATGTAACTGCCAATAATTTAAATGGGAAAAAAATTCATGTTTTGTTTTAACATTTTATTTTAAACGAATTACAGAGTCACAGGAAGTTGTGAAAAACTGTGTAGGGAGGTCCTGGATACCCTTCACCCAGTTTTCCCTAATGTAACATTTTGTAGAGCTAAAACACAATACCAAAACCAGGAATGTGACATTGGTACAATCCAGACCCATGTAATCGTGTGTGTGTGCGTGCGCACACACACGGGCATGCATTTGTATACCATTTATTCATGTGTAGATTTATGCAACAACCACCACAAGCCAGATAGATGCAAGGCTGTTCCATCATTATGAGGCTCCCTCGTGTTAACTCTGTTTATCACACACACCACTTTCTGACCATCTTTAGACTCTAGCAACCACAAATCTGTTTTCCATTTCTATAATTTTATTTCAAGAATGTTATGTAAATGGAATAATACAATATGGGACCTTTGGGACTTGATTTTTTCCCCCATTCAACATAATTCCCTTGAGATCAATTTCAAATTTATCAATCATTTGTTCCTTCTTATTGTTATGTACTATTTAATGGTATGGATGCATTGAAGGACATCGTATTATTTCCTGTTTTGTCTACTATAAATAAAGCTGCTATAAATATTTAACTACAAGTAGTTGTAAGAACATAGGTTTTCATTTTTGTGGAATAAATTTCTAGAAGTACAATTGTCATATGGGAAGTGTAAGTTAATTTTATGGGAAACTGCCAAACATTTTTCCAGAGTGACTTATCAGTTTACATTCCCACTAGCAATGCACAGGTGATCCAGTTTCTCTGCATCCTTGCTAACATTCGGTGTTATTATTTTTTATTTTAAATATTCTGATAGATGTGTACTGATATCTCATTTTGATTTTAATTTGTGTTTTTCTACAATAGTTACTAATGATGTTAACAAAAATTGTGTGCTTATTTACCACCTATATATCCTCATCGGTGAAATGTCTGTTGATGTCTTTTGACCTTTTTCTATTTGGATTTTTCTTTTACTGTTGAGCTTTGAGAGTTCTTTCTATATTCTAGAAATTATTCTTCTGTCTGGTATGTGGTTTGCAAATATTTTCTTTCAGTATGTAGCTTGTATTTTAATCACTTAAACACGGTCTTTTGCAGAGAAGACATTTTTAATTTTTATGAAGTTTAATTTACCAATTTTTCTTTTTATGGATTGCATTTTTGGTGTCAAGTCTTAGAACCCTTTGCCTAGTTCTAGGTCTTGAAAATATTTTCCTATTTTTAAAGAAGTTTTATAGTTTTACAGTTTACATTTAAGTTGATAATCTGTTTTGCATTAACTTTTATATAAGCTATGCCATTTAGGTGGAGCTTTCCTTCCTTCCTTCCTCTTTTCCTCCCTCCTTCCTCCTTCCCTTCCTTCCTTTTCTTTCCTCCTTCCCTCCCTTATACCATCCTTTTTCCCTCCCACTTTCCCTTCTCCTCCCTTCCTTTCTTTCTGATTATGTTCAATTATTATAGCACCATTTGTTGAAAAGGCTATCTTTTCTCCATTAAATTGCTTTTGTACTCTTGTCAGAAATCAGTTGGGCATATTTATATGGGTCATTCTGTTTGTCTGTTCTGTTTTGTTGAGCTGTGTGTCTTTCCCTCTACCAGTACCAGCTATCCTGATCATTGCAGCTAGATAGTAAGCTTCAGTATTGGAGAGAGTGACTCCTCTCATTTTATTCACCTTTTTCAAAATTGTTTTAGCAATTCTATTTTTTTGTGTGTGTTTTCATATAAATTTTAGAATGAGCTGTCTATGTCCATAAAAATATTTGCTGAGGTTTTGCTAGAGATTCTGCTAAATCTATAAATCAATTTTTTTGGTAATTAATACCTTTGCTACGTTTAGTTTTCCAATGTATGAATACGGTATGTCTCTCTAATTAGATTTTATTTGATTTTTTCCATCAGCATTTTATAATTTTCAGCATAGTCCTTTACATGTTTTGTTAGGTCAAGTGTTTTTTAGGCCTCAAATTAACATCCACTTAGACTAAAATAGCATTGTTGGGCATAAATATTTTAATAATTGTTAAAGTTAGTTGTTATATTGAACCCTGACAAGGTGTTTTCCCTTCATTAATGAGAAAACAACTGTTTACTTGTTCTTGTTAAGCATTTTTTACCCATTATCGTGGTATATTTAACTCACATGAAAACAAAACATCCCAGTTATGCCACTTACTAACTCTATAATCTTGAATAAATTACTTAATTAAGTGTGCTTCATATTCTTCATCAGAAAAATGGGAACAGTAATAGTATCATAATCTTCTTAAGATGTGTGAGGATTAATCAATTAATGTGTGCAAAGAACTTAGTATAATGCCTCACACATTGTCAATGCTCAAAAATTATATATTGTATTATTAAAATATTATTACTATTACAAGATAATATAATTCCAACCTTACTGCAAAACAAACAAATAACAACAATGAGCTCAAATCAAAGACAAAGGAAAGCAGTGAAAACAATGCAAGTTAGGTCACGCTCACTGGACAACTTGACATCATAAATGGAACGATGCCTGAGATTATTGCTGCTGCTATCAATTAGCAAAACCAAAGTTTCCTGAGAGGAAAACTTAATGTAACATGAGCTAAATACATGTGCAAAGATGACTGCATGTGGCTCCGGAGGTGAAGGAAAGCTAAACAAGTTCCTGTTAATGGAAAGAAATGTCTCAGAAGTCAAAGGAAGGAATATTATATGAAATGCCTCCTAAATGTGAATTGTCATAACCTGAATGGGCACAGCTTGGATTATGACTGTCTTTGTAGTTCACCTGGCACTTATAAAATTGATTTGGGGCTTAAATTTTTCTCCATCTCTAACTTTTGAGTTATGCTTCTCCAATACAATTATTAGCTCCCTTGGCAGTAGTTACTAAGAAAATATAGAATTCTAAGAACTTGGGGAGATTTGTTGCCTCACAGATGGTGAGGTGCCCACAAATGAATGCTCTCTCTTTTATGTTAAGCCCTGGTAACGCATGAGGTGATCTTTCTCCTCTCAACAGCACAGTCAGGACTTCCCCAGCCCTCAACCCTGATTTATTTTTTATTAAGTCTTCATTGTCAAACTGACATAGCATTTACCCAGCATGAACAATATCTGTTCTGAGAGTTTCCTATATACTTTTATCCATCAATTTATCATCTCTTTAATACTCAGGAAAGATAAACACCCAATTCTCTATGGTCTGGTATCTCTCCTTAACATTCATTATAGCAAACTGCCTCAGGTTCTGCCAGAAAGGCTTAAATTGATTCCTGCCTGTATATCCCAGCTGGGGCTCCTGGCTTCGTGTCAGTCCCCAGGCCTACAGATGAGCTGGATGTATTTTGAATGCAGCTGTAGACCTTTTTAAAGAGCATAAGCCAAAGTGAGTTTATAATCCCTGGAATGCATGCTCTGTGTAGACTCTTCATTTATTTTTGGAGAAATCCCAGAGCTGGCATTTTCAGATAGAGTTTCACTGGCCTCCACCCTATTGCACCCAGGAGGGGATTTTTGTTTCTTTGTTCATCTGCTGGACTCACTATTGCCTTTGTGACATTTTGGTTATATTTCTGCCTATTACAGAATGAGAGAAAGGTACATATTCTTGGTGGAAAGTCTTCAGATTCAGAGTAGGCATATCCACATGTGCTAGTATAAGTTGTTAAAAATAGAGGATGTGATGTAAAATATATCTCTTTGGATACATGCTATGCTTACAATGGAGCAGTAGGTTTCAGACACAAGGATGGCTGATTGAGTTTTAGTGGAGAGAATGTGAGACATGAAATTAGTAAAAAGGAATCTCTTTTACATTGTTAATTCTTAGAATATTTTTGAGTCTCTCCTTAGGTTTGTTGCTAACATTTGTTATAAGTTTAAAATATCAAATAAATACTTTAAAGCTCATTAGCTTGATAAGGCTCTAAAAACACACTTTCAAAATAGTGCAAAGAACTAGAAAATGGGAATGATTAAAATCAAGCAATAGTAGTCTATATGTGACAGATATTAATGGTTATCTCATAAAATTGCTTCGTCTTACTTTGAGAGACATAAAATTCTATGAGGAATTCTAAACTTACAGATTTAGTTAAATGAGAAATAATTCATTTTATATTACCTGGATTGTGGCTACTGAGAAGCTACAACATGTTTCATCTTCTCCTCTTTTCTTTCTAACAAATAACCAAAAAAAAAAAAAAAAAAAAAGGAGGGTGGGAATAAGACCACTTTTTCACATCTTAAACTTTAAAATTAGTATCTTATGGATTACAGTGGACTTGGATAATGGGAAAAAGAACAGACCATCTCAAGGTTGGTGAGACAGTTATGGTCTCAGGGGGAGAAGTCTGAGTGTGTCAGAATGGGTGTGGCTAGTCATGGAAATGTTGGAAAGACAATGAGGAAAGGTGAGGGCAGGGCCTGTCCAAATTCCTCAAGAGGAGAGGGCTCCCTAAAGGGGATCAAACATGATGGGAGGGGTGTGTGTGTGTGTGTGTATTTTGGCAGGGATAGCACAGTATTAGATGAATAGGCCTTAGTCATTCCTTCTTGAGAGTCATTTCTTAAGATACTGTGTTCCTTAATTCTAATTCCTGAACTTCCTAGCAACCTTCGGATAACCTGGTGTCTCATATAAGCCATTTGCTTACAGGAATGACTATTTTGAGTTGATCATTCAGCCTCTTTGAGAGTTATGTTCCTCACAGTAAGTCAATGACTTTCTACTCATAAGTTGATTTTCCTAATTAATTCAGTAGATACATAGTGATCACCTACTATGTGCATAGCTTGCTGAGTGGAAAGGAAAGGAGTACTTTGTTTTTTTTCTTTTTTAAATTACTATTATTTTTTTGACTTTATTGGGGTGACATTGGTTAATAAAATTATATAGGTTTCAGGTGTAAAATTCTACAA
This sequence comes from Furipterus horrens, assembly GCF_987537825.1. Lineage (NCBI taxonomy): Eukaryota > Metazoa > Chordata > Mammalia > Chiroptera > Furipteridae > Furipterus > Furipterus horrens. Next base: position 148,115,875 of record NW_028327171.1, on the reverse strand, counting down.
TATACCATCTGTATATTGTATGTTCACAACCCCAAATCAAGTCTCCTTTCATCACCATTTAGCCCCCCTGTACCCTCTTCTACTTTTCACCCCCTTTCCCTCTGGCAGTCACCATACTGGTGTCTGTGTCTATGAGTCCTTTTTTTTTTCTTTGCTTAATCCCTTTACCCATCTCACCCAGACCCCAACACCCTCTTTTCTGACAGTTATCAGTAGGAAAGCAGTACTTTGTAGGTATGAACAATTCAGTCTACTTAAGGAGCAGAATTCTCATCGTGAATTAATAAAGGGAATTGTGTTGTTTGTGTATTTGAGTATCTATGCCTGATTAATTATGTGAGTCTATTCCTGTGAGATAGAGTCTGTCTTGAAGAGACAACAACATCAGGTTTCTGAGCCTGTAAGTTGATTTCACCCTGCTACCCCTTCCATACTGAATTATCTAACAGACAGCCAGAGGGTTTTGCTTTCATGTGCAGCCAGCAAAGCACAATATTTGTACTTTGTCCTTGTATAAAACCTATTAGGAACTCTGCGCCAGCAAAGACACCTGAGAGGACACAGGTGCCCTAGGATGAGGATTGCTACAGAAATTTTTCTTCTCCGTTCAGCAGTCCTGGACCATAGCATCAGACATAGTGCTAGAGGAACATTCTCTTATTTGAGTCAAGGACTCAAACAAACCACAGGAAAAACTCCTAATCAAGGAACAATTGTCAGATAACAGAACAATAGACCCTTGCAATTTTTTCCAGGTCACATTTAGCATAATAATAAAGGATTGTTCTACTTTCATAACATGGCAGCCTTTATCTCTCCCCTCCCTCCTAAATAAATAGAAGTCAGTTTTCTCAACAATAACTCTTGATGGGAATGTTAAAAGCCACCCTTGGTTGTTCTCTATTTTCCGCAGATTAGTTAGTAGAGTGAATGCTTGGTTTAACTTTGCCATAACCTTGCTGTGTGAGCCAGATGAAGCTGGGCCTTAGTTTTCTCATGTTTGATGAGAGCATTGGGATAGATAACTGATTCCAAAATTATTCTTAGCAGCTTAATTCTTTCTATAAAAAATCTTATACAGAATCCCAGTGCACAACAGGTAAATGCAAAGTTGTTCAAGTTGCAGCCAGCTCACTCCCTTTCTCACCCCACCTACATGATACCCCCTGAATTTCCTTCATAAAGAGGATTTAGTCCAGTTTGAAAATCACTGTAGTAGTTCGTCTCTGAAGTGCCTTTTACATATGAATATCTAAAATACCACTTACAATATTGTTTCCTTTTAATTCTCAGGTATCATGTCAGTGTATGTCTGTTTGCCCATCCGTGCATTATTCATCCATTGATCCACTTATCCATATCTATGTATGTATATATGTATGTATGTGTGTATCATCTATGTATGTATCTATCATCCATCTGTCTATCTATCATGTATAATCTATCATCTATCTATCTTTGATTGAGAAAATAGCTCTGGAATCAAAATGCCTAGGTTAGTGTTCTAATTTTGTCACTTAACTGGCTGTGTGACCTAGAACAAGTTGAGTAACCTCTCTGACTCAGTTCTCAACTATGGAAAGGAAGGCAGATGATGAGGCTGGTGCATGGTGCTAGTGAAGCAGAGGTTGGGAGCAGCTGTTTCCTTTAAGATGTTGATCAGGGCAACAGAATGAGACCCCTTCTAAAGTCAGGATAATACAAACTGAAATTTACATAACATGTATATTGGCTTTTACCTTCATTGGACATTGCAGAGCTTCAAGCCCCTTATATACCCAAACCAATATTTATTTTCAAAGTATGAAGTTTAGGTCAAATAAGCCCACAAATGTCACCATTTATATTTCTTCTATGTTCTGGCCCAGGCTGCTTCCTTGGATTCTAGGCAGTCAGCTTCCCCTGATGTACCTGCCCCTGGTGTAGCATCAAGGCCTCCATTATCTGCCCTGTCTGCTGAGCATCACTCACCTTGGTACAACGGAGCCCATAAGGCAGCAAAGCAGTGTGGTGATCTTGGGTGAAGAAGAGAGCAACAGCTCTTTCCTCATCTCTCTCATGTTCCTATAGACAGGTAGAGCCCCCAAAAGGCCACATTGCCATGGAGTTCTGAGGCCAGCATAAGAACCCAGTTGCACAGATCTGGAGCCCCCTTTCTGCCATCACAACATCTTTTAATCCCTAGATATAGGTAGATGCCACTTTGTGGAGTAGCATGGGAAAGGGAGGAATCTGAAAGATAGTATTTACATAAAAGCAATTGTTTAAACAGAAAAAATCAGATCTTCCCTAAATTGGTAAATTTCAGATTCATGCTCCTACCTCTTTCTTCACACCATACTCACCCCCATTGAGTGTCAAAGTCCCATCCTTCTGTTCCAGGGAACTTACGAGTGTTCAGGATGTTGACTAGTGAGTTGTTCACACAAGAAATTTGGGAAAGTGGGTGTAACTGAGAAGTGTGTTCTCAGGCACTAAGGGTTTTTAAAATCTTTTAAATTTATTTATTTATTTATTTATTTATCTTACCAGATACACATATTGAGAAGAGCTGACTTTGCAGCAGTAGGCGGTTCTCTCCAGATTGCTGCCAAAGGAACAGTTTGGCTCTGAGTCAGCTTCTCATATTTAGATTTTGGTTCACTTTTACAGAAAACATTTAAAAAAAAAGTTATAGATGCCTTAAGCAATACTGGAGCTATGACTATTCTTTTGAAGCTCACACAAAAGGAATCCATTAGAGAACAACACAAATAAATGAAAAAAATTGAACAAGAAAAAAAAAAAAGAAGGAATCCATTAGTTGTTAATATGCAGTGTTTGTAAAATAATTGATTTGACAATTCTTTTCTACTGTACATTTGAAGAGAACTGGAAATAAAAACCCAGAGCCTGTACTCACCACTTTTTGATTGTGGCCAGGGTGTCATTACTTCTAAAGTCATTTGGGACAGCCCTTGGGTGACCTTTAACTCCCCTTCTCCCCTTTCTTCCCTGTGTCTAGTCTATTATTAATTTTCTCAATTATCATTCTTAAAGTTTTTCATATCTTCATTTTATATATTTCCTACTTTATACCTTGACTGTGGTTTTTTGTTTCCTCACTCACTTTGTGGTGCTTCTGGAATCTAACATCTAATTTTATTGTCCCACTCTTAAGTTAAAATGACCTTCCCCAACTTCCTTCCCACATTCAGCATTGCACTTGACAACAAACCATGAACTGAACAGATCTCAAATGCAGTATGTACCAACAAATCAGTGCCCCCATTTGGAAACTCGAGAGTCTGGCAATTTCCATAAAAAGCCCACACTAAGCCCCTCTATATCCTCTATTCGTTTTCCTTGTATTATTTGTGCCATTAGATTTGAGGCAAAGTCCATAGTTCACATATGGCCCCTGGCCACTGCACCCCACAACTACCACTGGCATGGAATACTTACAGCCCATTTCATGAGCAGGCTGCCTTTGCAATCCTATACTTTGCAAGACCCATCCTGCTCTACCAACTCACAACAACTTATATTTCTCCCTGCCCATGAAGCCTTTCTTATGTGACAAGCAGGTTTCAGTGAGCTTTTCTTCCCTCTTAATTTTTACAAATGGTAAATTGAGTGGCACAGACTAATTACAGTGAGACTTCCATACCTCATTCCATATTAAAGATGTTCTGACTTCTCCATGCATTCCTCTTTTGTCCGGAATGATATCAGAGGATAATCACTGTCTCTTTTTTGTTTCCTTGTTTCATGGGTAGATATATCCATGGGTAGATATATCAATGCTGGTAATTCTACTGGTCACTGGATTATAGCTCATGCTTATTTTGTATCCTCATAGCTTTTACCATCCTCCTCTGCATGGGGTGGATGCTCTATAAATAAATACTAACTGACTAATATTTACTGATTCACATGAAACAATTATGTGGAACACAGAATCAATTCCACAATTATAAGATAATGTAAAATAACTGTTATTTTGGAGGCCACAACACACGTTACAGGACAGAGTGAAAAATACCTTCAAAATAATCATTAAAGCTAATATTTATGGAATGCTAATTAAGCACAAATTGCCCTACCTGTGAGGTAGTTACCATGGTTATCCCCATTTTATAGAGGCATAGCTTCTAACTGTAGAATCAGAATTTGAACCAACAAAATCTGGCTCCATACTTAGCTACTGCATTAATACCTTCAGGTCGTTGGAACTTCATGGCTTATAGCAATCAGAAACAGCACTCAGAAAAGGCTCCAAGAAGTCTGCATAAGGTTTTGCTGTAGATTTGGCAATGACTAAGTCAAATGCCAATTTTTACATGCCCCACTTACGAAAAAGACTGAGCATCACTCTTTTTAACTACTGATAAGCACTTTAGGACATAGACACAATGTGTCATAACAACCACAACAGCAGTGGCAACTTCCAAATATAAGGACAATATAAGATACAAATTTGGTGATGAATATACTTTTCTCTAAAAACCTTGTTTCTGTCTATATTAATGTGTGAGACAGAAGTTTTCTAAACATTGCATTAATTTTTCTGTAGAGCACTAGACAATAAATGTTTTAGGCTTTATAGACCTCAGGGTCTCTGACAATTACTCAGCTTGACCACTGTAGTGCTAAAACAGCCATGAACACTATGCAAATGAACACACTTGGCTGTATCTCAATAATACCTTATTAGCAAAATAGGCAGTGGCCAGGTTTTGGTCTATGGACCTTAGTTTCATGACTTTTGATTTAGATAAATAATTTCTGTCCTGTCAGGTTACCACTGGGATTGTATAGTGTTGAATCCACACCTTTCAATTGTTCCGTCTGTTCTTTTGTTAAGAACTACTGGACAAAAGAACTTTTAAATTTCTCCATCAGGTTTTCATTAGTATTCTCATCCCTGGATTTTAAGAAATGTTTCCCAAATATTAAATTAATTAATTAAGGGCTCTAAAAGCAACAGCAAATGCTACGCTTTGCACATTTCTTTACATACATTGACTTTTAAGGACCCAGTGAAGGCACACATACAGAACTTTAGTTTTTTGTAGTGTAGATACTCCATATTTGTTTTCACCACTTAGTTCTCAAAAAACAAGGGGGAAATAGTGTAGCAGAATCAGGGGAAGATAGAGAAAGGGAATAATGGGAGATAGAAAAAGAGAAGGAGCAGGGGAGCCTGGCTATAAAGAAAAGAACTACTTGTGACATTCTAAGACTCAGGCTACTGTAATAAAAATAAAATTATGAAATACCTGCCATGGAATAGCATATTAGTATGGTACACCCCCCTTTTTTTAAAAAGTATTTTTATTGATTATATAGTTGCAATAGTTACAATTTTTCCCCTGTTGCTCCCCCTGCCCAGCACCACCCCTCCCCCAACAACACCCCCTCCCAAGTCCATGCCCATGGGTCGTACATACAAGCTCTCCCGCTTCACCCTTTCATATATTCTTCTTCTTAAAAAAAAATTAATTATTTTAACAATAAAAAAAAAACAATCCCTTCCTCTCAGACTTAAGTCCCTTTATAATCTTATAAAGGACAACGGGCGAAGGTCTTGAGCTCCTCTAGCTGCTTCGAGCTGGACATGGTCATCGTCCTACCTACCCTTGGGTCCAGAAATCCCTAATAAGAGTGGGAATGTGGAGGGGAGGGTGGCCTTCCCACATGGGGAAGGATCATGCAGACTCCAGGTCAGTTGGCTGTCCCTGGACAACGGCATGCTTGATTTAACAGGCTGGCATCCTTGTTGTATTCTGGGGACAACAGATTTGGCAAGAGGGTTAAAAGACATCATTCAATCCATAACCACTAGAAGACAAAAGGCAGGGATTAATTTTTCAATGTCCCACATTAGGGAAAAGAAGGGCTTCTTTGGAGGAAGGTGTGCTAGGCACATCTCACCTGTCCAAAACCCTTTTTCCCATTATACTTAGATTAGGCTAAGGGAAATATTTTCAGTTTTTTCCCTCTCAGACCTCTGGGCTCTTTCTGTCCAAGCCATTAGGATAGAATAGAGAAACCAGTTTTAAAGTGAAGCCCACAGACCACCCCATACTTCACCAACCCAGCCACTTAGTTCAGCCAAACCGTTGAGTCTCAGGAGGCAGCAATGCAGACAGGATTAAGTGAGGTCTATATGTACAGAAAATCACTCAGGTAATGAGATCATAGGCTTATGCCCTTTGAAAACAGAAAACACATGTTAATTTATGTAACATAACCCACAAACAAATCTCTAAATCTAGGACTTTCTTATTGGAAAGACATCCAGTTGCAAGGCATTTGACATTCTTCTTGCCTGTAAACTAAACATCTTTGATGATACCACAGACATAGTTTAATTTTCAAATGAAAACAACCTTTAAATGAAAATAAACTTTAAAGACAGTTAGCTGCACTACTTTATAGTCTACCACTGAGTATTTTGATTTTCCTTGAATCACAATTTTTCTCCCTAAGGTTACCCTCCTTGTCATTAAAGGGACCGCATTAAGTCCATTTTTAATTTATCCTGTTCATTTGCATAAACACAACAAGAGCAGCAAATGATCACTTATGATCTTTAGTTCTGCTTTGCTGGAACTTACGCAAGGAACATTTAGGGTGACCTTCAGTCTGCCCTTCAGGGCACAGAAGCTGAGCCACATACCTGCCATTCAGCCTTGCCTGTCCACACCTGTCTTTTCCAAGTCCTTCAGGTTTTCCACTGTGCCTTAACATCCCTTCTAGCCATCTTTCAGGAAAACACCTTCATTCCTTCCCTGGAAAGATTTCCATGGACTGCACAACCAACCAAGGTACCAGGTCTTTTATCTCATGGGCTTTTATTTTGAAAGTCAATCCTCATTCCTCAGGGCTTTTTGGTAACAACCAGAGCCCAAGCATGTCTCCTTTAGACATGACATTCCAGTCAAAGTCTTGGTCAAAACAACAACAACAACAACAACAACAACAACAACAACAACAAAACCCTCTATTAACAACTGGTCTTATTAGTTCTATGCAAAGAATCTTATGTCATTACTTACTTCTTCAGAATGCCAAATTCTGAAGGGATCAGATAGGGAGAAAAATATACAGTGTGAAGAAAAATCCTTGTCCTTCTAATATTCACTGAACTTGCATTTCCATTCTTTATATTTTCATTTTTTCTCCTACTAAAATTTTGTTTGTTTGTTTTTCTCTTACAGTTGTCCCACTTTTTTCCCCCTCTTGCTTTCCTGCACCCTGCCCATTTCTTCTCGCACTGTCAGTACCCACCTAGTGGTCCATGTTTGTGGGTCATTTATACATGTTCTTTGACTAGACCCTTCCCCTTCTTACCCCATTCTCTCCCTCCCCCCTCTCCCATTGTTACTGTTAGTTTATTCCTTGTTTACATACCTATGGTTCAATTTTGTTCATTTGTTTGTGTTGTTCATTAGTTTCCTGTAACAGGTGATAGCATAAGGTATTTTCTTTCATTGCCTGGCTTATTTCGCTAAGCATAATTCTCTCTAGGTCCATCCATGTTGTTGCAAATGGTAGACGTTCCTTCTTTCTTTCTGCTACATAGTACTCCATTGTGTAAATATACCACAGTTTTTTTGATCCACTCATCTACAGATGGGCACTTAGGTTGCTTCCAGCACTTGGCTGTTGTAAATAGTGCTGCTATGAACATAAGGGTGCATAAGTTCTTTTGAATTTGTGTTTCAGGATTTTTCGGATATAATCCTAGCAATGGAATTGCTGGTTGAAAAGGCAGTTCCATTTTTAGTTTTTTGAGGAAATTCCAAACTGTTTTTCATAGTGGCTGCACCAGTCTGCATTTCCACCAGCAATGCACCAGGGTTCCCATTTCTCCGCATCCTCACCAGCGCAAATTGTTTGTTGATTTGTTGATGATGGCCATTCTGAGTGGTGTGATGTGGTATCTCATTGTGGTTTCTATTTGCATCTCTCTGATGGCTAGTGATGTTGAGCATTCTTTCATATGTCTATGGACCCTCTGTATGTCCTCTTTGGAGAAATGATTGTTTAGCTCCTTTTCCCATTTTTTAATTGGGTTGTCTGTCTTCTTGGTGTTGAGTCATATGAGTTCTTTATATATTTTGGAGCTCAATTCCTTGTCTGAGGTATCATTGGCAAATATATTTTCCCGTATGATTGGTTCCGTTTTCATCTTGCTAATGTTTTCTTTTGCAGAGAAGAGACTCTTTAGGTTGATGTAGTCCCATTTGTTTATTCTTTCATTTATTTCCCTTGCCTTAGGAGATATATCAGTGAAAATGTTGCTATGTGGGATATCTGAAATTTTCCTGCCTATGTTTTCCTCTAGGACTTTTATGGTGCCACGGCTTACATTTAAGTCTTTGATCTATCTTGAGTTTATTCTGGCGTATGGTGTAAGTTGGTGGTCTAGTTTTATTTTTTTTTGCATGTCCCTGTCCAGTTCTCTTGACACCGTTTGTTGAAGAGGTTCTTTTCACTCCATCTGATGTTTCTTCCCCCTTTGTCAAATATTAGTTGACCATATAGACCTGGGTTTATTTCTGGGCTCTCTGTTCTGTTCCATTGATCTATATGTCTCTTCTTATGCCAGTACCAGACTGTTTTGATTACCGTGGCCTTGTAGTGTAGTTTGATACCAGGTATTGTGATTCCTCCTATTGCATTCTTCTGTCTCAAGATCGCTGTGGCTATTCGTAGTCTTTTTTGGTTCCATATAAATTTTTGAAGTTTTTGTCCTAGGTTTTTGAAAAATGTCATTGGTATTTTAATAAGGCTTGCATTGAATCTATAAATTGCTTTGCGTTAGTATGGACATTTTAATGATGTTAATTCTTCCCATCCATGAACATGGTATATGCTTCCATTTATTTGTATCTTCCTTAAGTTCTTTCTTCAGTCTTATGTAGTTTTGTGAGTACAGGTCTTTTATTTCCTTGGTTAAGTGTATTCCTAGGTATTTTATTTTTCTTGTTGCTATGGTAATGGGATTTTTCTTTCAGTTCCTATCTCTGAGATTTTATTGTTGGTTTACAGAAATGCCTTCGATTTCTGAATATTTACTTTGTACCCTGCTATTTTGCCGAATTCACTTATTAGGTCGAGTAGTTTTTTTCATGGAGTCTATAGGGTTTTCTATGTACACTATCATGTCATCTGCAAATAATGACAGTTTTACTTCCTCTTTTCCAATTTGGATGCCTTTTATTTCTCTTTCTTCTCTGATTTCTGTGGCTAGAACTTCGAAGACTATGTTGAATAGGAGTGGAGAGAGCGGACGTTCTTGTCTTGTTCCTGACCTCATGGGGAATGCTCTCAGATTTTGCCCATTGAGTATGATGTTGGCTTCAGGTTTCTCGTATATGGCCTTTATTATGTTGAGGTACGCTCCCTCTATTCCCATTTTGCTGAGAGTTTTCATCATAAATGGAGTGTTGTACTTTATCAAATGCTTTTTCTGCATCTATTGATATGATCATGTGGTTTTTGTCTTTCATTTTGTTTATGTGATGTATTACATTTATTAACTTGCAAATATTAAACCATTCTTGCATCCCTGGGATGAATCCTACTTGATCGTGGTGTATGATCTTTCTAATGTGTTGCTGGATCCGGTTTGCCAATATTTTGTTGAGGATTTTAGCATCTATGTTCATCAGCGATATTGGCCTGTAGTTTTCTTTCTTTGTTGTCTCTTGATCTGGTTTTGGAATTAGGGTAATACTGGCTTCATAGAATGAGTTTGGGAGTCTTTTCTCTTCTTGGAATTTTTTGGGAATAGTCTGAGGAGCATAGGAGTTAGTTCTTTCCTAAATGTTTTATAGAATTCATTTGTGAAGCTGTCCGTTCCAGGGCTTTTGTGTGCCGGGAGTTTTTTGATTACTGCTTCAATTTCACTATTTGTTATTGGTCTATTCAGGCTTTCTTCTTCTTCTCGATTCAGTTTTGGAAGATCATATGCTTTTAGAAATTTGTCCATTTCCTCTAGGTTGTCAAATTTTTTGCCAAACAATTGTTCATAATAATTTCTTACAACCCTTTGTATTTCTGTGGTATCGTTTGTAATTTCTCCTCTTTCATTTCTGATTTTATTTGGGTCCTCTCTCTTTTTTCTTGATGAGCCTGGTTAAAGGCTTGTCAATTTTGTTTATCGTTTCACAGGACCATCTCTTACTTTTGTTGATCTTTTGAATTGTTAGTTTGGTCTCTATGTCATTTAATTCTGCTCTGATCTTGATGATTTCCTTTCTTCTACTTGATCTGGGCTTTGCTTGTTGTTCTTCTTCTTGTTCTTGTGGCTGTAGGGTTAAATCTTTCATTAGAGATTCTTTTATCATTTTTAGGTAGGCCTGTATTGCTATGAACTTTCCTCTCAGGAATGCTTTTGCTGTACTCCATAGGTTTTGAGTTGTTGTGTGTTCATTATCATTAGTTTCCAGAAACTTTTTGATTTCTTTCTTGATGTCATTGTTAACCCATTCATTATTTAATAGCATGTTATTCATTCTTCATGAGTTTGAATGTTTTTGAGTTTTTTCTTTGATGTTGATCTCCAATTTTAAGCCATTGTGATCTGAGAAGATGCTTGATATAGTTTCAATTTTCTTAAATTTGTTGAGGCTTGTTTTGTGTCCTACCATGTGGTCTATCTTTGAAAATGTTTCATGTGCACTTGAGAAGAGTGTATATTTTGCTTCTTTGGGGTGAAAATTTCTATATATATCGATTAAGTCCATTTGATCTAGAGTGTTGTTCAATGCCTTCATATTTGGTGTTTCTTTGCTTCGAAGATCTGTCCATTGTTGACAATTGCGTGTTAAAGTCCCCTACTATGAGTGTGTTGCTGTCTATATCTTTCCTGGAGTCTTTCAAAAATTTCCGTACATATTTGGGTGCTCCTAAGTTGGGTGCATATATGTTTATAAGGGTTATATCTTCTTGATGGATTTTTCTCTTAAGTATTATGAAATGTCCTTCTTTATTTTTTTTTTTTATGGCCTTTGCTGTGAAATCTGTTTTGTCTTATATAAGTATTGCTACCCCGGCTTTTTTTTCATGTCTATTTGCTTGAAATATTTTTTTCCATCCCTTCACTTTCAGTCTGTGTTGGTCGTTTGTTCTAAGGTGGGTCTCTTGTAGACAGCATATATGCGGGTCATGCTATCTTATCCATTCAGCTACCCTATGTCTTTTGATTGAAGCATTTAATCCATTTACATTTAAGGTTATTATCAATAGGTACTTATTCCTTGTCATTTCCCCCCTTTGTACTTGTGTTCCTCTCTGTCTCTCTCTCTGTTTCTTCATCTTCTTAAAGCAGACCCTTTCGCATCTCTTGCAATGCTGGTTTGGTGGAGATGTATTCTTTTAGCCTTCTTTTGCCTGGGAAACTCCTTATTTCACCTTCCATTTTGAATGAGAGCCTTGTTTTGTAGAGTATTCTTAGTTGTAGTTTTTTGTTTTTCATTGCTTGGAATATTATTTGCCATTACCTTCTGGCTTGTGTTTCTGCTGAGAAATCTGGTGATAGCCTCATTGGAGCTTCCTTGTATGCTATTAGCTGTTTCTCTCTTGCTGCTTTTAGGATTCTCTCTTTGTCTTTGAATGTTGCCTTTTAAATTATGATGTCTCTTGAAGTGGGCCTGTTAGGTTTCATCTTTATTGGGACTCTCCGTTCTTCCTGGACTTGCGTGACTCTCCCTCTTCATGTTAGGGAAGTGTTCTGTCATTAGTTTTTCAAAGGTTTTCTATCCCTTGCTCTTCTTCCCCTTCTGGAATTCCTATGATACAAATATTATTACATTTCATGTTGCCCTGCAGCTGTCTTAGAACTTCTTCATTCTTGTTCAGTCTTTTTTCATTTTGTTGCACTGTCTGAGAGTTTTTGTCTACATTGTCCTCCAGTTCTCTGATTCGGTCTTCTGCTTCTCTAGTCTGCTTTTGATTCCTTCTACCGTGTTCTTCAATTCAGAAATTGTATTCTTCATTTCCTCCTGGCTCTTATTGATAGCTCCTTTGTCCTTTTTCATGCTGGTGTGATTCTCAGTAAGTTCCTTGTAGTTTCCCTGGAGTTCCTTGTAATTTCCCTGGAGTTCGTTGTAGTTTTTCTTCAGCTTGCTCAGCTCATTGATCTTCCCCATAATCCATGTTTTGAATTCCATATCTGATAGTTTGTTCCCCTCTATTTCATTTAGCACTCTTTCTGGGGATTCTACATTTCCTTTTAATGGGGGGTTGTTTCTCTATCTTCCCATTTTTGTGACTCTTATTGTTTGTTGCTGCTTCTTAGATTGATCTGCACTTCCTGGATCTGCCCCTAGTAGCGTCAGATTGTGTACCAGTCTGGCCCTAGGCAGTCTGTTGGAGACTTCCAGGGATCTACCTACTTTGTCTGTCTCCTTTAGTTGTTAATCTATTCAATCTGTGATTAGCCGTCAGACTTAAGGACCGAGGGTGTGACAGCTTAATTCCTGTAGACAGGGCTTTTGCTTCCCCTCAGGCTGATGCCCCTCAGAGGGGAATGGTCTGCCTGCAGTACTGGGGATGAGTTCCCACTGGGACCCGGTCGGATGCTCCCCCAGTTCTCCCCTCAAAGTCACCGCATCAAACTCTCCCCAAGTGTCTCCAGTCCTCTCTGCCTTCCCTCTACTTGAACCCAGGGTAAGTGGGGGCCAAAATATTTTTGTATGTGATTCACTTAAGAGCTTTTTTTCTCCAGCTGTTTCTCTCTGGCTAGCAAGAAACCCTGTGGCTTTTTGCTTTTCACAGCTGGATATTATTTCACTTTCCACTCTATTGCTGTAGGCTGGGATGCCAGCTGGGGGTCTAGACGCCGCCCTTCTCAGGGGAAACCCCCAGCTGCTGAGCTGTTTCTCAGTCCTTTTAGCTGCTACCCATGGGAGCCCAGCCAGCCCTTCTGCATCTCCACACTCCCTACTGGTCACGTTGTGATGTAGCAACCTTTTCTGTCTCTCTGTGGTTTAAGACTTCTCTCCAGCTAGTGTTCAGTTGGTTATTCCAGATGATTTCTCCAAAATTAAGTTGTAAATCCAGACTGGTCCTGGGAGGAGGTTAGTGTAGCTTCCACTTATTCCTCTGCCATCTTGAATCTTCCCGGTTGCCCTTTTTAATAAACACACAAACTATTGCACTAAATAGGTGTTGTCTAGAGCAATGAAACCAGTAAAGGTTTCACAAAACCCATAGAATTCCAAATTCTGTAGTTTTAAGATAAGACATGTAAGTAATTTTTATTTGATTTTCTATGTGTAATATATGACTTTTTTTCCTTCAAATGAAAGTGGTAGAACAGCATTCTGACTACAGAACAGTTGATGTAAAATATGATGGGTCTTTATTTAATCCTTCTATTTATTGACTGAGTATGAGAAATGCCCAGGAATTTAATCAAGCTTGAGGTAAAGAGAGGGACTTTCTGTTTTTATGTTTAATTAACTAATTAATCTTAATTTTTTATTGTTATCCTATTACAGTTTTCTCAGTTTTCCCCCTTTACCTTTCTCCACCCAGCCAACCCTCTCCCCAACTCCCACAGTCAATTCCCATGCTGTTGTCCATGTCCATGATTCATTCATATGTTCTTTGACTAGTCCCTTCCCTTCTTTCCACCATCACCCCCTCCCTCTGACTGTTGTTAGTCTATCCCATGTTTTCATGCCTCTGGTTCTATTTTGCTTGTTAGTTGATTTTGCTAATTAGATTTCTATTATAAGTGAGATCATATGGTATTTATCTTTCACTGACTGGCTTATTTCACTTAGCATAATATTCTCCAGTTCCATCCATGCTGTCACAAAAGGTAGGATTTTCTTCTTTCTTTCTGTTGTGTAGTGTTCCATTCTGTAAATGTACCACAGTTTTTTAATCCACTCATCTACTGATGGGCACTTAGGGTGTTTCCAGCACTTTTGGTATTGTAAATAGCACCACCATAAACATAGGAGTGCATAAGTTCTTTTGAATTGGTGTTTTGGGATTCTGAGGGTATATTCCCAGTAGTGAAATTGCTGTAGCAAAAGGCAGTTCCATTTTTAGTTTTCTGAGGAAATTCCATACTGTTTCCCACAATGGTGGCACCAGTCTTCATTCTCACCAAGAGTGCACCAGAGTTCCCTTTTCTCCACGTCCTCACCAGAATTGTTTGTTGATTTGTTGATGATGGCCATTCTGACCAGTGTGAGGTGGTATCTCATTGTAGTTTGAATTTGCATGTTTCTGTTGACTAGTGATGTTGAGCATCCTTTTATATGTCCATGAGCCCTCTATATGTCCTCCTTGGAGAAGTGTCTGTTCAGGTCTTTTGCCCATTTTTTATTCTTTATTTTTATTTTTTATTTTTAAAATATATTTTATTGATTATGTTGTTACAGTAGTTCCACCTTTTTCCCCCTTTGCTCCCGTCTGTCTGCCCAGTACGCACCTTCCCTCCAGCAATTCCACCTCCCTAGGTTCATGTCCATGGGTGATGCATATAAGTTCTTTGGCTTCACCCTTTCCTATATTATTCTTAACATCCCCCTGTCTATTTGGTACCAGCCAATTATGCTTTTTAGTCCCTGCACCATTTCCCCCTCTCCACCCTCCCAGCTGATAACTCTCCAAATGATCTCCATACCTATGATTCTGTTCTTATTCTGGTTTGCTTAGTTGGGTTTTGTTTTTATTTTTTAGATCCAGTTGTTGACAGTTGTGAGTTTGTTGTCATTTTAGTGTTCATAGTTTTGATTTTCTTTTTCTTAAGTAAGTCTCTTTGACATTTCATATAATAATGGCTTGGTGATGATGAACTCCTTTAGCTTCACCTTGTCTGGGAAGCACTTCATCTGCCCTTCCATTCCAAATGATAGCTTTGCTGGATAGAGTAATCCTGATTGCAGGTTGCTTTTTATTATATTGAATATTGCTTGTCAGTCCCTTCCTGCCTGCAAAGTGTCCTCTGAGAAATCAGCTGATAGTTCTATAGGCACCCCCCTGTGGGTAACTCTCTGTCTCTTTCTTGCTGCCCCCAGGACTCTGCCTTTATCTTTCACCTTTGGCATCTCAATCATGATGTGTCCTGGTGTGGTCCCCTCTGGGTCCAGCTCGTCTAGAATCCTCAGTGCTTCCTGTCCATCTCCTTCGCAAAATTTGGGGTGTTTTCCTCATTTTTTTCAATTTTTGCTTCCTCATTCTGCACTGGTTGACTGTTTCTTTCTTTCTTATGTTCCAAATCATTGATATGAACTGCAACTTCCTTCCCTTCACCATTGGTTTTGTGTGGATTTTCCTTCATTTCACTTAGCATAGCCTTCACTTCTCTTATGTGTTTGCCATACTCAAGCATATCTTTCAAGCCTGTGAGCATCTTTGTTACCAGTGTTTTGAATTCTGCATTTGTTAGGTTGTCTATCTCCTCATCTATTAGGTTGGCTATCTCCTCATTGCTTAGTTCTACCACTGGAACATTGATTTATTTCCCCCTTGGGCCATACTTCTCTGTCTCCTCATTCTCACAGGATCCTGTGTTTGTTTGTCTCCACATCCTTGGTAGAGCTGTTGCTTCTGTTACGTTGTAAGGGGTGGAGCCTCTGGGATTCGTCAGTACAGAGCGACCTGTTTCACCACGTTGTGGTGCTGTATGTTGGGGAGGGGACCAAGAGGGAACAATGCTGCCTGCCCAGCACTCTCCCATGCCCATGCACCTCTCCCACTTTTGCACTGGACTGGTGCACCTCTAGCTGCTGCCCTGGCCATTGTTCCCAGAGTGGGTGGATCTGTGGACATTTTAGGACCATGGGGGCCCTTTAAACAATCAGACTCTGCTGAGGCCAACAGTTTGTGCCTCCACCCCAACCCCCACTGGTCTGCATAGTCAGAAGCAATGAGGCTTGATTTTTCCCAGTCCTGAGACTGTGGGCTACTAGGTCCAGTGAGGAGCTGGGAATGCTCCCCAGGTGTCCCTCCTGACTTTTTAAAATGTTTGACTGCACTTTCCGCTAGCCTGCAGCTGCCTCTGCTGCTGCTGCCCCAGCTTCGCACCTTCTACCTGTCTGGATGAGTATTTCCTCTTTATATCTTTGTTTGCTGGACTTCAATGCAGTTTGATTTTCTGGAACTTCTGGTAGTTTCTAGTTTTGAGGTAGTTGTATTCCTTCTTAGTTGTGGAGGGAGACTCAGTGTGTCTGTCTACATTTCCATCTTGCCCGGAAGTCCCTTTTGCCCATTTTAAATTGGATTGTTTGTCTTCCTGGGATTGATTTGTATGAGTTCTTTATATATTTTGGAGATCAAAGCCTTGTCCAAGGTATCATTGGCAAATATAGGTTTTTCCATACTGTTGATCCCCTTTTCATTTTTATAATGCTTTCTTTAGTGGAGAAGAAGCCTTTAAATTTGATGTAGTTTCATTTATTTATTCTTTATTTTATTTCCCTTGGTTTAGAGGATGTATAGGCAAAAATATTACTGAGTGGGATATATGAAATTTTATTGCCAATGTTTTCCTTTAAGACTTATGGTGTCATGGCTTTTGTTTATTTCTTTTTTGCATTTTGAGTTTATTCTGGCGTATGGTATAAGTTGATGGCCTAGTTTCACTTTTTTGTATGTATCATTCCTGTTCTCCCAACAATGTTTGTTGTAGAGGAAATTTTTATTCCATTTTATGCTTCTGCTCCCTTTGTCAAATATTAATTGATCATAGAGACCTGGGTTTGTTTCTGTGCTCTCTATTCTGTTACATTAATTTATGTGTCTGTTTGTATGCCAGTACCAGACTGTTTTGATTACAATGACTTTGTAGTATAGTTTGATATCAGGTATTGTAATCTCTCCTGCTTTGTTTTTCTTTCTCAAGATTGCTGAGGCTAGGTCATTTTTTGTTCTATATAAAATTTTGAAATATTTGTTCTAATTTTGTGAAATATGTCATAGGTATTTTAATAGGAATTATATTGAATCTATAGATTGCTTTGGGAGGTATGGACATTTTAATCATGTTAATTCTTCCAATTCATGAACATGGTTTATGCTTCCATTTACTTTTATCCTCCTCAGTTTCTTTCTTCAGTGTTCTATAGTTTTCCAAGTACAGGGTTTTATCTCCTTGATTAAATTTATTCCTGGGTACTTTATTTCTCTTGTTGTTATAGTAAATGGAATTTTTTCCCCTTGTTTCTCTTTTTGATAGTTCATTGTTGGTGTATAAAGATGCCATCAATTTCTGAATATTGACTTTGTATCCCCCTATTTTGCCATTTTCATTTATTAGGTTCAGTAGTTTTTTGGTAGAGACTATAGGGTTTTCTATGTACACTATCATGTTGTCTGAATAATGACAGTTTTACTTTCTCCTTTCCAGTTTGGAGGCCTTTTATTACTTCTTATTGTCAGTTCACTGTAGCTAGAACTTCTGGTACTATGTGGAATAAGAGTGGTAAAAGTGGACATTCTTGCCTTGTTCCTGATCTCAAGGAGAAAGCTTTTAGTTTTTGTCCCATTGAGTATGATGTTGGTAGTAGGTTTCTCATATATGGCCTTTATTATGTTGATGTATACTACCTTTATTCCTACTTTGCTGAGTTTTTAAAAATTTTTAATCTTAAATATATGCTGGAATTTGTCAAATGTTTTTTTAGCATCTATTTATATGATCATGTGATTTTTGTCCTTTATTTTGTTTATGTGGTGTATTATGTTTATTGACTTGCCAATATTGTACCATCCTTGCATCCTTGGATTAAATCCCACTTGATCGTGGTGTATGATCTCTTTAATGTGTTACTGGATCTGGTTTGTCAATATTTTGTTGAGGATTTTAGCATCCATATTCTTCAGCAATATTGGCCTGCAATTTTCTTTCTTTCCTATGTCTTTACCTGGTTTTGGAATTAAGATAATACAGGACTCATAGAAAGAGTTTGGGAGTCTTACCTCTTCTTCAAATTTTTGGAATAGTGTGAGGAGGATGAGTTAGTTTTTTTTTTTTTTTTTTGACTGTTGGGTAAAGTTCACCTGTGAAGCCATCTGGTACAGGACTTTTGTGTGCCAGGAGTTTTTTTGATTACTGCTTCAATGTCACTAGTTGTTATGGGTCTATTCAGGCTTTTTGCTTCTTCTTGATTCAGTTTTGGAAAATTGTATGTTTCTAGAAATTTATCCATTTCTCCCAGTTTATTCAATTTCTTTTGGCATATAGCTGATCATAGTAATTTCTTACAATCCTTTGTATTTCTGTGGTATTTGTTGTAATTTCTCCTCTTTCATTTCTAATTTTATATATTAGGGTCCTCTCTTTTTCTTGATGATTCTGGTCAAAGGTTTGTCAATTTTGTTTATCTTTTCAAAGAACTATCTTCTGGATTCTTGGATCCTTTGAATTGTTCTTTTAGTCTCTATGTAATTTAATTCTGCTCTGATCTTGATGATTTCCTTCCTTCTACTTGCTCTGGGTTTTGTTTCTTGTTGTTCCTTTAGTTCTTATAGATGTAGAGTTAGGTTGTTTGTTTGAGATTTTTCTATTTTCTTTAATTAGGCCTCTATTGCTATGAACTTCCCTCTCGGGACTGTCTTTACTATGTCCCATAGGTTTTGGGTTGTTGTGTGTTCATTTTCATTTGTTTCCAGATACTTTTTGATTTCTTCCTTGATCTCATTGTTAATGCATTTATTATTTAATAGCATGTTATTCAGTCTCCATGCATTTGGATGTTTTTGAGTTTTTTCTTTGAGGTTCATTTTTAGTTTCAAGCCATTGTGATCCAAGAAGATGCTTGTTATTATTTCAATTAAAAAAAATTTTGTTGAGGCTTATTTTGTGTTCTAGTATGTTGTCTGTCTTTGAAAATGATCCACGTGTGTTCAAAAAGAATGCATATTTTGCTTTTTTGGGGTAAAATGTTCTGTAATTATTAAGTCCATTTGATCTAGAGTGTCATTCAATGCCACAATATCCTTGTTGATTCTTTGTTTGGAAGACCTATCCATTGTTGACAGTGGGATATTAAAATCTTCTATGATGACTATATTGCTGTCTATCTCTTTCTTGAAGTCCTCCAAGATTTTCCTTACATATTTAGGTGCTCCTATGTTGAATGCATATATGTTTACAAGAATTATTTTCACTAGTTGGACTACTCCCTCAAGTATTATGTAGAGAGTTTCTTTTTCTCTTGTTATGGCCTTTGTTTTGCAATCTATTTTGTCTGATATAAGTATTGCTACCCCAGCTTATTTTTTTTCATGCCCATTTGCTTAGAATTTTTTTTTTTCCATTTTTTACTTTCAGCCTTTGCAGATCTTTTCTTCTGGGGTGGGTCTCTTGTAGACAGCATATATGCGGGTTGTATCTTCCTATCCGTTCAGCTGTTCTATGTCTTTTCATTGCAGCATTTAATCCATTTACACTTAAGGTTATTATTGATAGATACTTATTCATTGCCATTAGTTTCCTTTGTACCTGTGTTTCTCCCTCTTTTTTTCTTCATCTTCTTAAAACAGTCCCTTTAGCATCTCTTGCAATCCTTGTTTGGTAAGAGAGTGCTCTTTTGCCTTTTTTTTTTTTCTTTTGTCTGGGAAGCTTCTTATTTCACCTTCCATTTAAAATGAGAGCCTTGCTGGGTAGAGTAGTCTTGGGTGCAGGCCTTTGCTTTTCATTACTTGGAATATTTCATGCCATCCCTGCCATATGTTGTATGCTGTTGTACAGGTGCTGCCAGAACAAAATGAAACACCCAGGAAGCAAAACTCACACCCAGAAAAATACCCCCCAACCACAAGCACGCTATCAACAACAAATGAGCAACCATTAATAAAGGTGGAAAAAGATTAAGATTATTATAATAAAGAAAAAACAAATATGAGAATACTAATGGAAAGAAAAATGATTTTGAGAGGGTAGAGGGAGGAGAAATAAAAAGAGTAGGGAATATAAACAAAGTGAAGAAAGAAAGAAAATAAACCTTACAATGTAAATAAAAAAGGGAGAGAGGCAGGAAAAATGGAGTAAGAAAAGAGAAGAGTATAATATACGGTTTAAAAAATTAAAAAATACTGGAAAAATAGGAACAAAATTGAAGAAAAACAACCCTCCACAGAAATATCAACAACCAATGAGCAAAGATTAATAAAGATGGAAAGAGAATAAGAAAGAAAGAAAAGGTTATGCAATGTCTAAAGGGAAAAAATTGACTTTGAGAGGATAGAGAAAAAATAATGAGAGTAAAGAATAAAACCAGGCTAAGAGAGGAAAAAACATAAAATAAAAAACAAACAAACAAACCAAAAAATGGCAAGAAGAAGGCAAAATGGAATAGGAGAGGGGAACAGTAAACTTTGAGATTTGAAATACAAAAATAGTGAACATCTAGGAATAAAATTGCAGAAATGCAGAAACAACCATCATATTAACAACACATGAGCAAAGATTAATAAAGGTGAAGCGAGAAGATGATGTTAAAAGAAAGGAAAAAGGAATGTGAGATGGCTAATGGCAAGAAGAATGGTTTCAGAGGCTAGAGGGAGGAGAAATAGTAAGAGTGTGGAATAGAAAAAAGGCATAGAAAGGGAAAAAGTAAAATTTTAAACAAAAATAAAAAGAGGGAAAAAGAAGGCAAATTAGAGTCAGAGAGGGGAGTAGTAAAATATGAGATTTTAACTAAAATTGAAGTTAAAAAAATAGTGGAATAATAGGAAGAAACTTGAAGAAAAAGAAAAAAATGTTTAAAAGCTATACTGGAGAAAAAAATAATGCAAACAATGAATAAGACTGAGATGGAATTTGTCTCAGCAGAGTCTAGTGTTTGCCACTGTTTTCTCTTTCTGGATCCACCCCTGGTAATGTCAGATGGTTTCCAGTCTAGCCCTAGGCAGCCTGTTCATGGCTACAAGTGGTCCACAGTCTATGGCTATCTCCTTTAGGCTTGGCTTGTCTTCCCTGTTCTGCCCTGCTGGCTTTCCATTAGCACAAGGTCCAGAAACAGTTCATGTAATGCCTGAGAGTTCTGCCATTACTACCTCCACTTGCCTCCAGAGGGGGCCTCTGGTGCAATTAGGAAGGTGGGATCCTTGAGTCACCCCCAGGAGGCACTGTTAAGTCTTCAGGGAAGATGGTGGGAGTGTTTGCTCACCCCCTCAACACACGTCTTGTTCTGTCCCAGATTATTTCCAATAATGCATGGTTTCTGATGAGTTAGCTGTTCATTTTCTGTGAGGTGCCAATCTGTGTAAAAGGAGCAGCCCTTTTCTGCTTGTTGCTGATGACAGCTCTGTATAAGAGCCAAGGCTGGGTAGGGCCCTGAACACCCCTTGCTACACCTGTCTAACCTCTGTTGTGCTGGTTTCAGTGGATCAAGGTCCAAGGAACCAGTGCAGCTCTTAGTGTCTAATAGAAGTTAATAAAGGGCCCTTTTAGAGCTTATCCCTCTTTCCCTTGCAGATATGTGCCAAGCAGTGGGCTCCTGAGCCTGGCCTAACTGATCTGCAGAGCCTGCAGTCTCACAGGTGGGGGTTGGGCATGTCTGCCTGTGAGGGGACTTGCCTGGCTGCAATGAATTTCAGGCACTCAGCTTCTTGCCCTCCAGTCCCCAGCCTGCCACTCCCAGGAGACTCAGATGTGAACTCTCTACTCTGCACTGTCTCCTGCTCACCAGCTGCACTGAGTCAAGAGCCAGAGTCCCTTTGGCATGCCACTTTATGTTCTTCCTGTGCAGCTGAACTCGGGGGAATGAACTGTATTTTTCCTCTGGTTTCTTTGTTGTCAGAGCCACTGTGCATGTGAGCATGGGGTCCCTGCTCAGCCATGCCTCAGCTTCCCTTTTAAAAAGTCTCTATGTGGCACCCACACTGCAGCCCCAAGCCATGGGCCAGCTCTCCTTGTACTTGACCTCCCGCAAAAGCACAGTCTCTCTCAGTCAGGGCTGCCCACAACCTGTCAGTGCCTCTGACAGTTTTAGGACAAAAGAGTTTCTCTCTGGAGCGCTCCTGGTTGGCATGGCAGCTATAGATGTGCTGCTAACTGTGAGCAAAGTCCAGACTTTCTATATCCTTCCAAGCCTCTCCCAATTAGGATTGAGGGGTTTCCCTGTGTGGGACCAGGGCCCTGGTCTGAAAAGAGAGGGAGCTACTAAGCCACATTTTCTGTCCGGTCTCTCCTCTGCTACAGTTGCTTCACACAGGGTGTTTCCCCCTCAACTTATAAAATCTCTTATTGGATGGCTTGAAGCATCCTTTGTATATACCCTTGGCTTCAAAAATTCACATCATCTGAGATTCCATTGATTGTTTGGCTCTCTTGTCAGAAGATCAGCTGAAAATTCATGCCTGGGGCACAAGCAAGTGGGCTTACCTTCTGCTAACATCTTCAGTCTCAAGCAGAAAGGGACCATTTTAAAATGTTGGACAGGACTTCATGTAGTCATTTGACTGTAGTTAGGGGCTTCCTGGTGTGAAAAGATTTTGCTTTTTCTGAACTTGGCCTCTGGGCATGAGAATGAGTCTGTAGGAAATCACATACTCTGAGAATAAAGTCAATGTATGTTGTATTTAATGGAAACATTTATTTTTCTTAATATGGATTGAGATTGTAGTTTTCTGAAAATTCTTTGGTAGCAATTGTTGAAAACCTGCTGTGTTGATACAATGCTTCTTTGTTGGAGAACCAGGGAGAATGAGAGGTTTACCTGGGTATGTAGAGGACAGACCTAGAGTATTGAGCTCCTTCATTTCACTCCATCATTCACCATAGTTATACCTAGCTAAATGTGGGTTGGGGACATTTCTGTTCCATGACTCTTATATAAAAATTCTTGTGGTCAGGCAGCAGATTTATCCTAAAAGGTAGGTGTAGATTTGTGATTTAATGGTTTGAAGAAAGAGGCTATCACAGAAGAAAAAAGAGAAAGAAAGACAAGACTAATATGAATGTGCCTCCTTGGCATTCGTCTGAGGATTTAACTTTTGTGTTTTGTTTTTCTGTGTTTTAATTATCTCAGGAACTCTGGAAATAACCATGTTTAAATAAAGGTTTTAAAGTTGTTTTCTTATGTTGGGCATGTTTTTAATTGCCCCTAACTTGTTTGTAAAGTGAGTTTCCCCTGAATCTTGTAATATAGGTGGTACTTGAAATTAAGAGGTGCAATGTTAAAATGATTTCTCCCTCGGAGCCTGCATAGCAGTGTGAATGTGACAACTTAGGGAGGTGGGGCATTGGAGTCCTTGGTGGAGCTGAGATGGTGTGTGCATGTATGCATGTGTGTGTGTTGAGGGGGACCAATGGCGGAGAAGTACCGCCAACTGAATGTCATAGAAGCCAGTGTAAAAACCCAAGACAATCTTCTCAAGATGAAAAATATTGCTTTCAAAATCAGACTCAACTACAAGTTTCTATGCTGATTCATTTGGCTCCTGTATCTTACTCCTACAGATAACCTGAAATAAAATATTTTAAGAACGTTACTACCATGAGAAATTATCAGATGCATCTGGCTGTAAACATGCAAATCTTATTTCCTTGCACTAAATCTCTCAAATTGTCTTCAATATTTTCTAAAAAATAATCACTTAAACAGTTCGTCTTTTTTTACCTAATGTGGCAATGTAGTTCCTCAGATAGACTTAGATTATTGCTGCTGATGGTTGATTAAAACAGAATGGCAAATAATGACACTTTAAGCATCGGGTTTTTTTCCTTCGTATTTAGGTGGACATGTCAATGACATTGTCACTAGTACCATTCTTAATTTTCCATTTTTCTCCCTTGCATCATTTTTCTGTTTGACTTAAAGAAAAAGATACTATGAATGGGAGTGGGAATGAGCAGATGGAAGTGGGTGCCAGTGGAGTTAGACTAAATACCTTAATTATTACTGAGCAGGCAGCATGGGCTTTAAAATCAGATTGACACTATGGGACAGTAGGCAAGGTACTCATTCTCTTTAAGCTTCAATTTTTTTATCAGTAAAGATGGAATAATAATTAAACCTTATTATGTTTGTTGTAAAAAATTATATTAAAAAATATAAAAACATTTAGGATGATGCCTGGGTAATAGCAAGCACTCAATAAGTGCTATTTATTCAATAGATATTTCTTGCATTAATATACAAATCCTAAAGCTGATCAACATAGCAATTTGAAAGATTCTATCACCATTTCCAAGGGGAATAATTTGAATTATGATTTCCTGTTTCTGATGCTGGATAGGAGAAGTGATAACCTCTCCTTCACTCCCCATTGGCAACAATATAAGTGGGTTTTATGTAAATGAGACATTTGCTTTTATAGTGACCAGAGGAATGAGTTCTAAATCGTGTGGACGGTTTGGTACCTCATTTTATGTTTTTAGTGTCGCACTAATGCCTGCACCCAATGCACCTGGGTCTTCATGTCTGACTGGGCCAAAGTCATCAAATAAATATGTGATCTGTCTCTTTTAAAATTAATGACACATGCTTTCACTCTTTACCTTTTGAAAAAATAATAAAAATTCCCAATGCACTTATGGACAGTTCATAAGTTAAGTAAAATTTCACTACTTAAATACTCATCTTTCCAAATTGTCAGTTCACTAATATCAAGGACAAATGGAAAAAGTTGCTGTTGCTGGTGTTGGCATGAGCTTTTCATATCAGCATAATCATGTGATTAAATATGATTAAATAATTTATTAGTTTGATTAATTTGTTAAGATACTTTCCTTGCTAGAAATATCTTCTCCATTCTTCTGTTAATAATAATAATAGTAACAGCAATAATAATAATAATAATTATAATAGCAACTATATTTATGGACTTGCTCTAAGTCCTTTATGCATTTTAACTAAGTTTAATCTCAATGCCCCTTAATATAGCATGTACTATTTAATCTCACTTTTATGAGTGCAGAAATTAAAAGTTGGCAATGTTAAACAACATGACTAAGGCTATACAACTACTAATTAGCAGAGCTGGGATTTGAATCCAGGCAGTCTGTTCAAGAGTTCATACTCTTGAAAATTATACTATACTGCCTCTTCATTTAGTTCAAACTCTATCTTAAAGTGTCAGTTCACTGTCACTTCCTCCTGATCTACTTTCCCTGAGCAAACACTATACCTTCCCTTAACCAGTTCCTGCAGTATTATTTCATTTGTGCCATTCAGTTGTCATTTAGGGAACTCTCCTTATCCTTGTCAATTAACTGTTTCATGTGTAGGTTCTGTCTGTCCTCAAATGTTTGAACTCCCTGTATCATATTTTGTCAATATCTTCCCTATAACAGGTGATGATGGTTGGAAAATGCTCACCTTGACAATCTCTCCACACAGGAAAAGGGCAACATGATTTTACCAACTATAAAATGATGAGTAGAAGAGCCAAGTGATAAATTCTTTTTCACCTATTTGTAGATATATGAGGCAGAAACTAGTTTAAACTGGGAAGAAAACTAAACAGTTAGGTTCTTGGATTCAGTTCTTTGTTGCCTGTATGTGGATGATCATCTTGAGTCCATATGTTCTGAGAGTTACTTTGTCCCTGGCCAGCATTTCAGTACAGAGCTTCATTTATTAACATTAACAAGAATCATGGGACGAGACCCTCCTGCCTCACAGAGGAAGTTTACACCTACTAAGAGAATCCAGAGCAAGGCAATTAGCACTTACGTTTTTCACTTGATGAATGGAAACCATCTGAGAATTAGAAAGCATGCTAAAATGGCCAGCATAATGGAAATCAAGTTTTCAGAAGTGGCTAACTGGATATTGTGACTGCATAATCACTTTCAGAAACACTCCACAGCCAGAATTTCCTAAAACCTAAATCATGTTGGTTTCTTTCCACAGTGCATGATACCTAACTGTGTTTTCTATAGCCAGTAATATTCCCTCTGTGGGAGATGTATTGCAAAATGGGAGAAATATTCTCTTGTTAACAGCCAGGCGCAGGTAAAACTAGATGTGGCTGAACCCCCATACTAGAGTTAGAACACCCAATATTTGGTGGTTCACTTGCCCAATGGGACAAAGAAACCCCTACTGTAAATTTCACCATTTATGGTCACCAGGCAAGAACCAGTATTTACACAACTAAATAACAAGGGAAGTTAGAAGATGCCTGATAGAATTCCATTATTATAATTTAATTTCACCTCAATAATAAATAAAAACGCCATGCTAACCTGACATCGTTATACTCAGATTAGCTTGAATATGCTTATAGGAAGAAGAGACCGACAAAAGAGAGGCTTCTTTGTTAATATCTATCTGTAAAGCAGGTGTGATAAAGCAGCACCATTGCTGGCTGGATCTGAAAGTAGGGAGGAGGAGTTCCTTTTCAGATAAATCCAAAAGAGCCATTGATTTTCCAATGCTATGTTGCTTTATGTTGCATTTTCATTCATACATAGTTTCTTCTGCTAATAAAGGTCCTCTGGTGGCAGTAATTCTTTTCAGCAGAGTGGAGTCGTTTAACAATGAAATCCTTGGTGTATTCACTAACATGAAGTGCGATCTGTCCTTGCACCTGGTACACATTTAGCTTTACAGAGTCGCATTGCTATTCATGCCTTTTGTTTAGTCACACAAGAGAAATAGAAAAAAAGTAGATTTTCACCTTGGCTTTTATAAAGTACATTATAACCTACACACCTCTTTAGAATAAACTTGGCAGTCCTAGTTCTTAGGCACAATGATTTGCAACTGCACATGAGGAAAAAGGACATTAATTGTTAGCAATAGTAGTTCACAGAGATTTTTTTTTTTAATTCTAAATTAATCAATCCCCATAGGGGGAAAATGAGGAATAGAAAAGCAAGGTTTTAGTTTTAGAATTCAAGCATTTCAAGTTTAGTGTCATACCAATGACTCACTTTAGTTTCCTTTTGGGTCTCATAAAGCTTTATATCACACTCTCTCTTTTAAAATTTAATATTATTTTATCAAAGTTCTACATGTACATTGTTTAAAAAGTCAAATCTTTTACAAGGCTCATAAGTAAAACAGCCATCTCCTGTTCTATCCCTTTCTTTTTTGATTCCTAGTCTTCAGAATCAACCTCTTTTATCTCTAAGCAGTTCCTTCTGCTGTTCACTGACATATTTCTAAATAACTTGTTTTCAATAGAATTTCTTTATTTTTCAGCCTTAGGTCTTCTTTATTTGCTTTTTACTATGGAAGTTAAAAATTTAGTGCCCATAAAACCACCATCCACAACCTCAGGATACATCCTCCTCTACATCCTTTCTTGATGTTTTATTTTATTTTTATTTTTAAAATTTAAGTCATGTTTTGTTTTTCAATTACAGTTGACATACAATATTACATTAGTTTCAGGTGTACACCCCAGTGAATAGACATTATATAACTTACTAAATGACTATTCTGATAAACTTCATATCCATCTGACACCATACATAGTTATTAGAGTATTACTGACCATGTTCTCTGTGCTGTACTTTACATCCCCATATCTATTCTGTAACAACCAGTTTGTACTTAATCCCCCTCCCATCTGGCAACCATAAAAATATTCTCTGTATCTATGAGTCTGTTTCTGTTCTGCTTATTTTTTTAATTTTGTTTTTGTTTTTAATTCAGTTGTTGATAGGTATGTATTTATTGCCATTTTATTGTTCATATTTTTGGTCCTTCTTCTTCTTAAAGAAGACCCTTTAACATTTTATGTGATATTGGTTTGGTGGTGATGAACTCCTTTAGATTTTTCTTGTCTGGGAAGTTCTTTATATGTCCTACCATTCTATTATTATTTTATCTTATTTTTTAAAGTATATTTTATCGATTATCCTATTGTAGTTGTTCTAATTTTTCTCCCTTTGCCCTCTCCACCTGGTATCCCCTTCACTCCAGCAATCCCTGCTTAGTTCATATCCATGGGTCATGAATATAAGTTCTTTGGCTTCTCCATTTCCTATACTGTTCTTAATGTTTCAATGTCTTTTTTGTTCCTACCAATTATGCTTCTTAATCCCAGTACCTTTTCCCTCATTTTCCCCCTTCCCCACCTCACTGATAACCCTCCAAATGATCTCTATATCTATGATTCTGTCCCTGTTCCAGTTGTTTGCTTAGTTTGGTTTTGATTTTGTTTTTTAGATTCAGTTATTTTTTCTTTTTATTATTTTTCTTTTTTCTTTTTTGTATATTTTATTGATTATGTTGTTACAATAGTTTCAATTTTTCCCCCCTTTGCTCCCCTCCGCCCAGTACCCCTTTCCCCTAGCAATCCCACCCCAGTTAGTTCATGTCCATGGGTCATACATACAAGTTCTTTGGCTTCACCCTTTCCTATATTCTTCTTTTTCTAAATTAATTAATTAATTTTTTATAACAATAAAAAAATAACAATTTCCTCCTCTCAGTCTTAAGACCCTTAATAATCTTATAAAGGATAATGGTCGAAGGTCTCGTGCTCCTCTAGCTACTTCAAACTGGACATGGTCATCGTCCTACCTACCCTTGGGTCCAGAAACCCCAAGTAAGAGTGGGGGAGTGGAGAGCAGGGTGGCCTTCCCACATGGGAAAGGATCTTGCAGACTCCAGGTCAGTTGGCTGTCTCTGGACCACGGCATGCTTGGTTTAAGAAGCTAGCATCCTTGTTGTATTCTGGGGGCAACAGATTTGGCAACAGGGTTAAAAGCATCATTAAATCCATAACCACTTGATGACAAAAGGCAGGGATTAATCTTTCAATTTCCCATATTGGGGGGGGGTGGTGGAAAGCTCTTTGAGGGAAGGTGTGCAAGGCACATCACACCTGTTCAAAACCCTTTTGCCCACTATACTTAGTTTGGGCTGAGGGGAGTATTTTAGGTTTCCCCCATCTCCGACCTCTGGGCCCTTTCTGTCCAAGCCTTTAGGATAGAAAAGAGAAACCAGTTTTAAAGTGAAGCCTACAGACAAACCCATGCTTCACCAACCCAGCCACTTAGTTCAGCCAAAACATTGAGTCTCAGGAGGCAGCAATGCAGACAGGATTAAGGGAGGCCTATACGTACAGACAATCACTTGGGTAATGGGATCATAGGCTTTAATAGTTGTGAGTTTGTTGTCATTTTACTGTTCATAATTTTGATGCTCTCTTTCTTAAATAAGTTCCTTTAACATTTCATATAATAATGGCTTGATAATGACCAACTCCCTTAGCTTTGTCTTGTGGGAAGCACATTATATACCTTTCCATTATAAATGTTAGATTTGCTGGATAGAGTAATATAGGTTGTAGGTTTTTGCTTTTCATTACTTCGAATACTTCTTGCCAGCCCCTTCTTACTTGCAAAGTTTCTTTTGAGAAATCAGGTGATGATCTTATAGGCACCCATTTGTAAATAACTCTCTGCTTTCCCTTGCTGCTTTTAAGATTCTCTTTTCCTCTTTAACCTTTGGCAATTTAATTATGATGTGTCTTGGTGTGGTCCTCTTTGGGTCCAGCTTTTTTGGGACTCTTTGTGCTTTCTGGCCTTTATGTCTATATCCTTCACCAAATTAGGGAAGTTTTCTTTCATTGTTTTTTCAAATAAGTTTCATATTCTTGCTCTTCTTCTTCTTGCATCCTTATGACTCAGGTCTTGGCACTTTTGGAGATGTCCCAATCTTCTTATTCTCTCCTCATTTTTAAGGACTCTAATTTCTTCATTATGTTCTGGTTGACTGTTTATTTTTTCCTTATGTTCCAAGTCATTGATTTGAACCCTGGCTTTCTTCCCTTTACTGTTGGTTCCCTGTGGATTTTTCTTTACTTTACTTCATGTAGCCTTCATTTCTACCCTTATGCTTTTTTCCATACTCAATAGGTCTCTGAACATCCTTATCACTAGTGTTTTAAACTCTACATCTGATAGGTTGGCTATCTATATTCCATTTAGCTCTTTTTCTGAGGTTTTCTTTTGTTGTTTCACTTGGGTCATTTTTCTTTGTTTCCTCAATTTGGCACCCTACCTGCATTTGTTTCTGTGTATTAGGTAGAGCTACTTTGACTCTATGTCTTAGCAGACCTGTTAAATTATATGGGGCAGAGCCAGCCTTAAGTGTTCACCAGGATGGGGCAAACTGCCTCATCACTTTGTGGCTCTGTATGTGGGGGAGGGCTTGGAGAGGGGACAATGTTGCTTTCTGAATGCTGGAGGCTTGCTTGGCACTCTCTGTTTCTAGTCACTTTATGTACTTTCCATATGCAACTGATGCCCTTTTAACTGTTGCTCTGGTGTTAGTTCCCAGAGTGGTTGTTTTGTGTATGTTCTAGGACCTTGCTGGCCCTTTAAATGGACTCTCCTGAGACCAGCAGTTTTTTCCACCACCTCAATCCTCACTGGTTTTTACAGCCAGAAGTTATGAGGCTTTATTGCCCTGGCACTGGAACCCTGGATTGTGTAGTCTGGTCTGGGACTGGGATTGCTTGATCCCCAGGTATCCTTCCCATTTTTTATCCACTATATGTGAATATGGGACCACCTGTTCTGCCAGTCACCACTTTCACCTCATTGCCACTGCAGTACATGCCCTTTGCCCTGGTTCCCCATCTCTACCCCTCCTACCTGCCCGTTAATATGGCTTCTTTAAATCCTTGGTTGTTGGACTTTCATACAGTTCCATTTTCTGGCAGTTTTGGGTATTTTTTGTTTTGAGGTTAGTTGTGATCCTACTCATGGCTGTGCAAGGAGGTGAAGTGTGTCTCCCTATGCCTCTATCTTTGCCAAAAGTACATTCCATTCTACATGATAGCTTTGCTAAATGATAAATCTTGGTTGCAAGTCCCTGCTTTTTATTACTTTGAATTGTTCTTGCCAATCCCTTTTGGCCTTCAAAGTTTCTATTGAGAAATAAGCTGATAGTCTTATGGGAGCTTCCTTTTAGGCAACTAACTGCTTTTCTCCTGCTGCTTCTAAGATTCTTTCTTTGTCTTTAACCTTTTGTGTTTTAATTATATGTCTTAGTGTGGGCCTCTTTGGGTTCATCTTTTTGGGTTCATCTTTTTGGGGCTCTCTGTGTTTCCTGGACTATCTCCTTCACAAGGTTAGGGAACTTTTCTGTCGTTTTTTCAAATAGGTTTACAATTTCTTGCTCTTTCTCTTCTCCTTCTAGTACTCCCCTGATACAATGTTGGTACATTTGAAGTTGTCCTAGGGGATTAATACATTATTTTCTTCTTGTTTTTCATTTTGCTCTTCTGATTGGGTGTTTTTTTGCTTCCTTATATTCCAAATTACTGATTCTTGGCTTCATATACTCCACTGTTGAGTCTCTGTAAATTATTCTTCATTACAGTTAGTGTATCCTTTATTTCTGACTTGTTCTTCTTTATGGTGTCCATGTCTTCTTTTATGCTATTTAAGTTCTCACTAAGTTCATTGAGCACCCTTATAACCAGTGTTTTGAACTCTGCATTAATAGATCGCTCCTCTCCATTTTGTTTTGTTCTGTCTTTCATTTGGGACATGTTTCTTTGTCTCCTCATTTTTGCAGCCTTCATGTGTTTCTTTCTATGTATTAGGTATAGCTGCTACATCTCCCTGGCTTGGTGCAGTGGCCTAATATAGTAAGTGTCCTGTAAGGTCCAGTGGCATAGCATCCTTGATCACCCAAGCTGGGCACTCCATGTGTGCCCTCCATGGGGCCTATGTACACCTTCCTTTTCTAATTGAGCCTTGTTTGCTCTTGGCACATCAATAGGAAGGATTGAACGCAAGCCAATTGATTGCAAGGACTGGCTATGATCACTGACCACCATGGAGGGTCAGCTAGGCAGGAGCCCAACCCACAGAGCGGAACTTACTTCAGGAGGTCTCTGGTCCCCACTGAGCTTGCCACTTGAGTGTCTTGCTTGTGGAGGTGGTTGAGTTGTCCTTCGACATAATCTGAAACTGCCCACCGAGTGCGGTGGTTCTTGGGCCTCATGAGAGGTGCAGAGCAAGGTCAGCCACCATGTGTGTTCTGCCAGAGAACACCTGAACATGCTACAAGGTGCAGACAGCTGCTAGTTGTGCTGGGCTTGGAGATGCCCATGGAAGGCCAAGCTGCAAACCAAGGCAGGCTGCTGCTAGTATGGGCCTGGAGTCATTTAGTGAGAGATGTGAGGCTCACTAAGGCCAGATGCTATTTGTTTGAAAGATTTTAGAAAAGTCTGAAGCATGAGCCAAGACAGGCCATTCATATGGAGAAGCCATGGGGAACAGCTTGTGTGGGCCTGAAAGTTGGGTGGGGCTGGGTCTCAGAGAATCACCAGGGCAGGGTGAACAGATATAGTACCTTCCTGCCAGCTCTGTGGGGGGCGGGGAGTGAGGAGAGGTGGCATTGAGGCTCAGAAAAGGAACATTGGCCTCTGCCACCAATTGTGTCTGGCAGAAAGCTGCCATTTAAACTCTCACCCTGATGCCAGATAATTTAGTTTTTCCTTGCATGTCCCTCGTTCCTGAGTGCTAGAGCTCAGAAATACATGAGTTCAAGTAAGTTTGTGCACAAACACTTTAACAGGAACTCCTGAGACTCTGGAAGCCCTTCAACCCACTCAGCTACAATCCCCACTGGTTTTTACAGCCAGAAGTTATGAGGACATCTCTTTCTGGCACTGGAACCCTGGGCTGGGGAGTGCCTGATGTGAGGATGGGACCCCTCACTCCTTATTGTGAGGACCTCTGCATTCGAGATATCCCTCTTAATTTTTATCCACCATGTGTGGGTATGGGACCAGCCCATTTTGTGTCTCTGCCCCTCCTACTAGTCTTGATGTGGCTTCTTTAAATCCCTAGTTGTAAGACTTCCATTCAGCTAGATTCCAGCCAGTTCTAAATGATGATTATTGTGTAGTTTAGTTGTAATTTTGATGATGTTGTGGGAGGAGGTGAGTACTGCATTTACCTATACCACTATCTTGACTGGCAGAGCCTTGTTTTATATTTTTTAATTATACCAGTATTCACTGTTTATACTTTTGGTACTATATAAATATTATTCACAGCTGTGATATATGGCAAGGTATGATTACATTTTCAATTTTTTACAAGTTTTCCTGGAGTTAATAATGAGTTTCTCTGTCTCTTTTCCCTTTAACCTTTCTTAGGTTTCTGTGTACTTAGGCAAAAAAGATCACCTCTTATTCTCAAACTGTCTGACAGAAGTATAAATCTCCTCTCAAATACAACCAGTCATATGAAAATATTAGATTATTTATCTATGTCCTATTTTGGGGGAGATGGGGGGCTAGAAACATACCTGTCTGGAGGCTCTTTTTTTCTGTTCTGATCTGGATTCGTTACTTATAAGGCCTGATGCACCACTGTGATCCTGCAACTCCCCTTCACTGCCTTTGGACAGGTTCTCTTTGCTGGCTTCTGTGATGGATCCCATGTTTCTTGTATCCCATGTCTTCCTCTTTCTTGGTTTTATCCATATTTTGGTTGAGACCATCATTCAGAAGTTGATTAAGAAAAGGAGGGGGCATGATAATGATTTTGGGAACTTACATGTTTGATCATGATTTCATTTGTTTTCATACATGATGTCTTGTTTGATCAAATATAGACATCTAAGATGGAAGTCATATTTCTGGAAAATATTTGTAATATTTTTAGGCTTCCAGTGTTGCTATTG
The DNA here is from genome assembly GCF_987537825.1 of Furipterus horrens. Lineage (NCBI taxonomy): Eukaryota > Metazoa > Chordata > Mammalia > Chiroptera > Furipteridae > Furipterus > Furipterus horrens. The sequence continues at coordinate 148,082,294 of NW_028327171.1, read as the reverse complement.
AGACATCTGATACCATATTTCTTGACCTTTACATTTGGGCTTTTTGGTTTTTAATTCTCTCTGGAACTTGTTGAATCTTTTCTTTGTCTCTGGTGATCTGAAAATTTTTAATAATGTGCCTTATAATAAATTTTATTCCATTCCTTTTTTTTTTTTTTTACTACTTTTAGTCTGGAAGCTCCTGCCTTTCAATTTGGGGAAATTTTCTTGAAAAAATTTTTAAAAAAAACAATTTTTTTCCTCTGTTATAACTTTTCTTTTTATTTTTTTTCCTGTAACTTATTATTCTGAGGTTGAAGCTCCTGGATTGATCCTAATCTCTCTCTTTTATTTCATCTATTTTTTCTTTTATTCTACCTTTTGAGGGACTTATTTAATTTTATAAATCTTTTTATTGAAAATTTAATTTCTGCTGTTGTCATTTTAATTTCTAAAAACACTTTATATATTGTTTTTCTGAATGTTCCTTTTGTGCTTTCTTTTTTTGTTCCATGAATACAATGTCTTTTATTATCTGTTAACTTTTTTCTTTCCCAGTATGTTATTTAGTTTTTTACTTCCAGCATTGTCTCTGTTTCTTTTAAGACAGATTTTGTTTGTATGTTTATTACTTTGGTCTCTGTCTTTCTCATTAGGAACATTCCTCTAGTGTCTAGTGACACTGAGGTGTCCATTTATTTTTATCACTTACCTGATAATAATAAAAATTTTATTTTAATAAAGTTTTACTCTTTCTTACCTTTTGAATTATTGTAGTCATGTTGTGCAAATATTGTATATATATACAAACCCATGAAAACACTATAATCATTGTTTTTTATAGTCAAAATTTATTTGTTTTTATATTTGCTTCATGTTTTACCTTTTTTAGTGTTCTTCATTTCTTTTTTCATTTCTTTGCTTCTGGAATCATTTCTCTTCTGCATAAAGAATTTTTTTTAGTATGTCTCTTAACTTAAGTATGCTGGTGATGAATTCTCCAAGCTTTTATTTGCTAGAAAAACGTGTATTATATCTTGATTTTTGAACATTATATTCACTAAGTATGATATTGTTGGTTGGAGGTTATTGTCTTTCAGTGTATTAAGATGCCATTTTACGGTCTTCTGTCCTCCAATATTTCTGTGGAGAAGGCAGCTCTCAGTCTTATTGTTGCGCCTTTGAAAATCACTTTTCCCCCTCTAGTTACTTTTAAAATTTTGTTTCAGCAGTTTTACTATGATGTACCTAGTAATGCCTTTCTTTTCACTTATTCTATACTTATTGAATTTGTGGGTTAACATTTTTCATCAGTTTTGGAAAACCCCAACTATTTTCTTTGAAAATAGTGCTTCCAGTTAATTTTTTTAAACATGTGTTTTCCTGCACTTCCAGCTTTATTGAGGTACAACTGACAGACACTGTGTAATTATAAGGTGCTCAAATTGATAAGTTGAATATTTTATATTGATATATGTCTGTCACATTGCAAAATGATTACCACATAAGGTTAGTTATCACATTCATCACCTCACCTAGTTATCTTTTTTTGTTTGTTTGTTTGTGATGAGAACTTTAGGATTTAGTCTCTTAACAATGTTCAAGCATATAACACTATTGTTAATGATAGCATGCTGTACATTACATCCTCAAAACTTATTCATCTTACAAGTGGAAGCTTGTACCCTTTAATCACCTTCACTCATTTTCCCCACTCCTACTCCTAGTAACCACCAATCTACTCTCTAGGTCTGAGTTCAGTTTTTTTTAGATTTTATGCATAAGAGGGATCATATACTACTGGTCTTTCTCTGACTCATTTCACTTGGGATAATGCCCTCAAGTTCCATCCATGTTGTTGCAATGGCAAGATTTCCTTCTTTTTTTCTGGCTGAGTCATAATCCATTGTATACCACTGCATTATCTTTATGCATTCATTGATAGCAATATGGCATTGAATTAAATATAACTCTAACCTTTAAAAGAGCCTTGCATTCTGTTGAAGAACATGGCAATAAACAAATAAATATATATTATAATGTTAGTGTGATGTCTATATTATAAAGAAAAATAAAGCAGGGTAAAAAAATAGAGAGCAGGGTGGTACTATTGCAGATGGAATTGTCAGAATAAACCTCTTGAGGAGTGACTTTGAGATCTGAACAAGACAAAAGTGGGCCCCATTGTACATACAACAAGGCAAATGGAAACCAAAAAAAGTGAGATGACTGGTCAACACTGTGGCATGAAACTTGCATATTTCAAGTTAGAAAAATCTTTATTCAACTTGTTTTATTTGGTAATCCTGATCCCTGTGCATCTTGGATGATGTTTTTTAAACATGTATATAGTAAATCAGATACACTGAGATTATAGATATTGTTTCAATTTGGCACACATTTATTGTATCTAAATCCAATGATGTCTGATAGAATTTTTTATTTGGAATAACCAAAATTCAGGTTCTCCTTACCATATCATCTGTATAAAGATATTTAACAGACTCACTAGGAACTATCTTTAGAGTGATTTTTTAATTGATCATAGGAAGAGAGAGAGAGAGAGAGAGAGAGAGAGAGAGAGAGAGAGAGAGAAAGAGAGAAGAGATCAATTTGTTGTTCCACTTATTCATGCATTCATTGGTTGACCCTTGTATGTGCCATGACTGTGGAAGGAACCTGTAACTTTGGCATATTGGGATAATGCTCTAATGTAGCAATCTGGCTAGGGTTCTTCAGTCACTTTTAGAAAAAAACACTTGCTCTAGAGAGTGAAGAATGGATTAGTTTCCTGAATTTCTGTAAACCTTCAGTGGAAGACAATGGAGTGAAGTTATAGAGACTATCACATCCTTTTGTCCAGCAGCCTCATGGAAATGTCTACTCTTTTGATCCAGCCACTACAGAGATTCAGCCACTATCAGGAAGAAGTAGCTCCTCCCTTAGTGTTTTGGAGAGTGAGTCTGCTCACTGAACTGTGTCTGGAAGACATGTGTCTTTTTCTGAAGTAAGAAGTGGAAGATAAGACAGACTGCCTTCCCAGCATGTCTCCTGTTAGCTGTGGGCTCTGGCAATATCTGACATCCCCACTGTTTGTGTTTAGCTTTCTCATTCTCTTTGAAGCCTAGCTATTTGCACTCCAAAGAAGTTAAGATCTTCAAGACTGTCTAGGTTGAATGTGGCATTAAACTCAATGTTTTCTTTGTTATTCAACAACTTTGTTTTTGAGAGCATATTTGCCAATAGGTGATTTGTCTAGGAGAACTTGTAATGATAACATGAAATTTCACCAACTCTGTATTTAAATTGCACTGCTTTTAAAATGTGTTTGTTTTAGCTGTGGTTAAAATAATTTAATATATCAAGGCGATACTTTGAAGTGAAACATGTTATGAATAATTATTTTGTAGTTTTAGAGCAATGTAAATGTTTTGATGGCTCTATAATTAATTATAGAGACATGCACTGATGTGAACAACATATAAACATATTAACTACATTAACTAAACTACTTAATTACTCAAACACAAAAACCTTGAAAAATTTCTTTCAAAAGTAACTTAATAACATTCATATTTTTACCTCAATAAGCTTAGAATTTAATTAATAAAGTGTGTATTCATAAATTATGATATACACATGGCTCAAGTTCTAAGTAAAGGAAAGAAAATACATAATATACTAACTGAAAAGTCAGTCCTATAACTTGCTTATACTCTTTTTTTCCTGTGGGCTCTATCCGATTTCATAGGTTTCAGAAATATTAATAAAAAATGTGCTATGTATTCTAGGCCATTTTCAGTAATATAATATGTTTTATATGTAAAACCCATATGTAAACTATTAACAGGCAGAACAAAAATATAGAGTTATATATCATTTGATGATGTGGCTCAAATCTGTACTAAGTGTGTGTTTGTAAAGTTAACTGGTCACCTAAGGCTTAGACTCTGTATTGATTTAATTACTTGATATAGAACCACGTAAAAGGAGGTGGGAACTTTACTTGCATGATTAGTCTTTGGAATGCTAAAAAACCTTTCTCCAAAGAAATTCCAAGCATTGCATAAAATATATTACATACTTATGTTGGTATGACAAAGTCCCTCCTTTGTCCTAAAGAATATTCCTGTTCACATGTGTGTGATAATCTACAATTTAGTCTCATCATTCTCACATACAGGAGGCTCCCTCCCATCCCTCTGTTACAGAGGGAAAGGGGGTTCTTTCACATGGTGCCTTGGTGTAAAACCCAACAACTAGTGTTGAGAAAAACAGGTCTTTATTTACAATATTCCAACCTGGGGAGGACAGTGAGCACTTCAGTTCAGAGCCCCGTTCTCCCATGGGACCCAGAAGCACTTCCCTTGCTCCCCAAAAGGCTAGAAGCCAAACAGATGCCCAGAAGTTCCCCATCCCTTATCTGTCAGCTGTCTCCTTCAGGACCTGGAGTACGATGTCATCAGCCTTCGTATAACAGTCCAGGAAAACGTGCCATGTTACACTGGATGTTCTCCCTTCTCAAAACCACATGGAGAACCTAGCTAAAATGTCTGCCATCTATTTTTAAACCCCTGACTGCGTCCTCTGATGCAGTGGGTGTGGTACACAGTTCTGACCATTCACAGAACATTACGCAGGCTCTGTATGCTCTTTCCACACCATTCCATGGTCAAAACCCCTCCCATCTTCTTGGGGCCTTGGAAGAACCAAATCCATTTGCATAAAAAAGACACTAGCCACTAGCCACAGGCATGTGGAGGCATCTTAAAAGCTGTTTCCTTTCCCCATCCCCCAACCTACAGGCTCTGGAGATTTTTGGAGACCCCCCATTCTGTAACACCCCCACCCCCAATTGGGATCATTGTGTTGTTGCTGATAACTTGTGGAAACTGAGTTTTTGTGAATGTGTGTGTGTGTGTGTGTGTGTGTGTGTGTGTGTGTGTATTTTGTCCACTGGAAAGCCAAGCAGTATGTTTCAGGGGTATTTCCCATACTTTTCCTGAGACTCTCCTATATGCTTAGTTTTTTCCAGATCAAACACACACCTGATTATAAGGGAGGCAGCAGGTGAATCTTAAAGATGGACCCAGGCTAAAGGCCTTTGGACCCTGTGCTTCAAGATGTGGTTGTTCTTTCCTGACCACCCCCTTCTATTTCCTTTTCTCATTTAACTTCAAAGCAGCCACTCATTTCCTTTAAGCAAGTGCCCCCAGGCCTTCATTGGGAAACTTCAGTCTCCTCATAAGAGGAAGAAATACCCTCTTCAATCTATACCTTTGATCCCTATTCAACTTATACCTTTGATTCCTTCTGGAGTCTTATAAACTCCAGGGCCCTCATATTAGTCTGAGTGCAAGTATGGGTTCTTCTCTGCTCATCAAGAGTAGCTGGGCTCAGATACCATGGCTGAGAATGAATTTGTCAATCTAATAGTGAGAGCAATGGACAGTTCTCACTTGTTTACCCAACAAGCAAGTGCACTGTGCTATAATAAGGAGAGAATTATTGTTTTTATAATTACACATGAAAGAAAATGCTATTCCTCATGTGATGTAACTTTGACTGTGCCCTGTATAAAATAATCAGCCCCTGCATTTCTGTGCAAATGAGCAATTTGTTTGTCATGCTCCTGGATTATTTCTCTCCTATTAGCATGGAAACCTTATGAATGTAGAGGTGTTTGTTTTGTTGACTGTTTTATTCCAATCTCTGTGCTCAATATACGTTTGTTGAATAAACTAATATTAAAAGGATTATACACTACCCATACGTAGCTTTATTTATTATTAATTAACTAATTAATTAATTGCTATATAAAAGTGAGGTGTATGTGAAGAAAATGTCAACTTGGGCTAATTTCTACTTAATTATAAAATTTATTCCAAAATTCAAAAGAAGGGAAGTTTCTAATTTACCTCCTTCTTTCCCAACACTGGTACTAATTAGGGATTACTAAGGTAAAGAAAATGAAGGATGAAGGATATACAGACTTTTTTAACCAATGGGCAGCTGGTCAGTTTGTCATGCTGGATCAAGACTCTAGGCTTGGACCTACTTCAAATTGATCTGGTTTAAGTGGATCACACTCTTTATTCAGGATTGTAACTGCCATTTGGTGATGTAAAATTGCCTCTTAAAGCTAACAAATAAATTTAAACACATACATATTAGTAATATACATTATACCTAGGAGTTTTTAAAATTCTAGCTTACAAGACACTTAAGGAGGTTAAGCATATGATTTTTTAATTAATAATAATATTCAATAGAGTAGGAGTAGATTAGAAATAAAGCAGATACCAGCCCTGGTTTACAGAGACTTAAAAAAAGGACCAGTCCTACTTTGCAGTAAGTGGCTTTCATACTGGGTGCTGAAATCATGTTGTGTTGGGGGCAAGTCAAGGAGTAAAGGAGACAACGAAGGCAGGATTCATTCTGATGAGAATATGAGCACTGTGCATCAAACCAGGGAAAAGAGCAGATTGGGTTGATTTTCTTTCTAGATAATAAATATTGTGTATAAGGTGGTAAGACAGGGAAGGGACCATTGTGAATGACTAAAAAGAAAATTGCTATGTCAGTAATTGATCTTAATGAAATTTAATTATTTTATTAACATAATCAGTCACCTGTTATCTTGCTTTTGCTTCCACCCCACATTGAGAACTATTAACTTCTTTTACCTAGCCATGGTCAGGAAGAAACTGCTTGATAACAACTTTTAATTATGTTACAGTGTAACTTTGGCAAGCTCATTTGTCTGCCTTCACAGCACTGGAAAAAAAAGTTACTGTAAAATGAGTTGGGTGTGGGAAATTGGTAGAAATGTGCATTATTGTGTTTATTTTTACTCTCAGTGCCCAATGTGAGTGCTCTGAAGTCACAAATCATGTTTATTTATTTTGTATTCCCAGTGTTGCACATAATACTGATTTTAATGTAGGCACCTCATAAATACTTATGAACAAGTAGTAAAAATAACTAATGTGCATTTAATTCTTCGTGCTACTGTTATTTCTAAGAAATGAAGTTGATTTATGTATTGTCACAGGTCAAATAACTTTTAATTGGTTCTTTTAAACAGATAAAGATGCTTATCTTTAACATGCTGATATATTCTTTATTAAATTATATGTTGACCATTTGGTTAAGCTAGTATACATCTTAAAGACTAAAAAACCCATGGCCAAATGGACTTTGGTTCTGTGTAATTATTATATAATTTTTGTTTGTTTTTTGCTTATTTGTGAAAAGCTGAATTTTTAATAGTACTATATTAGATTTGAGGATTGGAAAACGGTGATAAAACATTTAGGAAATATTAATAAAATTGTGACCATTTTGTTCATAACTGTGGTATCCATATACTTACCTAACTGGATAATCTGAGGAGCCTGACATTCCCTTCTTTTTTTCTTATGAGATTTATATGTTTAATTTTGTAAAATAAATTTTTATTTTGAAAGAGTTGCAAAAATAATACAGTTTCCAGTGTACCCTTCAGTCAGCTTCCCCTAACGATAATATCTTACATAGCTACCATGCATTGTCAAAGTCAGGAAGTTGGTATTGGTACAATATTATTCAAGTACAAACCTTATTCAGCTCTCACCAGTTTTTAAATGCATTCATGTGTGTGTGTGTGTGTGTGTGTGTGTGTAGTTCTATAAAGCTGGACTGCATGTTTCGAGTCTAGTAACACTATCATCAGGATACAGAAATAATCCATCACCACAAAGAAACTCTTTGTGCTTTCCCATAAAAGTCACACCATTCCTCCAAACCTAACTCCTGAAATGACTAATTTGTTCTCCATTGCTATAACTTTGTCACTTAGAAATTGCTATATAAATAAAATCATATGGTATGCAGTCCTTTGAGATGAACTTTTTCACTTAATATAACATTTTTAAGGCCTATCTAAGTTACTTAATTGGCAATATTTTGTTCTTATTATTACTTAGTGGTATTCTGTGTAGGTTTTATTTTTTTATAACAAACCTTCAAATTCACATCCAAAGCATCCTACGAACTGAAAATAAAGGTCTCCCAAGAATTATGACCTTAAGGCATATTTTGATGAAGGTTCCCAAAGCCAAAGGAAGATACGAGTGATGAAAAAGAAACATTTCTAAATTTCTTCATGTGCTCTGAACTTTCTTATACACTAATGCCATCATATCCAGCCCTCATTTATTTTATTTTATTTTATTTTATTATAATTTTTTATGGCTGTGACACCTCAGGACTTCCCACCACTTTTCTGTTACCTGGGTATTAGCTTCTTCTTTGACCATCTATAACCCTAAACTTTGGTTCTTTCTAAATCATCTTTCAAATCTCTCTCTCTCTCTCTTTTGTTTTCCAGTGGCCCCAGCCTGAATAAGCCTAAGGTTCTCTAAGGATTTAAGCAGCCTCAGAGCCAATTTGGTTGAAAGAGGTGCACAAAATTCTCTTTGGGTTGGATTTAATAGAGAATGGGGGAAAAGGAGGTGAAGATCTTGGAAGTAGATAGGAGAAAAAAGAAACAGGGTAGAAGCTGGTGGGAGAAGAGAAATCAAGAAAAGATAATGTCTTGATGTGATTTTATACTTAAAAGGAATAAAGTGAGAGGAAAATATTTTTAGCCAGTTTATGTCTCCTAGTATCCTGCAATTGCTGTTTCATTATGATAACAAAGAAAGAGATCTGGCCTTGATTTTCATAGGCCCCAAAACAGCACCCCAACCTTCACAGGACCTGTGCAATTTCTCTTTCTTTTTTCCAGTGTTAGAAGCTCACCTGGAAGATTCAAAAGTTAGTGAGTTTAACCAGAAATTCTTCACATCAGACCCTGATAAAATGATGCAGTCTTTCATGCTGCTCTGCTGTATCTCTGACATGCTCGATCCTATCCACACTTATCCTTCCCATGCAAAGAGTAGGACTCATAGGATGACTAAAAAATTATCACCAACTTTTATGCTCCGTCCCCTATGTGTTCATCCTGTTTTCATGGACACTGAAATAGAATGCAACAGTTTTGAAAGAAACTGATTTTCCCATCTAGTCATAAATCACTGCTGTATCCTACTAAAGTAATAATCTATTACTGCAGTATCCCACTAAAATAATAATCCATTGCTGTTTCAATGCTTAATAAAAGAGAGATTTAAGATTTAAAAAAAACCTAAACTTTGTGGCATAATTACCAACAGAATTCTGTAATTCATTTCCAAAAAGGGTAAAGTATTGGTTAGAAGTTAAATAATGAACTAGATTTCTTATTGTTAACTGCCAATAGTCTTTTACCTGTTATAGTAGACCACATTTCTTTTGAAAAGGAATATGCAAAACACTAACATATTTCCTGCTCTTGTCTCAGGCAGCAATTTAAACTATGTAAAAGCAGCTTTCTCAGCAACCCCCTTCCATGGCATCATTTTAACCTCACAACGATAATCAGGGAGTCTTGTCTCTGCTTGCTTGCTCCTCTTTCAAGGAGCAAACTGTGATGTCA